>NC_133407.1:935178-1241071 GCF_049350105.2 Macaca mulatta | reverse complement strand
TATCCGAATGGGAGCGAATATGGCTCTTCTTTGCCCCACTGGCGACGGTGAGTGTCTGCCCCTCTGAGAAGCTGGACCTGCGGAGGACACTGGACAGCTGGCTCTCCTCACCTCCCTCCTGGTCCCCTAAGGAAGAGGCAGCAGAATCTGGCTTCTGGGAGCTGCTGGAGGAGAACAAATTGGAGCTGCTGCTCTCGGCATTGCTGCTGTGACTCTGACAGCTGGCAGTCCGGCCTCGGGGGTCCAAGTTGCCAATGGCCAGGTACTCAGGCCCCTCACTGGCATCACTTGGGGAATCATTCTGGCTGCTGACCCAGGATGCCTCTATAGGGCTGGTCAGAGTACTGGAGCTCATCTCATTTGGGGTTAAGGGGGAATCCCTGGCTAGTGCAGAGACTGAAACCGGGAGGGCTTGGATGGTTTGATCCTCTGCTGGTGAGACATGCCCTCTGCTTTCTTGAGGTTTCCGGGGAGGGCCAGAGAGTGAAAAGGAAGTAGATCTTCTCTCTAGAATATAAAAGGAAATGGTAAGGGGAGCAAGGGTGAGGTGGAATCCTGCAGTATGTATGAAGGACTTCTTCACAGCTAAGGTTCAAACTTTCTATTGTTACTAGGTGCCCAGGACATAAGATGTCACCTCAGAAATGGCAAGTCAAATAAAGTATAAAATTATTTAGAAGCAGCTAAGTCAAGTGTATGGGCTCCTGAGACAGTGGCTTTATTGCTTATTAGTATGCATTCCTCATCTGAAAAATGAGCAGTAAGAGGACTGTTTGAAGGCTCAAATGGGATAACACGTACAAACTGAATACAACAGAGCCTAGTACATGATTGGCAATCAATGAATGTTAGCTAGCATTGAAATGCCTTCTTGGCAACGTGGATTAGAAACCCAGGGGAATCTAAAAACATCTCTCCCTTCTGTTACTTCATGATTCTACTGAATTATTTCAGGCTAGTCACTATATAACTTGTAAAGATGTCCCTTATTAAGAAAAACTGTACCAACCAAAGGCTCAATTTTCAACGCCTATGAGCAACCACAAAGTCTTCTTACTTTCCAGGGCTGGGGATGAATGTAATGACCACTTTTTCCTGTCTCCATACCTGAGCCATTGTTGGGCATGGATTGGTGGAGGCCAGAGAAGGACCCAAAGTAGGAATGCTGAGCATAGCTGGTTGGAGGGGTGTATGTGGAACTGGGCAGAGCTGTCAGGCTCTGGCTCTTTGTCACCAGGAGTGGGCTCTCGTGCTTTCTGGCAAACTAAAAAGCAAAACAAAACCAAAGAATGTGTCAGAGTTAAGGACAGAGGGCCTCAGAGTGGGGGGCAATGCAGTACTGCAGAAATGCTGGTAGAAGCTACCTTTGCAGGAGGCCTGGACTTTAGCCAGACCTGTAGATACAGCAAGGCTACCTTCTACTATAGTATGTAATTTACAACTGTGAAACCACAGCTTCTGTACTGGAATCCTTCCAAGTGTTAAACCAGGAGTGCTTTATTACAGAGGCAGCACAACAGTACGTAAGATTATGTATGTGGAATCAGAAGTCAGACAGACCAGGGTTCAAATCCAGGCCCTGACACTTGTCAGCTATTTGATCTAAACTCTGGACCACGTATCTACTCTGTGCCTCAGCAGCCTCCTTTATAAAATGAGATCAATGCCCACTTCACAGAGTTACGAAGATTCAGTGAGATGATCCATGTATCATACACAGCACCATGCCTGGCACATAGAAAGCATTCAATGGATAGTAACCAACAATCAAAACTAAAAGAATCAGGCCAGGCGCAGTGCCTCACGCCTGGAATCCCAGCACTTTGGGAGGCCGAGGCGAGCGGATCACTTGACGTCAGGAGTTCAAGACCAACCTGGCCAACATCATGAAACCCTGTCTCTACTAAAAATACAAAAATTAGCCGGGCGTGGTGGCACAGACCTGTAATCCCAGCTACTTGGGAGGCTGAGACAGGAGAAACACTTGAACCCGGGAGGCAGAGGTTGCAGTGAGCTGAGATCATGCCACTGCACTCTAGCCTGGGCGACAAAGTGAGACGCTGTCTCAAAAACCAAACCAAACCAAAACAAAAACAGAAAACAAAATTAAAAGAATCTGGAGAGATAGGGGATCCTCTTCTCTACGAAGTGGGGACTCTGATTCCATTCTAGCTAAGGCACTGACTGGAGTACTAGTCATGGGGTAAGTTAATTTTAGGCAACAGATTTTCTTTGTACTATAAAATTTTCTTTACATCAAAGAAAAAAACATGAAAAAACTGACCCCATATAACATTAAGCTATGCCAGGTCTGACCCTAAACCCTGCCCAATTCAGAACCATCCCTCTTTCCCCAGATCTCTGTCAAGGCGTGGTATCCTCTGTCAAAAGATACCACCGGTTTAACAAAATCGACCTCCCACTCCCCAGCTTAGGTCTACTAAGCACAAGACCTAAGCTCAGACTTTCTACTTCAGTAAGTACTTAATGGTACCTCCCCTTCTCCAAGCATTTTAAATGAAAGCCGGCCGGGCGCGGTGGCTCATGCCTGGAATCCCAGCACTTTGGGAGGCCGAGGTGGGAGGATCATGAGGTCAGGAGATCGAGACCATCCTGGCCAACATGGTGAAACCCTGTCTCTGCTAAAAATACAAAAAAATGGGTGGGGGGCGGGGGTGGCAGGCGCCTGTAGTCCCAGCTACTTGGGAGGCTGAGGCATGAGAATCGCCTGAACCCAGGAGGTGGAGATTGCAGTGAGCCGAGATCGTGCCACTGCACTCCAGCCTGGGTGACAGAGCGAGACTGCCTCTAAAAAAAAAAAAAAAAATGAAAGCCTTTCAGCTCACAAAAATGGCTAAGTAAAAAACCAGTTTGCTGTAGAGGGTTCCATTATGCTGAGGTCCAGGGACCCAGCACAGACACGGATAATTCCTTGTCTCCTTTACCATGGATGCATCTATCTGAGCCAGGAGGCGGGGGTTGTTCTGTTCCACTGCTTCCAGGCACTGGAGCATGGCCGTGACGTGAGCATCACTTAGCAGGAAAGCAGCATCTGGGGAGAGAAAAGCTACCACAGTGATAGAACCCAACAGGGAGGTCTGGAGAGAAGCTCAAGGAAGGAGAAAGGGAGAGGTAAGGATGAACTGGGAGGAGTCACGCCACCGTAGGGTGAAGGGAAATCAGAAACAAAGTAGAGAAGAGGCTAAAGAACGTGGAGTATAGCA
The DNA here is from genome assembly GCF_049350105.2 of Macaca mulatta. Taxonomy (NCBI): domain Eukaryota; kingdom Metazoa; phylum Chordata; class Mammalia; order Primates; family Cercopithecidae; genus Macaca; species Macaca mulatta. The sequence continues at coordinate 1,237,847 of NC_133407.1, read as the reverse complement.
AAGTGGCTGGGACAAGAGACTTCAAAGTCAGAAAAATCCAGATTTGAATCCTGGCTCTGAGTGACTTTGGCCAAGTCGCCTAACCTTCTGGAGCCCTGTGGACTAGAAACAGTAGCACCAATGCCCAACTCTCAGGGCTGCAGTGAAGATACTGGACAGCAGTGATGGGCACGCAGGAAACTCCTGGTAAACGGTGGCTATTCTTACTGGTTTGTCTCTGTGTGGCTGTAGGGGATGACCTTAACATAAAGTTGAATTGTGTCTTACTTGGGAGGTAAGAGGTAAGTCTGGATATGTTTCTGAGTAGAATCCCTATGGCATCAAGTGAAAAATAGGAGGCCCTGCCAGGCATGGTGGCTCACGCCTGTAATCCCAGCACTTTGGGAGGCTGAGGCGGGCGAATCACCTGAGGTCGGGAGTTCAAGACCTGCTGACCAACATGGAGAAACCCTGTCTCTACTAAAAATACAAAATGAGCTGGGCGTGGTGGCGCATGCCGGTAATCCCAGCTACTTGGGAGGCTGAGGCAGGAGAATTGCTTGAACCCGGGAGGCGGAGGTTGCAGTGAGCTGAGATTGAGCCACTGCACTCTAGCCTGGGCGACAGAGCGAAACTCTGTCTCAAAGAAAGAAAGAAAAATAGGAGGCCCTGGAACTAGAGCGATAGAGGAATAGCGAGGTGGGTGACAATGAGGAAGCACAGACGACAATCCTAAGTGGCCTCCACCTACCTGTGTAGAATTTTCTGATATACTGTCTATCCCCGAGCAGAGGCCGGAGCTGGGCTGAGAGGCAGTGGTATTGCAGGCTGTGCTGCAGCCACAACTCGGCAACAGCACGTTCACTCACACCATCAGCACTGCTCTGGCCGTTCTCGTGCAAGCAGATGAACTGGGAAGCAAAGGGGTATGAGTCAAAACATACATCCTGGTAGATACGGCAAGATTGAGGCCTAATGACCTGAGAACTAAATTGAGACAGTTAAGGGAAACGCTTTGAAAAGCTTCACCCTGGGTCCCATATATGCAGGCTTTTTTAAAAATAACAAAACTTTTCTATTCCTTCCCCAGAGGAGAAAAAGTGGCCTGGATGAATGGGTTTGCATGGTTTTTTTTTTTAAGCAAATAAAGTTGGTCCCTAGAGGGATAATTAATTTCCTTTCCTTGGTTGATAGGCAACTTGACGTATTCCCTCCTTAAGAGTCTAGAAGATTCTTCTGACGGAGCCTCAAAGAGTGAAGACCCACAGCTCTGCCAGCACAGCCGCTCTGCTCTCACTCTTACCTTCTCCACGTGAAGGGCTGAGTGGGGACTGAGCCACCGTATGTCTTTCACGAACTGCCAGTAATCAGTCTGGCGGCGGCACGCCTGTGAAGGGAACACATGCAATGAGCAAATCACTACCATTCCGGACCAGACCCAGTTCTAGGGTTGGCATTCAAAGACAGGAAAAAGAGCACAGCCTTCCCTTGCCTCATCAAAGGTTCTCAGCAGCAATCAAAGGCATACATACAGAGGCCAGGGGTGGTGGCTCAAACCTGTAACTCAGCACTTCAGGAGGACTGCTTGGGTCCAGGTAGACTGGCCCATCTCTACAAACAATTTAAAGCTTACTCCGAGTGGTGGGACATGCCTTAGTCCCAGCTACTCAGGAGGCTGAGGTGGGAGAATCACTTGAGCCTGGGAAGTCAAAGCTGCAGTGAGCCATGATCGTCCCACTGCACTCCTGCCTGGGCAACAGAGTGAGACCCTATCTCAGGAAAAAAAAAAAAAAGAAAGAAAAAAGAAATACATACACTTGACATATGTTTACCCTTTTAAAGAATAATTGTTAAAAATGATTTTAATCATTCTTTTGAACAGGTAACATATGCGTATGATATACAAGGTATACAGTAAAAATAATGTTTTCTTTTTCTTTTTTTGAGACAGAGTCACTCTGTCGCCCAGGCTGGAGTGCAGTGGCGTGATCTCAGTTCACTGCAACCTCCACCTCCCAGGTTGAAGCGATCCTCATGCCTCAGCCTCCCAAATAGCTAGAACTACAGGCACACGACACCACGCCTGGCTAATTTTTGTATATTTAGTAGAGATGGGCTGTCTCAACTAAAGACCATGTTGGCCAGGCTGGTCTCAAACCCCGAGCCTCAAGTTATATCACATAACTTCCTGGAGAGCAATTTAGCAATAGCTATCAAAATTCAAAGGCACATATTCTTTAATCTAAGAATTCTAGGAATTTATCCTACGGTAAAGGGCAAAACCATCTATACACAAGCACTGTTACTAACAGCAAATGACTGGAAACAATCTAAATATCCATTCACCAGGGGACTGGCTAGATAAGTGACGGTACATACAGACAATGGAATATTACAAAATGACAACTGTAAGAAAGAATGAAGAAGCTCTTTATGTAACGATTTTGGATGAATTACAAAATATATTAAGTGAAAAAGGCAAGATACAGAATAGTTACTACAGTATGCTATTATTTATGTTTAAAAAGTTGCAGGTACAGCAAAGAAAATAATTGATAATTGCTTTTATAAGCATAAAAATTATCTGGAAGGGCAGGGCATAGTGGCTCACGCCTGTAATCCCAGCAGCCTGGGAGCCAAGGTGGGAGGCTGCCTGAAGGCAGGAGCTCGAGACCAGCCTGGGCAACACAGGGAGACCCTGTCTCTAAAAAAAATTTTTTTAATTAAAAAAAAAAATTCTCTGTAAGGAAACTAGTAAATGGTAGTTTTTTATGTGATCAGAAGGGAGCAAGATTTTTCACTGTATACAGTTTTATAGTTTTTTATTACCTAGCTGTGTAAAATACAGCACTCAAAAATTAAATACTTTTAAAGTTATAGAGTGATATATATAGTACAACCTTAATATTTTTAAAAAACCACACAAAACATAGAAAAAAGCAGAAAATACACCTCAATGTTAGAGTGGTTACTATCGCTTGGTGTTGGGATTACGGGTGATATTTACTTTCTTCTAAGGTCTTTTTGGTATTTTCTGAATTTTCAAGAAAGAAAATATATCACCTATATATTCAGAAAAAACCCACAAAGGTCTTTTTTATTATTATTGATTTTTTTTAATTGGACATGTATGTTGCCAAGAACTAGTTTCTTCTTGATGGTGGCAAAAGGGGGAATCCTCTCACTTCTGTTCAGCTGAGCGATCTCAGGGGCTACATGTCCCACATTTCTAAGCAACAGAAAAGAGGCTATCAAATATGCCTTGCCTTCTGGAAGGACTAAAAAGGTAGCCCAGATGCAGCTGTCAAGAAAACTGAGATCCCTCTAAGAATACGATTGTGATGTTACAGCTTTCCGCTGGCCCTGAGTGGATTTTTAAAAATACAATTCACATTCCATAACGCTTCCTTTTGAAAGCCCAGAGGACATGAGCAGCATGAATCACCGTATCAGCCCCTCCTCCCGACAAGGGCACAACACCCAGAATAGCTCGGCGATGACGCCGCAGCCTGAAACCTTTGAAAGCCCTCATCTTTCAGAGGGAGGAAATGAAAGGGAAAAACAAGTTATTGACGCAGACTTTACTTCTCAGATCTTTACAAGGCAGAACAGAGCAGCAAGGAAACTGGCACAAATCTTTTGTTTTTGATTCTTCCCACTAGAGCCTGCAGTTGCTAAACGTGTGTATACATACGACAAATCTGCCTGATTTGTTCTGCTTCTGATTACTAACCCTACTGGGGTTCTCAGGACAGGAGGCATGTAAAAAAGGAGAGAAGAGAAAAGATAAAATAAAAACAAATGAAAAAATTAAAAATACTCCTGCTATTTTGCAGATGATCATATGCTTTGATATTTTCCATTCTGATGACCAGATACTTTCACAGATATTATCACATTCTTTTTTTTTTTTGAGACGGAGTTTTGCTCGTTACCCAGGCTGGAGTGCAATGGTACAATCTCAGCTCACTGCAACCTCCACCTCCCAGGTTCAAGCAATTCTCCTGCTTCAGCCTCCCAAGTAGCTGGGATTATAGGCATGCACCACCACGCCTGGCTAATTTTATATTTTTAGCAGAGATGGGGTTTCACCATGTTGGTCAGGCTGGTCTTGAACTTCTGACCTCAGGTGATCCGCCCGCCTCAGTCTCCCGAAGCGCTAGGATTACAGGTGTGAGCCACTGTGCCTGGCCAGATATTATCACTTTTAATAACTATAACAAGATATGTCAATAGGGTTTTGCATTTATCAAGTAGCTTTCATTTCAGAGTTTCATTGATTTGACTTGCATTTCACTTTCAGGCACAGATGGTGAAACTGTCTTGTAATATGGTTAAGTGATTACTCTAGATGACAGTTTAATATTAGTAACAGGGCCAAGAAAAGAATCCATTTGCTATTAGGACACAAGTACCTGACCCACTGAGTGGCAGTGCCACTAATCTGGTAGCTATTTTGGTCAGCAGCCTGGGAAACTTGCACTGAGTTTCTGTAAAACACGCTGGCATGATTCCCAAGTTTCTGACTTGGAGACTGAGTAGGTCAATGCCGCCAATAAGAAGAAGGTCAATCTCATGAGAGAAAATAAGTTTAGTTTTGGTCATGTTGTGCTCGGGCCTGAAAGACAGCCAGACAGTAATGTACAGGAGACAGCTAGTGCTCTGGATCAGCAGAGATGCCTGAGGTGGGGGTCATCAATGGGTGAGTGATAGTGCAATGCGAGTGGATGAGATTGCTTCAGGAAAATACACAGAGTAAGAGAGAAGAGCATACGGCAGAATTGCATTCAAAAAAATTCCAGACTGGGCGCGGTGGCTCACGCCTGTAATCCCAGCACTTTGGGAGGCTGAGGCAGGCGGATCACAAGGTCAGGAGATAGAGGCCATCCTGGCTAACACGGTGAACCCCTGTCTCTACTAAAAACACAAAAAAATTAGCCGGGTGTGGTGGCAGGCGCCTGTTGTCCCAGCTGCTCAGGAGGCTGAGGCAGGAGAATGGTGTGAACCCGGGAGGTGGAGCTTGCAGTGAGCCCAGATCACACCACTGCGCGCCAGCCTGGGCGACAGAGCGAGACTCCGTCTCAAAAAAAAAGAGAAAACAAAGACGGAAGAGTTATATAATTTGTCCAGCACCACTCAGTTAATGGCGAAGCTGAGGTTAAAATGTGAGCAGTCTGATTCAAAAGTCCATAATTTTAACTACTACATCACTTTATTTTCCATGGACGTGAGTAGTGAGTCCAGAGTAGGTTCTTACTGATCTAGGTTCTTACTGATTCCAAAGACTTTTGTCAGTCTATGATACAGTGTTGCCTCCATAGTCCTAGAATGCTGCTTTTTGTTGTTCTGGGTTTGCATTTTTTTTTTGAGACAGGGTCTCACTCTAGGCTGGAGTACAGGGGCACAATCAGCTCACTGCAACCTCAACCTCTCAGGCTTAAGCCATTTTCCCACCTCAGCCTCCTGAGTAGCTGAGTCTACAGGTATGCATCACCATGGCTGGCTAATATTTTAAATTTTTTAGAGATGGGGATCTTGCTATGTTGCCCAGGCTGATCTTGTATTCCTGGTCTCAAAATTCTAGTGATCTTCCTGCCTCAATTTCCCAAAGTGCTGGAATTACAGGCATGAGCCACCATGCCCAGCCAAGTATACATACTTTAATACCAATTAGTTGATTAGCTCTTTTCCAATGTGATTGCTAGCTGAGAATAAATTCTGATAAAAAAGAAAGATGAGCTTAGAGTTCCAGGTAGTTATACTAGGCCCTCACAGGGGAGGACGTGAGTGAGCACACACATGATGCATGCATTTGTGAGGTCTGATTTTTTTTAAATAGGAGGATACCAAACCCCAATGACTCACATGGCAATTTTATCTGGAATCAAAATGTATTTAAAACACTGCAAATGGAATAACTGCCAAAGAGAAAGCAGAAACCTTTAAGTATTATTGGATTCTACTCATTTCAACACTCAAAGCTGATTAGAGTTTTTGAGGTTATAAAGAAAAAGAAACTCGACCAGGTGTGGTGGCTCACGCCTGTAATCCCAGCACTTTGGGAAGTCAAGGCAGGTGGATCACCTGAGGTGTGAAGTTCGAGACCAGTCTGAGCAACATGGAGAAACCGCATCTCTACTAAAAATACAAAATTAGCCAGGCGTGCTGGTGCGTGACTGTAATCCCAGCTACTCAGGAGGCTGAGGCAGGAGAATCACTTGAACCCGGGAGACAGAAGCTGTGGTGAGCTGAGATCGCGCCACTGCACCACAGCCCAGGCAACAAGAGTGAGACCCCATCTCGAAAAAAAAAAAAAGAAAAAGAAACTCAACATTAATAAAGTTTATATTTTAAAAATGTAAGCTACAATCAAACTATTATAGTTTGTAGCTTAAATTTTTTAAAATATAAACTTTATTGATATAAAGTAAAACTCAAAGGGTATTCTAAATATGACAATATTTTATAAATAGTTCTCGGATTGTCCTAGGATGCTAGGAGGAAAATTAAATGAGTCATTGTGTCCTCCTTGTCCTCCCCGCCCTCCTCGTCTTCCTTGCCCTCCTGCCCCTCCTCGCCCTGCCCGTCCTCCTCATCCTTCTCATCATAGCACACACTTGGAGAGTTCTTCCTATTCTCTTAACGCTTTACATACCACACCCACCCTAGAGGTAGATAGCTGCTACCTCATTTCACTGGTGAGGAAACTAAGGCACGAAGAGGTTAAGTATTTTGCCCAAGGTTACACAGCTAACACATGAAGGAGCTGAACACTGAATCCAGGCAGCCTGGCTCTCCCCTGAGCCACACTACCTATTAAAGACTCCTGTTGCCGTCAACGTGAGGTCACTACTGACTCTTCTTTTCCCTAGTCGCTTTCCTGCTGCAGTCACGTGAGTTCACTACTAACTCTTCTTTTCCCTAGTCGCTTTCGTGCTGCAGTCACGTGAGTTCACGACTGACTCTTCTCCCTAGTCGCTTTCGTGCTGCAGTTACGTGAGTTCACTACTAACTCTTCTTTTCCCTAGTCGCTTTCGTGCTGCAGTCACGTGAGTTCACGACTGACTCTTCTTCTCCCTAGTCGCTTTCCTGCTGCAGTCACGTGAGTTCACTACTAACTCTTCTTTTCCCTAGTCGCTTTCGTGCTGCAGTCACGTGAGTTCACGACTGACTCTTCTCCCTAGTCGCTTTCGTGCTGCAGTCACGTGAGTTCACTACTAACTCTTCTTTTCCCTAGTCGCTTTCGTGCGGCAGTCACGTGAGTTCACTACTGACTCTTCTTTTCCCAATTGCCTTCGTGCGGCAGTCACGTGAGTTCACTACTGACTCTTCTCCCTAGTCGCTTTCGTGCTGCAGTCACGTGAGTTCACTACTGACTCTTCTTTTCCCTAGTCACTTTCGTGCTGCAGTCACGTGAGGTCACTACTGACTCTTCTTCTCCCTAGTCGCTTTCGTGCGGCAGTCACGTGAGTTCATGACTGACTCTTCTTTTCCCTAGTCGCCTTCGTGCGGCAGTCACGTGAGTTCACTACTGACTCTTCTCCCTAGTCGCTTTCGTGCTGCAGTCACGTGAGTTCACTACTGACTCTTCTTTTCCCTAGTCACTTTCGTGCTGCAGTCACGTGAGGTCACTACTGACTCTTCTTCTCCCTAGTCGCTTTCGTGCGGCAGTCACGTGAGTTCACTACTGACTCTTCTTTTCCCTAGTCACTTTCGTGCTGCAGTCACGTGAGGTCACTACTGACTTCTTCTCCCTAGTCGCTTTCGTGCGGCAGTCACGTGAGTTCACTACTGACTCTTCTTCTCCCTAGTCGCTTTCGTGCTGCAGTCACGTGAGTTCACTACTGACTCTTCTTTTCCCTAGTCACTTTCGTGCTGCAGTCACGTGAGGTCACTACTGACTCTTCTTCTCCCTAGTCGCTTTCGTGCGGCAGTCACGTGAGTTCACTACTGACTCTTCTTTTCCCTAGTCACTTTCGTGCTGCAGTCACGTGAGGTCACTACTGACTTCTTCTCCCTAGTCGCTTTCGTGCGGCAGTCACGTGAGTTCACTACTGACTCTTCTTCTCCCTAGTCGCTTTCGTGCGGCAGTCACGTGAGTTCACTACTGACTCTTCTTCTCCCTAGTCGCTTTCGTGCTGCAGTCACGTGAGTTCACGACTGACTCTTCTTCTCCCTAGTCGCTTTCGTGCGGCAGTCACGTGAGTTCACGACTGACTCTTCTTTTCCCTAGTCGCCTTTGTGCGGCAGTCACGTGAGTTCACGACTGACTCTTCTTCTCCCTAGTCGCTTTCGTGCTGCAGTCACGTGAGTTCACGACTGACTCTTCTTCTCCCTAGTCACTTTCGTGCTGCAGTCACGTGAGGTCACTACTGACTCTTCTTCTCCCTAGTCGCCTTCGTGCGGCAGTCACGTGAGTTCACTACTGACTCTTCTTCTCCCTAGTCGCTTTCGTGCGGCAGTCACGTGAGTTCACTACTGACTCTTCTTCTCCCTAGTCGCTTTCGTGCTGCAGTCACGTGAGTTCACGACTGACTCTTCTTCTCCCTAGTCGCTTTCGTGCGGCAGTCACGTGAGTTCACGACTGACTCTTCTTTTCCCTAGTCGCCTTTGTGCGGCAGTCACGTGAGTTCACGACTGACTCTTCTTCTCCCTAGTCGCTTTCGTGCTGCAGTCACGTGAGGTCACGACTGACTCTTCTTCTCCCTAGTCACTTTCGTGCTGCAGTCACGTGAGGTCACTACTGACTCTTCTTCTCCCTAGTCGCCTTCGTGCGGCAGTCACGTGAGTTCACTACTGACTCTTCTTCTCCCTAGTCGCTTTCGTGCTGCAGTCACGTGAGTTCACGACTGACTCTTCTTCTCCCTAGTCGCTTTCGTGCGGCAGTCACGTGAGTTCACGACTGACTCTTCTTTTCCCTAGTCGCCTTTGTGCGGCAGTCACGTGAGTTCACGACTGACTCTTCTTCTCCCTAGTCGCTTTCGTGCGGCAGTCACGTGAGTTCACGACTGACTCTTCTTCTCCCTAGTCACTTTCGTGCTGCAGTCACGTGAGGTCACTACTGACTCTTCTTCTCCCTAGTCGCTTTCCTGCTGCAGTCACGTGAGGTCACTACTGACTCTTCTTCTCCCTAGTCGCTTTCGTGCTGCAGTCACGTGAGGTCACTACTGACTCTTCTTTCCCAATTGCCTTCGTGCGTGCTAGTTTTTGCAGATATTCTGAGGATAAAGTCTCACTATCCCAACAAGAAAGCACATTAATTCTTTCTTCCTATTATTAATTTGGAGTAGATAGTAATAACAAAGTCTAAATTTCGGGAACACGATGAAAATTCTAATTCAAAAAGAATCACAGGAAGAACTGATTATTTTGTTTCAGGAAAGAGATGTTGGTTCTAATCACACCAATCTTATCAAGCCTAAGCAATTAATTATCACTGGAACACACAGGCTTCCGGGCAAAAGGATTCCCGTAGGAAAGTACGTTTAATGTAACCGAGCACGTGGAGTTCCACCTTCTCGTCCTCTCTCTTTTTTTTTTTCTTTTTTTGAGACAGGGTCTCACTCTGTTGCCCAGGCTGAAGTGCAGTGGCGCGATCTTGGCTCACTGCAGGCTCCACCTCCCGGGTTCAAGCGATTCTCCTGCCTCGGCCACCTGAGTAGCTGGGATTACAGGCACGAGCCACCACACCCAGCTAATTTTTGTAATTTTAGTAGACACAGAGTTTCACCACGTTGGCCAGGCTGGTCTTAAACTGATCTCAAGTGATGTGCCTGACTCGATCTCCCAAAGTGCTGGGATTACAGGTGGTGTGAGCCACTGTGGCTGGCCACGTTCTCGTTCTGTAGAAACATTTCATGCATGAAAGTCAGAAATAAGTCAACATATTTTTGCCTTGGCTGTTTTTCTTTCTTTACCCTACCCACTTTGGAAAAAACAGCATGGTTTTAAAACCAAGATTCAGAAGAAAAAGCTTCCTGGCTGTGATCGGCTAAGACTGCTCCTGAAGACGGCTACATTCTAATTCCTGGAGCCTGGGAATGTTACTTTCATGACAAAAGGGACTTTGCAGGTGTAATTAAATTAAGGATTTTGAGGTGGGGCGATTATACTGGATGATCTATGTGGGCCCAATGTCACTGTAAGAGTCCTTTTAGGAGGGAGGGAGGAACGGGTCATAAGGAGAGGAGGGAGGGAGGAACGGTCCATGAGGAGAGGAGGGAGGGAGGAACGGTCCATGAGGAGAGGAGGGAGGGAGGAACGGTCCATGAGGAGAGGAGGGAGGGAGGAACGGTCCATGAGGAGAGGAGGGAGGGAGGAACGGTCCATGAGGAGAGGAGGGAGGGAGGAACGGTCCATGAGGAGAGGAGGGAGGGAGGAACGGTCCATGAGGAGAGGAGGGAGGGAGGCATGGTCATAAGGAGAGGAGGGAGGGAGGAATGGTCCATAAGGAGAGAAAGGGATGTGAAAGCAGAGAGGGCTGGGCACAGTGGCTCAGGTCTGTAATCCCAGCACTTTGGGAGGCTAAGGCAGGACCACTTGAGACCAGGAATTCAATACCGGCCTGGGCAACATGGTGAAATCCTGTCTCTACAAAAAATACAAAAAATAGCCGGGTGTGGTGGCGGGTGCCTGTAGCCCTAGCTACTTGGGAGGCTGAGGTGGGAGGACTGCTTGAACCCGGGAGGTCGAGGCTGCAGCGAGTCATGATTGCATCATTGCACTCCAGCCTGGGTGACAGAGCGAGACCCTGTCTCAAAACACAAACAAACAAACAAAGGGGCAGAGAGGGCCGGGCGCGGTGGCTCAAGCCTGTAATCCCAGCACTTTGGGAGGCCGAGACGGGTGGATCACGAGGTCAGGAGATCGAGACCATCCTGGCTAACCCGGTGAAACCCCGTCTCTAGTAAAAAAATACAAAAAAACTAGCCGGGCGCGGTGGCGGGCGCCTGTGGTCCCAGCTACTCGGGAGGCTGAGGCAGGAGAATGGCGGGAACCCGGGAGGCGGAGCTTGCAGTGAGCTGAGATCCGGCCACTGCACTCCAGCCTGGGCGACAGAGCCAGACTCAGTCTCAAAAAAAAAAAAAAGGGGGGGGGGGCAGAGAGATCTGAAGGTGCTGTTGGCTCTGAAGATGGAGAAAGTGGTCAAGAGCCAAAGAATGCAGGAAACCTAGAGAAGCTGGAAAAGGCAAGGAAATGGATTCTCCGTGGAGCATCCAGAGGGCGTGCGGTCCTGCAAGGGGGTGGATTCTCCGCGGAGCGTCCGGAGGGCATGTGGCCCTGCAGACACCTTGGTTTCAGCCCCGTGAAACTCATTTCAGACTTCGATCTCAAGAACTGTAAGATGAGAAAGCCGTGTTGTTTTAAGCCATTAAGTTTGTAGTTACTTGTTACAGCAACAATAGGAAACTTTTAAGTTGACCTAATCTCTTGCTGCTGATTTGCTATCCTATCCAGTGATTTATTCATTCCATTAACATCTGTGGCCCATCAGACACGATGTGAAATGTTCTGTATATTAAAAAAATATATTAAGTCACAGCTGCCTCACGATTTCACAGACTAGTAGCCTCCATCTCCTCCCTGCCAATGTGACTGTTTCTTTTCAACAAGTGAGTCGGCCCATCTGGCAAACCCAGGAGTTCTGCGTACCTGGTCACGGATAAGCCCGTGATAGAGGATGCTCTGCATGTCCCTGCAGAGCCGCTCCAAGCCACCATACTTAGACCAGACGTTGGGGCTGTTGGCTGATACCAAACCCTCCACCGTAGTCTTCAAATGACCCAGCAACTGCCAGTGTTCCCTCCTGCAAGGGCATCAGTTACCAATGGTTAGTTACCTTTGTTGTGCCTGATCTGGATCATATCAAAGAGAGCCTCAGCCGAGGAGCCCCCGCCCCACATCCTGACATCCTCTCCCCTATTAATTTTCACTTGGGCGTAAAACTCAACTCTGAGAGAATCGAAGTTGTGAACGATACTAATATAAAGACAAAAAGCAAAAAGCAAAAACCCTCACATTCAAATGGTATGTTATGTTTTGTAAGGGGATTTTTATCTACTATCTCACCCAATCCTCAAGTAAGTAGCATATAACTCTAACTTTACAGGCGTATAACCTGTTCACATCCATTTTTATTTTTTGAGACACTTACTCCGTCGCCCAGGCTGAAGTGCGGTGGCACGATCACAGCTCACTGCAGCCTCAACCTCCCAGGTTCGGGTGATCCTCCCACCTCAACCTCCCGAGTAGCTGGGAACTACAGATGTGCAACAACACAGCCTGAAGATTTTTAAATTTTTTGTAGAGATGGGGTCTCACTATGTTGCCCAGGGTGGTCTCTAACTCCTGGTCTCAAGGGATCCTCCCACTTCAGCCTCCCAAAGAGCTGGGATTACAGATGTGATCCACCGCACTCAGCCTAAGATCCATTTCTTAACAACGACAGTACCTGCACAATATACAAAAAGACAAAGGCATCCACCAGACATCTTCTGCCAAACAAAAAAGGCCAGAAACGACTTATTTCCTATATTTCCAAGCGCTAACTACAGCATGGTGAAGGACAGAAACTGTAGTACTAAGGCGGTCACTAAAATGTCATTTATGGTTATACCGTAAGAAACGGCCATTGCAGAGGCCAATCGACTGCCAACTTTTGCTCAGTGACTCTGCATATCCTATGCCTCTTCCTCAGAGCTAACTAGCCTCTGATTTCTTAGTGACACAGTCTTCACATGTGCCAACAGGTTACAATCCGGTCTCACGGGCCTCAGAATCAGTCTGACTCATGAAGTGACTCTGCATACCTGTGTTCTGATTCATTCTGTACTGATCTTACAAGGTTAACTGTTAAACGACATCATGAGGCTGGGCGCAGCGGCTCATGCCTGTAATCCCAGCAATTTGGGAGGCTGAGGTGGGTGGATCACGAGGTCAGGAGTTCGAAACCAGCCTGGCCAACATGGCAAAACCCCATCTCTACCAAAAAATACAAAAATTAGCCGGGTGTGGTGGCACATGCCTGTAATCCCAGCTACGTGGGAGACTGAGACAGGAGAATCGCTTGGACCTGGGAAGCGGAGGTTGCAATGAGCTGAGATCGCGCCATTGCACTCCAGCCTGGGCAACACGCGTGAGACTCTGTCTCAAAAAAAAGAAAAGAACATCATGATAAATCCAAAAGCAAACATTAAGTACTCTATCATCCTAGGGCTTTGATTCCAAAATTATACAAACAGCACTGACATCTTAGAAACTTTGAGCGCTCAGATCTACCTATAATTTCCTCCGGACAAAGCTGAAGAATTTCCCTTCCTCACAATAAAGTGTCCCTGAGGTGCCAAAGCTACAAAAGAATGTGGCTTTTATTCTAAGATATACCAAACAATCTATATTTGGTATCTTCTCCTGTAGAAGAAAACTTTTGTAAAAATTTGATTTACATAGCTACTGTATTGTCACCTTTTAAAAAATTTTTGATTGATACATAATTGTACATATTTATAGTATACAATGGATACATTGTGCATTGATCGCAACAAATTAGCATATCCATCATCTTTTCTTTTTTTTTTTTTTTGAGACGGAGTCTCGCTCTGTCGCCCAGGCTGGAGTGCAGTGGCCGGATCTCAGCTCACTGCAAGCTCCGCCTCCCAGGTTTACGCCATTCTCCTGCCTCAGCCTCCCGAGTAGCTGGGACTACAGGCACCCGCCACCTCGCCCGGCTAGTTTTTTGTATTTTTTAGTAGAGACGGGGTTTCACCGGGTTAGCCAGGATGGTCTCGATCTCCTGACCTCGTGATCCGCCCGTCTTGGCCTCCCAAAGTGCTGGGATTACAGGCTTGAGCCACCGCGCCCGGCCCCATCATTTTAAATAGTTATCATTTCCCTGTGATGAGAACATTCAAAAACCTCTCTTCCAGCTGTTCTGAAATACACCATACACTGTTAACCCTTGTCGTCTTACTGTGCAACAGAACACCAGAACGTACTCTTCTCCTACCTGTCACCTTGGACCTGTTGACCAATCTCTCTCCATCCCCTTCTCCCACCTTCCTGTGCAACAGAGCACCAGAATGTCCTCCTACCTGTCACCTTGGACCTGTTGACCACTCTCTCTCCATCCCTTTCTCCCTCCTACCCTCCTCATCCTCTGGCAACCACTATTCCACTCTCTACTTCCAGAACAACTTTTTAGATTAGACGAGTTATAGCATGTGACAGCTGTCTTTCTGTGCCTGGCTTATTGCACTTACTGTAACATCTTCCAGGTTCACCCATGTTGCCAAAACTGAAAGAATTAAGGCTGAATTGTATTCCACAGCGTATACACATACCGTTATCTTCAGCCTTTACTCTGTTGATGGACATTTTTTTAAGACAGTGTCTCACTCTCTGTCGCCCAGGCTGGAGTGCAGTGTCATGATCTTGGCTCACTGCAACCTCTGCCTCCCAGGTTCAAGCGATTCTCCTGCCTCAGCCTCCCGTGCAGCTGGGACGACAGGCACAGGTCACCATGTCTGGATAATTTTTGTATTTTTAGTTAGATGGGGTTTCGCCATGATGGCCAGACTAGTCTCAGACTCCTGGCCTCAAGAGGTCTGTGCACTTCGGCCTCCCAAAGTACTGGAATTACAGGCATGAGCCACTGTGCCCAGCTGTTGATGGACATTTAAGTTGATTCCATATCTTGGCTATCATGAATAGCACTGCAATAAATAGAGGAGTGCAGATACCGCTTTGATACACTGATGGCATTTCCTCTGGATATATACTCAGTATCAGGATGGCCCGATCACATGGTAGTTCTATTTGTAACTTTTTGAGGAACCTCCGAACTGCGTTGCATGATGGGAACCTCCCAACTGCGTCGTGTGATGGGAACCTCTGGACTGCATCGCGTAATGCCTGTACTAACTTGCATTCCCACCAGCAGCGTATAAGGATTCCCTTTCCTCCCCATCCTCACCGACACTGGCTAGCTTCTGATTTTTTTTTTTTTTTTTAAATGTGGAGCGATTAGATTTGGTTTGCTAGTATTTTGTGAAGGATTTCTGCATCTATACTCATTGGAGGTACTAGCCTGCAGGTTTTTCTCTCGTGTCCCTCTCTAGCTTTGGTATCAGGATAATGTTGGCCTTGTAGAATAAGTATGGAGGAATTCTTTCCTTCAATTTTGTGGAATAATTGGGAAGAACTGGTATTAGTTCTTCCTTAAAGGTGTGGTAGAATTTAGCAGTGACGACATCAGGCCCTGGGCTTCTCTTTCACGGGAGAGTTATTACTGATTCAATCTCATTACTCATTATTGGTCTGTCCAGGTTTTCTATTTCTTCATGATTGAGTATCAGTAAGCTGTATGTGTCCAGAAATTTCTTTACTTCTTCTAGGTTTTCCAATTTCTTGGCACAGAGTTGCTCATAACAGCCTCTAGTGATTCTTTGTATTTCTGTGCTGTCACTTGCAATGTCTCCTTTTTGTCTCTGATTTTATTTATTTTGAGTCTTTTTTCCCCCTTGGTCTAGCTAAAGGTTTGTTAATTTTATCTTTTGAAAAAAACAACTCTTTTGTTAACCTTTTATATTGTTTTTTTTTTCAGTCTCTATTTCATTTATTTCTGCTCTGATCTTTATTATTTCTTTCCTTCTACTAATTCTGGGTTTTGTTTGTCCTGGTTTTCTAGTTTCTTGAGGTGCAACGTTAGGTTGAGATCTTTCTACTTTTTTGATGTAGATGTTAATTGCTATTAACTTCCCTCTTAGTACTACTTTTGCAGTATCCCACTGTTTTGGTAGGCTGTGTTCCCATTGTCATTTGTCTCAATAAATTTTCTAATTCCTTCTTAATTCTTCATTGACCAACTGGTTGTTCAGGAGTATGTTGTGTAATTTCCAAGTATTTGTATAGTTTCCTAAGTTGTTCTTCTTATTGATTTCTAGTTGCATTGCATTGTAGTCACAAAAGATACTTGAATGGCTGGGTGCAGTGGCTCACGCCTGTAATCCCAGCACTTTGGGAGGCCGAGGTGGGCGGATCACTTGAGGTCAGGAGTTCAAGACCAGCCTGGTCAACATGGCGAAACCCCATCTCTACTAAAAATACAAAAAAATTAGCCAGGTGTGGTGGTGTGTGTGTGTAATCCCAGCTACACAGGAAGCTGAGGCAGGAGAACTACTTGAACCCGGGAGGTGGAGGTGGAGCTGGGACTACACCACTGCACTCCAGCCTGGGCGACAGAGTGAGACTCCATCTCAGATAAATAAATAAATACTTGATATGATTTCAATTTTTAAAAATTTGTTGAGACCTGTTTTGTGGCCTACCATATGACACCATATATCCTGGAGATGGTTCCATGCGCTGCTCAGAAGAATGTGTATCCTGCAGTTATCGAGTAGAACCTTCTGCAGATGTCTCTGTTAAGTCCATTATAGGATACAGTTTAATGCTGCTGTTTCTTTGTTGATTTTCTGACTGCATGATCTGTCCATTGCTGAAAGCGGGTATCAGAGTTCTCGACTGTTACTGTATCAGTTTCTCTCCCCATCTAGGTCTATTAATACTCACTTTATATATTAAGGAGCTCCCATGTTGGGTGCATGCATGCATACACACACACACACACACACACACACACACACACACAGAGAGATACACACATACACAGACACATACACACACATACATACACATACACACATACACATACATAAATACACACACACACACACACACACACACACAAACTGTTATATCCTTTTGTTGAATTGACCCTTCATCATTATACAATGACATTGACTCTTTTTACAGCTTTGGATTTGAAGTCTATTTTCTCTGATATAAGTAAAGCTACTCCTGCTCTCTTTTGGTTTCCATTTGCATAGAGTACCTTTTTCCATCCCTTCCCGTCGAGTCTATGTATGTCCTCACATGTGAAGTGAGATTCTTGGAAGCAGCATATGGTTGGGTCTTATTTGGATGGTTTTTTAAAAATTCACTGAGTCACTGTCTTTCATTTGGAGAATTTAACCCATTTACATTTAAGGTAATTATCAATAAGTCAGGTCTGTTACTTGTTTTCTAGTTTTTTACAGTTTCTTTCTTTCCATTACTTCCGTTGTGGTAGTTGATTTTCTCTAGCAATGTGCTTTGAGTCCTTGCTTTTCAATTTTGGTGTGTCATAGGTTTTTGCTTTTAGTCAGCATGAGGCTTACAAAACACATTTTGTAGTTATAAAAAGTTATTTTATTTATTTTTAATTTTTTTATTCTTGAGACATAGTCTCACTCTCACCCAGGCTGGACTACAGTAGCTTAATCTCGGCTCACTGCAACCTTCACCGCCCAGGTTCACCCAATTCTCATGCCTCAGCCTCCTGAGTTGTTGGAATTAGAGTTACAGGCCCCTGCCACTGCACCCAGCTAATATTTGTATTTTTGGTAGAGATGGGGTTTCACTATGTTGGCCAGGCCAGTCTCAAACTCTTGACCTCAAGTGATCTGCCCACCTCAGGTTCCCAAAGTGCTGGGATTACAGGTGTGAGCCACCATTCCAGGCCCATAAAAAGTTATTTTAAACTGACAGCAACTTAAGTTTGATCATAAAGATAGGAAAAGAAACAAACAAAACCTATACTTTAACTCCATTCCTCCCCAAATCTGGAATTTTTGAAGTCCCATTTTTACATATTTTTATATTGCCTATCTATTTAGTGTCTTCATCTTTTTAGGATCATTTACCCAACAACATAATTATCAATATCAGAGAGTTGAAATACTAAATTCAACTGAAGCTCATACACAATGGTTTGATTAAACCATTATGCCTGAATCTTAGATGCAAGTAAACAGATCACAATGGAGAAATAAAATATCCTTTCCAGGTCAGGCGCAGTGGCTCACGCCTGTAATCCCAGCACTTTACGGGGCTGAGGCGGGCGGATCACCTGAGGTTGGGAGTTTGAGACCAATCTGACCAACATGGAGAAACCCCGTTCTCTACTAAAAAAATACAAAAATTAGCCAGGCGTGGTGGCATATGCCTGTAATCCCAGCTACTCGGGAGGCTGAGGCAGGAGAATTGCTTGAACTCGGGAGGCAGAGGTTGTGGTGAGCCGAGATCATGCCATTACACTCTAGCCTGGGCAACAAGAGTGAAACTCCGTCTCTCTCTCTCCTTCTCTCTCTCTCTCTCTCTCTCTCTATATATATATATATATATAATTTCCCTATTCTTTAACCATGTTTTCAGCAAGTAAGGTCAGTTTTTCCTATTACTGCTTGGTAATCGTTATTTGAATGGTATCACCCTGTATTCACATGTAATCTTTATATGAACAGAATCAAGACCTTGGAATTGAACTGGTTCAAAGCAGCTCTTGGTAGAGAGCCACTTCCACAAGTATACAGAATGTTCTCCTTTAATCACCATAAATGAAATGCACATCTTTCTAACCCTCTCACCCTATGCCTGGGTGGAACCAGGCCTAGTGGCAAGGGAGAGCATAACCCATCTCTACGTAAATCATTTTCATCAACTCACAATAAAGCCAATCTCAGAATAAAATCCCAACTACCTTCTTCTGGGAGGATCTTGACCACATTCCTCCTTGAAAGAGGAATAGAAATCGCTTAAGTGACTCAAGTAAGTATATGTAGGGAAAAACAGTTTTCCTAAATGCCAACTCAGTCTTAAGCTTACCATGTTATAATAAGTAACACTCAAGATTAAAATAAAAAGGTACAAAACTCTGTAAAGTATTACACTATACAACTAATACATAACTAAAACATAATCACTAAAAATATATGATATGTGCATATCTTATATATGATATATATCAAATATACGATAAATAGTAAATAAGTGAAAGTACTATGCAATTGCAAAGTGAGATTCAAGGTAAGAAATATACATTGGCCTATCTTCAATCCCCAAATACTCTTTTTAGTGGTAAAGGAAACAGCTTCAGCTTACTGGCATGCCCCTTCCACAGTGAGCTCTTTATCTGGGACAGGCCCATGGATCACAGCTGAAAGTCAGGTTGTCCCAAGTCAGGTAATGATTTGATCCCCAAAGTGGAGGAAGAAAGGTGTGATATACACGTGATGGAACAGCATGAAAGAATGAAAACTTTTGACCAAAAAGTTTCTGAAGCTAATTATAGCATATTAAGGTATAAAAAGCAGAATGTAAAATCAGATTTATGATCTCAACATAAAAATATGAAAAGAAATAATATGTTAATAGGGGTTACCTTTGGTAATATGGGGGAATTGTAGAGGAGAGGGGAATTGTTTAGGCCTTTCCTGAGATGAGCAATTAATAAAGGATCAGTAGACTGGGTGTGGTAGCTTACGCCTGTAATCCCAGCACTTTGGGAAGCTAAGGCAGGTGGACTGCTTGAGCTCAGGAGTTCGAGACCAGTCTGGGCAACATGGCAAAATCCTGTCTCGATTAAAAAAAACCTAAAAAATCCCTCCCCACAAAAAAAAAGGATCAATAATCTGAACAAACAAGAAGCTGGAAAGCCCCATAGAGGATTTTTTTAAATACTCAAGTATCAAGGGCTTCTACGTTGAAACACTGTGGTCAGGCAAGCGTCCCTGGGACTTTGAATGCCAGAAATTACTTCCTGGAAAGAAGTAATGTGCTCTTCCTTCAGGTAGAAAAAAATATAATTAAGTGAAATAATTATTGGTAACACTGAGGTAGCGGGACCCTATCACATTTGTGTTTAATTTTTCTTCTTATCTGCCTATATATTTTGTTTTTAATTATCTAGTATTTAACTTGCAGGCTATGTAGTTGAATATGCTTTTTATATAAATAATATGCTTTAAAGAAAGAACATGCTTATAGGAAAAACATACTTGACTCTCTTATATAGTCTCTCAGCTCTGGGGCACCTGAGAGAATGTCCCACACATTTCACAGCTGACAGGAGAATCTTTCTTTTTTTTTATAGAGATGGGAGTCTTACTATGTTGCTGAGACTGGTCTCAAACTCTTGGGCTCAAGCAATCATCTGGCTCGGCCTCCTAAAGTGCTAGGATTACAGACGTGAGTCACTGCACCCGGCCAAAGGAGAATCTTAATACCTGTAGGTGTGCTTTGTAACTTGACACCCATTTATCAAATGAGTAACATCAAATGTATGGAATTTCAACAATCAGTAGATTTAACATAAGGATGAAAAATCCCTTATGTCAGAAACCGAACCACCAACAAATTCCTTAGCATGAAGGTGAAGAATTCTCCATCATTGGCCCCAATCTAAATACCAACTTTGCTGCTCGGTACTCCTCAGTTTAGGTACAGGCACCTTATCACACGCTATTACAAACGTGCCGACCTCGCTCCTACTGCCACGACCTTACTCACGCAGAGCTCTCCAACTGGAGCGCCTCTTCGCACCCCATTCAGGGATTCAGGTCCAGCTCTGATTCAACTTTCTCTCAAAACGTTCTAAATAATCTGACCCGCTATAGTTCTTTTATTAGCACTCCAAAAGCATATGATGTCACTATACCATTCCTTCTAAAAATATTTTAAGACTGTTATTTAATATTATATAGCTTGTTTCCTGAAGGAAAGGGACTATGTATTTTCTATTTCTTTTGTATTTTATTTTATATATATATATATATATATATATTTTTTTTTTTTTTTTTTTTGAGATGGAGTCTCGCTCTGTCGCCCAGGCTGGAGTGCAGTGGTACAATCTTGGCTCCCTGCAAGCTCCGCCTCCTGGGTTCACGCCATTCCCCTGCCTCAGCCTCCCGAGTGGCTGGGACTACAGGTGCCGCCACCACATCTGGCTAATTTTTTGTATTTTTAGTAGAGACGGGGTTTCACCGTGTTAGCCAGGATGGTCTCGATCTCCTGACCTTGTGATCTGCCTACCTCGGCCTCCCAAAGTGCTGGGATTACAGGCGTGAGCCATCGTGCCCAGACTGTTTTATTTTTGAGACAGAGTCTCACTCTGTCACCCAGGCTGGAGTGCAGTGGCGTGATCTCAGCTCACTGCAACCTCTGCCTCCTGGGTTCAAGCAATTCTCCTGCCTCAGCCTCCTGAGTAGCTGGGATTTCAGGCACCCGCCACCACGCCCAGCTAATTTTTGTATTCTTTAGTAGAGACAGGGTTTCACCATGTTGGTCAGGCTGGTCTTGAACTCCTGACCTCATGATCCACTCACCTCAGCCTCCCAAAGTGCTGGGATTACAGATCTTTTGTATTTTAATAAGAAGCAGGAGGAAAATGTCACCCAGTAGAAAGAAAATAGACATCACAGTCATTCAAACTGAATTTGAATTTGAATCTTGGCTGCTCACAAACTAGATGAACATTCTTTTTTTTTTTTTTTTTTTTTTTTGAAACTGAGTTTTGCTCTGTCGCCCAGGCTGGAGGGCAGTGTTGGTGATCTCAGCTCACTGCAACCTCCGCCTCCCGGGTTCAAACAATTCTCCTGCCTCAGCCTCCCAAGTAGCTGAAATTACAGGTACCTGACACCACGCCCAGCTAATGTTTGTATTTTTAGTAGAGATGGGGTTTCACCATATTGGCCAGGCTGGTCTCGAACTCCTGAGCTCAAGTGATCTGCCCACCTTAGCCTCTCAAAGTGCTGGGATTACAGGCGTGAGCCACCTCACCTGGCCTAGATCCACATTCTTGACCAAGCCATTTAAACTCTTGAAGCTTCAATTCCCTCAGTATACAATGGAGACAAGAATTGCTTCACAGAGGAGGGTGTAACTGACCATCTAGGGGAGGCACTATCATGCAGCACAGAATAATATTCTCTTTTCTCTGTCATTTTCCCTCTGTGAACTTCCATTGCATAAATCCAATAAATCCAACAACATCAAGAAGGGTACCTAGAATAAAGTCTTTTTACCCATTCTGCTTAAAAAGAAAATTATGCCAAAAATTCCATAGGATTGGACAGTCTGCAACATAATTAAGTTTGGTCACAGTGTCCCACGTCCAAAGAGTATCTCCGCTGCATTTAAACCAAGGCGAAGTCTGTGGGTTAGCACGATTGCAGGGCCCTGCTGATGCTGGTCCTCTCACTGAAGTAGGAAAGCTAGGAAGGGCTTCCTCAAATATTGGATATGACTTTTATCTGCTTGACGGAATGGAAGAAACTTTAAAGGTTTTACTGCAGCACCATAAGGCTGATTTCATGAGCCATATAAGAAAGACAATCTTATGACTTCACCAGGCTCATCTTAGTACTGTCTAGGCAGCAGAATGCTTTACAAACAAGGTAAAGCAGGCACACAACACCACTTTCATAGTAGTGGCACAGGAGGAAAGACAGTGTTTCCGTCTCTTCAGTTTCAGGCAGATGATTTAAAGCTAAAGGGCAAGATGGGCACAATGGCACACACCTGTAGTCCCAGCTCCTTAGGAGGCTGAAGCAGGAGGATTGCCTGACCTCAAAAGTTCAAGTCTAGCCTGGGCAACAATGTGAGAACCCTTTAAAAAACCGAAACAGCTGTGGGGAGAGGAATACTGAGAAAAGCTTCAGGCTTAGAGTCCTGGCAGTCAGCTGAAACGCCCTTCCCCTCCTGGGTTCTGACAATAGCAGTTTCCCCAAAAGCTTCAAGGGTACGTTCCTGTAATTCTTGTACTAAAAATCGAACTAGCAATTGCTAGTTTGCTTTAAAATCACGTGATCATCCTGCTTTGCTACCAGTTCTATATAAACTGTTAACCCCTAGCATAATCAAAGGGAGATGCAAAAAAAAGAAAACAGGAAATTAAAAAATGCGAAAAAGTGAAAATGAAGAGGAGAAATGGGAAGAAAGTGGCACTTCCAATGACAACAGTTCCACTAGCACCTGCCCAACTGAAGAGGGATGACCACACTCTTAATGTTTTCATTCCTCAGATAAATATTCACTGAACACCAGCTATGTGTCAGGCACTGGGCTAGGCACTGGTGGTTAAAGAGGGGTTATGAGTCCCATCTGTCAGAGAACTCAGGATGTAATGGGGGAATGGGCACTTAGAGAGCCATGCTGTGAAGGGAGACGTGAGATGTGCTCTAATAGAGTGGGATGCCTTCTAAAGAAGCATCATTTAAGGGGCGACTAGGAGCTCTTCAGGCAAAGAGGGAGGTATTGCAGTGAGGGTAGAAAAGCAAGAATGAGAACGGCGAGAAAGATGTGAGAGTGGGTGAGTGTGCCATGATTTTGTAATTGGAAACTTCATTAAGTACTAACATAAAGATTCAGGCCAGGCACCGTGGCTCACGCCTTAATCCCAGCACTTTGGGAGGCTGAGGCGGGCGATCACGGGGTCAGGAGAATGAACCTGGGAGGCGGAGCTTGCAGTGAGCCGAGGTGGTGCCACTGCACTCCAGCCTGGGCGACAGAACAAGACTCCGTCTCAAAAAAAAAGATTCAATACCAGGGTGAGGAGTTTTGACATAGAAAATGTTCTATTTTCAATGGGAAAACCACTGAACATTGCTTTTGTTTTGTTCTGTTTTTTGAGACAGTCTCATTCTGTCACCCAGGCTGGAGTGCAGTGGCACCAGCTTGGCTCACTGCAAGTTCTGCCTCCCGGGTTCAAGTGATTCTCCTGCCTCAGCCTCCCCAGTAGCTGGGATTACAGGCATGCACAACCACACCTGGCTAATTTTTTGTATTTTTAGTAGAGACAGCATTTTGCCATGTTGACCAGGCTGGTCTCCAGCTCCTGACCTCGGATGACCCACCCACCTTGGTCTCCCAAAGTGCTGGGATGACAGGCATGAGCCACCAAGCCCAGCCAATCACTGAACATCTCTGAGTAAAATATTACAGTAATTTTGTTTCTGAAAAATTAAAGTAGTAGCAGGGTGGGGCTATCTGGAATCGGGACTAAATTCAAGTTGGAAGATTAGTTAAGAAGCTACTGAGGTATAATCCCCAAGGAGAGATTATATGGGTCTACAGTGAATAAACTATATCTGCCCAGAATTTGTCCCTTTATTTTGGTAAGAGAACCCTGATTTTCCGCTGAGGAACCACCTCTCTACCACTTACTCGGTCCACGAGGTTCCAAGAGCTCACCCTGCTCTAGGATCCAGGGTTGGGCACATAACTTAGGCCTGACTAAGCAGAATAGCCCATACCCTGACCACAAGAACGGAAACGTAAGTCAGTCCAAAAAGAGTCAGCCCTGGGATTTTTGCTTTGCTGGAGCTACTGGGACTGCATCTTTCTTGTTGCTGGTATTGCTAAGCTTGGAGTTGCTACGATAATCCTGTAGAAGAGTCTACCTGAGAATGAAAACAACACATCAGGAGGCAGAGCCCAGAGACACAAATTCTTGACTTTGAACACCCATATTTGGGCATTTCTGAAGCAACAGTACACCCTAGATTTTTTAGTACTATAAACCATTCTATTTGGAAATGGAGAGAAAAAGAAGGCTTCAAAAGAAAAATTAGGAACAAAATTTTAGACCCCGGTGATTGCTTAGATATGGGAAATGGAGAAGAGGAAAATGTCAAATTTCACTCTGAAATTTCACTCTGGCTTGGTTGAGTGAGTGGAAAATGCTATTAACAGAGATCAGAGCAGGGGAAGGTTTTGGTCAGTGGAATAAGCTTAGTTTAGAGACACTAAAACGGATCTCACTCCTTGATTTCTGACTGTATCTGGATCACAGTGCCAGGAATACTGAGCAGGGCATGTCCCTGAGTTGCAAGCTCAGCAGTAGACTGTAAGGCCAAGGCAGTCTAGGGAGACAGAGCAATGCTAGAAAGATCATTCCTTTAGCAGTTTACCAGTCTAGTAGTTTTTTTGTTTGTTTGTTTTGAGACGGAGTCTCGCTCTGTCGCCCAGGCTGGAGTGCAGTGGCCGGATCTCAGCTCACTGCAAGCTCCACCTCCCGGGTTCAGGCCATTCTCCTGCCTCAGCCTCCCCAGTAGCTGGGCCTACAGGTGCCCGCCACCACGCCTGGCTAATTTTGTGTATTTTAAGTAGAGACGGGGTTTCACCTTAGCCAGGATGGTCTCAATCTCCTGACCTCGTGATCCGCCCACGTTGGCCTCCCGAAGTGCTGGGATTACAGGCATCGCCACCACGCCCGGCGTAGTGTAGTAGTTTTACCAGGCAACCTCAAAATAACTGGCATTTAGGAAACGGGGGGAAAGGGAAGTATCATCCCTGAGCTCAACAGCGTTTTGCTGGAGTGAGAGCTAGACGGAAAACACCAGGGAAGCCCATCACATAAGCTCACTACGGGGGGAAGAGGGGGAAGAGGGAAGCTCAGCCAGCACTCTAGGTCCCAGTGTGTTCAACTCAGAGGAGCCCCTGAAAGAGGAAGAACAAGTGATGCCCTTGCAAACAGTCACTTGTGGGGGAGACACTCGCCTTATTTTAAAAAAAACTAGTAAGGGGTGGAGTCGACATTTTTTCTACATATCAGGCTCTCAGTTAGGAGCTTTATGCACATTATTGTATTGAATCTTCAAAACTTCTCAGGCAGAAAAGCATTATTCTTCCTACTCAGGCAGGTTAACTTGATCAAGTTAAGCCAAATTAATCCTTGAACTAGGATTCAAGGATGCAGGTCTATCTGACTTTGAAGCTTATTCACATTTCATTATATCAACTACTTAAAGAAAATATACTAAAAAGTTTCATCTTTCATTTTTAAAATGACGCTACCGGCCAGGCACAGTGGCTCATGCTTGTAATCCCAGTGCTCTGGGAGGCCATGGCGGCAAGATCCCCTGAGGCCAGGAGTTCGAGACTAGCCTAGGCAACATGGTGAGACTCCGTCTCTACAAAAAATTTGGAAAAAAAAATTAGCTGGGAGTGGTGGCACATGCCTGTAATCCTGGCTACTGAGGAGGCTGAGGCGGGAAGATCACTGGAATGCAGGAGTTTGAGCCTGCAGTGAGCTATGATTGTACCATTGTACTCCAGCCTGAGTGACACAGCGAGGCCCTATCTTTAAAATAAATGAATAAATAAAAATGATGCTATCTCATCAAGGAGACTGTTTCTGAACTGGGTGTTTCATTGGCCAGAGAGAGGTTATGTTTGCAGTAACTCAGTCACAAAGCCTCAATTAATAGGCACAAGGAATATATTTACCAGCCGTGTATCTGAAGCTAAGGAGGCCATCAGTACCATGAAGCCTCATTAAACCACACATTCTGAATTTGCCAGCCGCCAACACAGTACGCCTATAACTATGACGTGAGTGACTTTGTGAGGATAACCCCACTACTAAAATTAAGTTTTGATTGAAGTTTTGGTTAAGAGGCAATCATAAAAAGAGTAAAAGACGGGAAAAGATTCTGCAAAGGAGCTATCCCACTGCCCTGGATGACAGGCACAGAATGCCACGAAACTGACTCACTATCGTATGCATTCCTTTGTTACTATAGCACAGTGAGAGGCAGCATAGTGTAAGTATTAAAAGTACAGACTCGGGCCAGGCACGGTGGCTCACGCTTGTAATCCCAGCACTTTGGGAGGCCGAGGCTGGTAGATCATCTGAGGTCAGCAGTTCGAGACCAGCCTGGCCAACATGGCGAAATCCCGTCTCTACTAAAAACACAAAAAATTAGCTGGGCGTCGTGGTGGGCACCTGTAATCCCAGCTACTTGGGAGGCTGAGGCAGGAGAATTGCTTGAACCCAGGAGGCGGAGGTTGTAGTGAACCAGGATGGTGCCACTGCGCTCCAGCCTTGGCGACAGAGCAAGACTCTATCTCAAAAAAAAAAAAAAAGTATAGACTCGGGCTGGCATGGTCATTCACGCCTGTAACCTCAGCACTTTGAGAGGCTGAAGCTGGAGAATCGCTTGAGCCCAGGAGTTTGAGATCAGCCTAGGGTAACATAGTGAGACCTTGTCTCTAAGAAAAAGACAAAAAGAAAAAAAAAAAGCGCAGACTCTGGTGCCGAACTGCCCAGATTTGAATCCAGTTCTGCCAGGGATTTGCTGTACAACCTTGGCAAGTTACTTACCCGTCCATTTCTCAGCTTTCTCATCTGTGCCACAGTGATAACAGTAGTACCTACTGCATACAGTAGTCATAGGCTTAAAGAAGTTAATGCAGTATTCATGTCTTAATACCTTAAAACAATACCTGGCATGTGGTAAATAGTGTTTGTTACATACATTAAAAAAGTAACTAAGTCAGGCCGGGCGCGGTGGCTCACGCCTGTAATCCCAGCACTTTGAGAGGCTGAGGAGGGTGGATCACAAGGTCAGGAAATCGAGACCATCCTGGCTAACACAGTGAAACCCCGTCTCTACTAAAAATACAAAAAATTAGCCGGGCGTGGTGGTGGGCGCCTGTAGTCCCAGCTATGCAGGAGGCTGAGGCAGAGAATAGCGTGAACCTGGGAGACGGAGCTTGCAGTGAGCCGAGATCGCGCCACTCACTCCAGCCTGGGCAACAGAGTGAGACTCCGTCTCAAAAAAAATAAAAATAAAAAAATAAAAATAACCCAGCCTCCCTCACATGAAGTGGTGCAGGGAAATCAAAACAATCCTAAAACGTGTTTAGAATTTACATGTGACCTCTCGCATGAGGCATTTCACAGACATCTGTAAGAAGAATAAATAGACAAATAGGCAAAGCAGAAACCGAAATATGGAAAAGGGAAGTAAAATGTTCAGTTTCACTTAGTACAAATCATTCTCAGATCTCAGGCAGGAGCCCCAAAGTCCTGTTAGTCCAGGTTTTGTTCAACAGGCCACTTTGCACATAAAAGTAGAGCCACCCTTAAAAAGAGCAAGTCTTCACTCAGGAACGTCTCATAAATCTTCCCTTGTTGGTATTTTCTCAGAGGTAAATATTCTGCTTCTAGTTTTTGGACCCCAGCTGCTCCTGAGACCATCATTATATCTGAAACTGTTTCTAAATGTCAAGCGAGGTCAGGCCTGGTGGCTCACACCTGTAATTCCAGCACTTCGGGAGGCCGAGGTGGGGGAGAATCGCTTGAGCGCAAGAGTTAGAGACCAGCCTGGGCAATATGGTGACAGCCTGTCTCTACAAAAAAAGTTTTTAAAATTAGCCAGGTGTGGTAGCTGGCACCTATAATCCCAGCTACTTGGGAAGCTGAGATAGCAGAATCGCTTGAGCCCAAGAGTTGGAGGCTGCAGTGAGCCTTGTTCACGGCACTGAAACTCCAGCCTGGGGGACAGGGTGAGACCCTCTCTCAAAAAATAAAACAATAAATGTCAAGTATGACTCCCTCATGCCACATTCCTGCTCTCGCCTGTCAGCATTCCAGTCTCTTTAAAAGATTAAGACCAGAGTTATTAATGAAGCAAACCCTAAATGTGGAAATCATCTCTACAGACTCCGATTCATCATTTACTCAAAGCAGTTTGGTGTTTTTTCGGTTTTTTGTTTTCTGAAGACAGGGTTTTCCTCTGTGGCCCAGGCTGGAGTGTGGTGGTGCGATCTCGGCTCAATGTAGCCTCGACTTGTTGGACTCGGGCGATCCTCTCACCTCAGCCTCCCGAGTAGCTGGGACCACAGCTGAGCACCACTACGCCCAGCTAATTTCTGTATTTTTGTGGAGACGGGGGTCTCCCTAGGTTGCCCAGGCTGGTCTCAAACTCCTGGACTCAAGCGGCCCGCCGCGGTCTCCCCCAAAGTGCTGGAATTACAGGGGTGAGGCACCGCACCCGGTCCAAAGTGGTTTTTCTATTTTATATCCCCCAATTTCTAGAAGACATGAACTCTCTGACAACGGCTCCATATAAATACACGTGAACTTGCTTAGTTTGCACTGTGAGGAAGAAGTGACAGGTCTGAAGACGAAAGGAAATGACACAGAGGTCCTGCCACTCCGACAGCGATTCGCCAATGACAAAGTGCAGAGTTTCGGGTCCCGTGGGCAGCCCCCACCCCCGCCGCACCGCCATGACACTCGCGCCCTTTCTCCCCGGGCTCTCGTCGCCTTCCTCCCCGCGCTCACTCCGCCTCAGCTTCCTCCTAAGCCGCTCACGACGCTTCGTCTCCGCTCCCGGGACTTCTCACCGCGCCCTCCTCTTCACGTCGGCCCCACTTGCAGCCACGGCAAGTTTCAGGCAGGGTGGCGCCCGGCCCTGTCCGCGGACTCCGGCCTGTGACGCCTCCCTCACCGCGCTGCAGCCCCTCCGGCCTCTTCGCCGTCGCTCTCGGCGGCCGCCTCCCCTCCAGCAGTCTGGGCTCTGAGCTTCCCCCTCCTCTGCTCCCCCGGCCCTCCGCAAATCCCACCCGCCCGCCTTCGTCCCATCCCCGCCCCGCCCGCCCGTCCTCTTCGAAATGCTCCCCAAACAAGTCCTCCGCAGCCGTCGTCCTCAACACTCGTCGCGCCCGGCCCTTCTCTCCTCGGCCCCGCGCCCTCCCAAGCCTCCCGGGGCTCCGGCGCCTGTCGCTGCCCCGACTCCGCGGCCGCTCCCAGCCCACCTGCTCTCCTCAGCCAGGCGCTCCTCGCCGCCTCGGAGCTCCATTCCCGCGCCCTCCGGCCGCATCCGGGGCGGCGAGGCCGCCTCTTCGCCCAAGAGAGGCGCCCCCGCCGCTTCGCCCTTCAGGGCTCCCGGGGGCCCCTGGGGCCGGAGGAGGCACCCACGGCCGGTGGGCTCCGGGTGATGCGCTACACACGGGCGGTGGCAGCGGCGGCAGAGACAGCCGCCTGGGTTGCGGCTTCTATCCCGGCCACCCCCACTTCCGGCTCCGGGGACTACAGCTCCCGGCAAGCCCTTCGAGACCAGGCCGCTCCCGCAGGCCGCGCCCTCCAATCCCAGGCCGCTCCCGCAGGCCGCGCCCTCCAATCCCAGGCCGCTCCTGCAGGCGGTGCCCTCCAATCCCAGGCCCCTCCCGCAGGCCGCGCCCTCCAATCCCAGGCCGCGCCCTCCAATCCCAGGTCGCGCCCTCCAATCCCAGGCCGCGCTCCTCCAACCCCAGGCGGCTCCCGCAGGCCGCACCCTCCAATCCCAGGCCCCTCCCGCAGGCCGCGCCCTCCAATCCCAGGCGGCGCCCTCCAACCCCAGGCCGCTCCCGCAGGCGGCGCCCTCCAATCCCAGGCCGCGCTCGCAGGCCGCGCCCTCCAATCCCAGGCCCCGCTCGCAGACCGCGCTCCTCCAACCCCAGGCGGCTCCCGCAGGCCGCACCCTCCAACCCCAGGCCGCTCCCGCAGGCGGCGCCCTCCAATCCCAGGCCGCTCCCGCAGGCGGCGCCCTCCAATCCCAGGCCCCTCCCGCAGGCCGCGCCCTCCAATCCCAGGCCGCGCTCGCAGGCCGCGGCCTCCAATCCCAGGCCGCGCTCGCAGGCCGCGCCCTCCAATCCCAGGCCGCGCTCGCAGACCGCGCTCCTCCAACCCCAGGCGGCTCCCGCAGGCCGCACTCTCCAACCCCAGGCCCCTCCCGCAGGCGGCGCCCTCCAACCCCAGGCCGCTCCCGCAGGTGGCGCCCTCCAATCCCAGGCGGCGCCCTCCAATCCCAGGCTGCTCCGGCAGGCGGCGCCCTCCAATCCCAGGCGGCGGCCTCCAATCCCAGGCCGCTCCCGCAGGCGGCGCCCTCCAATCCCAGGCCGCTCCCGCAGGCGGCGCCCTCCAATCCCAGGCGGCGCCCTCCAATCCCAGGCCGCTCCCGCAGGCGGCGCCCTCCAATCCCAGGCGGCGCCCTCCAACCCCAGGCCGCTCCGGCAGGCGGCGCCCTCCAATCCCAGGCAGCGCCCTCCAATCCCAGGCTGCTCCCGCAGGCGGCGCCCTCCAATCCCAGGCCGCTCCCGCAGGCGGCGCCCTCCAATCCCAGGCGGCGCCCTCCAATCCCAGGCTGCTCCGGCAGGCGGCGCCCTCCAATCCCAGGCCGCTCCGGCAGGCGGCGCCCTCCAATCCCAGGCTGCTCCCGCAGGCGGCGCCCTCCAATCCCAGGCCGCTCCCGCAGGCGGCGCCCTCCAATCCCAGGCGGCGACCTCCAATCCCAGGCGGCGGCCTCCAATCCCAGGCCGCTCCCGCAGGCGGCGCCCTCCAATCCCAGGCGGTGCCCTCCAATCCCAGGCTGCTCCGGCAGGCGGCGCCCTCCAATCCCAGACGGCGGCCTCCAATCCCAGGCTGCTCCGGCAGGCGGCGCCCTCCAATCCCAGGCGGCGGCCTCCAACCCCAGGCCGCTCCCGCAGGCGGCGCCGTCCAATCCCAGGCGGCGCCCTCCAATCCCAGGCCGCTCCGGCAGGCGGCGCCCTCCAATCCCAGGCCGCGCTCGTGGACTACGCGCACCCAGTGGCTGGCGGGGACGGCTCGCGAGCGGCGGGGCCGGCTCGCGAGCGGCGGGGACGGTGGTCTCAGGGATCCGTGCCGGGGCGGGCCCGTATTTACCCGCGTCACATTACTCGCTGGGGACCGAACTCAGTCCGAGATGTAGACTAGGCAATAACGCTGCTCTAATCCCGGCACGATTAACCCCACCTAGCCCGCCCTGGCCTAATGTCCGCCGCTGGTGTTTGGAGATCTCGAGCATTTAAATGAAGCGCTCGCAAGTAAGAGCACAGGTTGCTCTGGGATCGTGAAACGGCGGGGGAGAAAGGCTTCTGGGGGCTCTCGGGAGAGGGATGTCAGCGCAGAGTTCTGAAGGCTGAGTACGGGTGAGCCAGGAGCGAGAAGAGAAGGCGGAGAGAGCAGCACGGCAGAGGGAAGGAAGGAAGTGCGGTCTGGGGACGGCAGGTGCTGGCAGCCGGAGCTGGGACGGAGTGAGCAGCAGCGTGGGGTGGGCGTTCTGGTGTGGGGAAACCAGGTCGTGAAATGCCATGTTCAGGAGTTTGGATTGTATCCTGAAAACAATCAGCAAATCAAGTATATGCAAATCAAGAAGTGATTTGATCGAATCCGATGAGAAAACCACTTTTGACAATGTGGACAGGAGATGGGGAAGATATAGCACTATATCGAGGTAAGGGTGGAAGGCTGGATAGAGGAGACTGGTCGTCCTTAAGAAGTGAAGCGAACCAGTTGAAAGAAACATGTGGGCCTAGGGTTGCCAGATGTTCTGGTTTCTCTTTTTTCTTTTTCAAAGACGGGGTCTCTCTCTG
This sequence comes from Macaca mulatta, assembly GCF_049350105.2. Classification (NCBI taxonomy): domain Eukaryota; kingdom Metazoa; phylum Chordata; class Mammalia; order Primates; family Cercopithecidae; genus Macaca; species Macaca mulatta. The sequence goes on along the minus strand of NC_133407.1, from coordinate 1,205,831 downwards.
TCGCCCAGGTTGGGGTGCAGTGGCGCAATCATAGCTCCCTGCAGCCTGGAACTCCTGGGCTCAAGCAGGCCTCCTTCCTCAGTCTCCTGAATAGCTGGGACTGCAGGTGCGAGCTACCACACCTAGCTATGATATTTTGATTTTTTAAAAGAAGCTAAGAGCTGCATTTTTAAGCACAACTTCCGAATTTTTAAACGTTGGCAACACATTTTTTAAACTTTCAACTTTGCACAGGCCAAACACAGCTTGTGTGTAGGCTGAAGGTGGCCCTTGAGTTGCTAGTTTGCAAACCCAGGCTTAAACTACAGCAGCGGTTGAAGAGAACAAAGAGGTTCAGATTAGAGCAATGTGAAGGCAATAGAATCAGCACTACTTTATAAAGGACTGACTGTGGCAAGTGAGGGAGAAAGAGGGATCAAGAATAACTGTGTAAAACTAATGACTCTATTAAAATAACATGGCTTTTAGGTATTTTCAAACTTGAGAAAAGTGTTTTGGCAATTAAAAATGAAATGAAAGAGCCTCTTAAAGCAATTTATGATTTCATTTAGGTTAAAAAATACTCTTTCAAACTTTCTCATTTTCCTACTAAACGATTATACTTTTTAAGAAAGGGGCAATATTACTCATTGGGATTTCTCTACCTTCTGTGTCTGTCTTCTCTTTTAGAGATGCAGTCTTGCTCTGTCACCCAGGCTGGGGTGCAGTGGCCCTACCACAGCTCGAGGCAGCCTCGATCTCCTGGGCTCAAGCGGATCCTCTCACCTTAGCCTCCCAAGTAGCTGGGACCACAGGCAGTGCCACTATGCCCAGCTAATTCTTTTTTCTTTTAATGTTTGGTAGAGACAGGGTCTCACTATGTTGTCTAAGCTGGTCTCAAATTCCTGGGCTCAAGCAATCCTCCTGCCTCAGTCACCCAAAAAGTACTGGGATTACGGGCATGAAGCACCATACCTGGCCTTACTTCTAGTTCTATAAATGTATGAACTTTATTTTTTGGCATACAGTATAATCCCAAATTAACACTATATGATTTATTTATTTTTCTATCTAGTTTTTTGAGACAGAGTTTCACTCTTGTTGCCTAGACTGGAGTGCAATGGTGTGGTCTCGGCTCATGGCAGCCTCCGCCTCCCGGGTTCAAGCTATTTTCCTGCCTCAGCCTCCCAAGTAGCTGGGATTACAGGCATCCACCACCACGTCCGGCTAATTTTGTATTTTTTAGTAGGGACAGGGTTTCTCCATGTTGGACAGGCTGGTCTCAGGTGGTCCACCCGCTTCATCCTCCCAAAGTGCTGGGATTACAGGCGTACTAAAAAATACAAAAAAATTAGCTGGGCATGGTGGCAGACGCCTGTAATCCCAGCTACTCAGGAGGCTGAGGCAGGAGAATCGCTTGAACCCGGGAGGCAGGGCTTGCAGTGAGCCAAGATCGCGCCACTGCACTCCAGCCCGAGCGATAAGGGCGAGACTTCGTCTGAGAAAGGGGAAAAAAAAAAAAAAAAAAAGGCCAAGCGCGATGGCTCATGCCTGTAATCCCAGCACTTTGGGAGGCCGAGGCGGGTGGATCACGAGGTCAGGAGATCAAGACCAACCTGGCTAACACGGTGAAACCTCATCTCTGCTAAAAATACAAAAAATTAACCGGGTGTAGTGGCAGGCTCCTGTAGTCCCAGCTACTCGGGAGGCTGAGGCAGGAGAATGGTGTGAACTAGGTAGGTGGAGCTTGCCGTGAGCCGAGATTGCACCACTGCATTCCAGCCTGGGCGACAGAGGGAGACTCTGTCTCAAAATAAGTAAATAAATAAATAAAATAAAGGCAATCAGCTCTATCAGGAAATCCTAGGGGCCAGAAGCGGTGGCTCACGCCTGAAATCCCAACACTTTGGGAAGCCCAGGCAGGCAGGTCACTTGACATCAGGAGTTCGAAACCAGCCTGGCCAACATAGTGAAACCCTGTCTCTACTAAAAATACAAAGAAAAAGTAGCCAGGTGTAGTGGCACACACCTGTAATCCTAGCTACTTGGGTGGCTGAGGCATGAGAATCGTTTGAACCTGGGAGGTAGAGGTTGCAGTGAGCCGAGATTGTGCCACTGCATTCCACCCTGGGTGACAGAGCGAGACTCTGTCTTGAGGGGGTGGAATCCTAAAACTAAAATTGTAGCAAAAAGTCTGGAAAACAGACTTTTTCTCATATGTCGAAGTTCGAGTTACATGTACTGGATTTTCTTTAAAGCCATTAATAAACATGACAATAATCTACACCAGCCATGCGTTCACCTATCCCATCCCTCTACTTTCCCTCATAATCGGGAACCCCTTCTTTTTTTTTTTTTTTTTTGAGATGGAGTCTCCCTCTGTCACTCAGGCTGGAGTGCAGTGGCGCAATCTCGGCTCACTGCAATCTCTGCCTCCCTGGTTCAAGCGATTCTCCTGCCTCAGCCTCCTGAGTAGCTGGGATTATAGGCGGGTGCCACCACGCTCGGCTAATAAACCCCTTCTTTATGATTCCATTGCTTTCTTTGTTATATAATTTCTTTGCATCTATCTATATTCCTAAAATATGTATATGCTTAACATTTTTATGCTTTAATTTTATAAAAGGGGTATCAAGCTATATTTATTCTTTGGAGCCATTTTGCTTAATCTTGTAAGACTCATTCATGTTGTATGTCACTAGATCACTGTAGTTCATTGATTTCAACTGCTGTATCTTAGCCCATTGTAAGAATGTACCGCTGTTTTTTCATGCTCTGTCCCATTGATAGACATTAGGGTTTTGCTGTGCTAAACAGTGCTGCTAAGAACATTCTTGTACATATCTGTCTCCTCTTGTATATAAGCAAGAATTTCTCACATACCTAGGAATGGAATTGCTGGGTCATAGGGTTATTGTCATAGGGTTTTTATTTGGAGCAGTGGGTTTAAGGTGCATAGTTGTAAAAATAATTGGTTATTAAATTATAACTAGTTCCAGTCAGTTATTTAAAATAACTAATGAACTAAATGAAAGTGGACTGGTCAGGTATGGTGGCTCATGCCTATAATCTCAGTATTTTGGGAGGCTGAGGTGGGAGGATTGCTTGACGTCAGAAGTTCGAGACCAGCCTGGTCAACATTGCGAGACCCTGTTGCTATAAAAAAATGTAAAACTGCCGGGCGCGGTGACTCACGCCTGTAATCTCAGCACTTTGGGAGGCCGAGGCGGGTGGATCACTTGAGGTAGGGAGTTCGAGACCAGCCTGACCAACATGGAGAAACCCTGTCTCTACTAAAAATACAAAATTAGCCGGGCATGGTGGTGCATGCCTGTAATCCCAGCTACTTGGGAGACTGAGGCAGGGAATTGCTTGAATCCGGGAGGCAGAGGTTAAGTGAGCCAAGATTGTGCCATTGCACTCCAGCCTGGGTAACAAGAGTGAAACTCCCTCTCAAAATAAATAAATAAATAAAATAGAAAAAAGAAAATGGAGCATGCATGGAAAAAAGAGTATATCATGAACCAAGTATTACGGTTAATCCAATTTCATGCATCTGAGGTCCAAATACAAAAAAATGCCAAATATGCCAAACTAGCATTAGGGTTGGGGTCCTACGTTATCTACATTATCTCAATTACCTGAAAAGGTAATTGCTTTTCAGAGTAGAATTTTTTTTTTTTTTTTTTTCCTTTTTGAGACCTGTCTCACTCTGTCTCCCAGGCTGGAGTGTGATCACAGCTCCCTGCAGCCTCAACCTCCCAGGCTCAGGTGATCCTCCCACCTCAGCCTCCTGAGTAGCGGGGACTACAGGCGTGTGCCACCACAGCCAGCTAGTTTTTGTATTTTTAGTAGAGATGGAGTTTTGCCTTGTTGCCCAGGCTGGTCTCAAACTCCTGAGCTCAAGTGATCTGCCTGCCTTGACCTTCCAAAGTGCTGGGATTACAGGCATGAGCCACTGTGCCAGGCCTCAGAGTAGGATTTTTTAATACAACAGGAGTCCATGAGTTTCTATGGGTAGATAAATACGTAGATACACAAATAATAAATAAATAGAAAAAGGAAGGAAGAAGGGGGAAAGGGAAACCTCATTTCACAGTGGAACATCAACTAATGAATGTAGAAGATGACAGAGTTAAAAAAAAATCACCGTTTTGCAACCATTATAGTAATAATTGATTCAGGCAAGAATCATCAATGAATGCTAACGCCATTTGTGAAATTTACTCTGAAACAGGATAGTTACACAGTCTCAAATCTCCCCACAGGTGACTTATTCATTATAAATTGGGAAAAGGGGGTACCTTTACAACGGAGAAAGCCGGTGAGCATCACACGTGGTCAAAGTTAAGGTCACCAGTAATCAGACAATATGATACTATGTGCCTGACCCTGATGTTTGGCATCAGAGAGGACACAGCGTAACTTGTGGTATTGCTGACAGAAATGAACAACCAGAATCTACAGGGCTAACGACGAGACAAAACCAAATTGAGAGACAGTCTATGCAACAACCACCTTCAAGCGTCAAAAATGTAAATATCAAGCCTGTAATCCCAGCACTTTGGGAGGCCGAGACGGGTGGATCACGAGGTCAGGAGATCGAGACCATCCTGGCTAACACGGTGAAACCCCGTCTCTACTAAAAAATACAAAAAACTAGCCGGGCGAGGTGGCAGGCGCCTGTAGTCCCAGCTACTCGGGAGGCTGAGGTAGGAGAATGGCGTAAACCCGGGAGGCGGAGCTTGCAGTGAGCTGAGATCCGGCCACTGCACTCCAGCCTGGACCACAAAGCGAGACTCCGTCTCAAAAAAAAAAAAAAATGTAAATATCATAAAGAGCTACGAAACCCTGAAGAATGTTTTCAGATTAAAGGAGACAAAGAAATGCAGCATGTGAATCTGGACTGGATCCCAGATTTTGGAAAAAAAATTGCTATGAAGAAATTTTTGGCTGGGCTCGGTGGCTAACGCTTATAATCCCAGCACTTTGGGAGGCCGAGGCGGGTGGATCAGTTGAGGTCAGAAGTTCAAGACCAGCCTGGCCGACGTGGTGAAACCTTGTGTCTACTAAAAATACAAAATACAAAAAATTAGCTGGGCATGGTGGCAGACACCTGTAATCCCAGCTACTCGGGAGGCTGAGGCAGGAGAATCACTTTAACCTGGGAGGTGGAGGTTGTAGTGAGCTCAGATTGCGCCACTGCACTCTATCCTGGGCAACAAGGCAAGACTCCGTCTAAAAAAAAAAAAAAAAAAAAAAAAGTAAAAGGAAAAAAAAGAAATTTTTTTAGTATAATTGGCAAAATTTGGACATGAACCATACATTGGATAATAGTACTTCATCAATGTTAAATTTTCTAAACTTGGTAATTTTAGCATGGTTATGTTAAAGAATATCCCTAGAAATATATTGTCTTTTTTTTTTTTTTTTTTGAGACAGAGTCTTGCTGTGTTGCCCAGGCTGGAGTGCAGTAGCACAATCTCAGCTCACTGCAACCTGTGCCTCCTGGGTTCAAGTAATTCTCATGCCTCAGCCTCCTGAGTAGCTGGGATTACAGGTGCCCGCCACCACACCCAGCTAGTTTTTATATTTTTAGTAGAGTGGAGTTTCATCATGTTGGCCAGGCTGGTCTCGAACTCCTGACCTCAAGTGACCTGCCCACCTCAGCCTCCCAAAGTGCTGGGATTACACGTGTGAGCCACTGCACACAGCCCTTAGAAATAGATTCCAAAGAGTCATAATTTCTGCAACTTCCTCTCAAATTGTCTAACAACAACTAATAATATCTCTCTACAGAGAGAAAGCAAATGTGGCAAAACATTAATAATTGGTGAAGTAGAGGATATATGGGTATTCATTGTGCTATTTTTGCAACTTTTCTCTAGATTTGCAAGTTTAAAAAATAGTCAAGGTTCTGCTTTCATGGAGACCTAAAAAAATAGTCAACAATCTCAGTATTACACAGTCTCAAATCTCCCCACAGGTGACTTATTCATTATAAATTGGGAAAAGGGGGTACCTTGACAATGGAGAAAGCCGGTGAGCATCACACGTGGTCAAAGTTAAGGTCACCAGTAATCAGACAATATGATACTATGTGCCTGCCCCCTGACGTTTGGCATCAGAGAGGACTTTGTTTTCTTACGACTGTATCCTGCTAAATATAACAAAAATCTTAGTATTTCACATGGACATTTTTTTATCTTGTAATGATTAATTTTAAAGATAGTTTAAAAGTAATGTATGTTTTCCCCATAGGTAGCATTTCTAAAAGTCTTTTAAGCCAATTTTGCCAACTTTTCAATTCACTGACTTTACCAAATTTACTGATTTACCAAAATTCTTTTTCTATTAGGCATATATAAAGCTTATAGCAGTTCATCTGATGAGATGATTTTAAAAGCTTTTGAAGAATTTTGCCAAGTTTTAATTACTTGGCTTTAATTCTGTCTTTACAGCAACATTTCCATCCCCTCTAAGCATTTAGTAGTGATTCATTTATTCAATTATATAGGAACCGGCCAGGCACGGTGGCTCACGCCTATAATCCCAGCACCTTGGGAGGCCGAGGCGGGCAGATCACTTGAGGTCAGGAGTTCAAGACCAGCCTGGCCAACATGGTGAAATCCTGTCTCTGCTAAAAATTAGCCGGGCGTGGTGGTGCGCACCCATAATCCCAGCTACCTGGGAGACTGAGGCAGGAGAATCCCTTGAACCCGGGAGGCGGAGGTTGCAGTCAGCCGAGATCCCACCACCGCCCTCCAGAGATTGCACCACTGCACTCCAGAGATCCCACCACTGCAACAGCAAGACTGTCTCAAAAAAAAAAAAAAAAAAAAAAAATATATATATATATATATATATATATGAACGCTTTTGCCAGCCATGAACAATGGATAAAAATGTGCCTTTTTTTTTTTTTTTTTTTTTTTTGAGACGGAGTCTCGTGCTGTCGCCCGGGCTGGAGTGCAGTGGCTGGATCTCAGCTCACCGCAAGCTCCACCTCTCGGGTTTGCGCCATTCTCCTGCCTCAGCCTCCCAAGTAGCTGGGACTACAGGCGCCCGCCACCTCGCCCGGCTAGTTTTTTGTATTTTTTAGTAGAGACGGGGTTTCACTGTGTTAGCCAAGATGGTCTCGATCTCCTGACCTTATGATCCGTCCGTCTCGGCCTCCCAAAGTGCTGGGATTACAGGCTTGAGCCACCGCGCCCGGCCAAAAATGTGCCATTTTTAATGTTAAAATGAAAATTTTAAAAATCTTATTTCTAAGCCGAGCACAGTGGCTCACGCCTATAATCCCAGCACTTTGGGAGGCCGAGGCAGGCAGATCATTTGAGGTCGGAAGTTTGAGGCCAGTCTGGCCAACATGGTGAAACCCCATCTCTACTAAAAATATAAAAATCAGCTGGGTGTGGTGGCCACACCCGTAATCCCAGCTACTCGGGAGGCTGAGGCGGGAGAATCACTTGAACCTGGGAAGTGGAGGTTACAGTGAGCCGAGATCGTGCCATTGCACTCCAGCCTGGGTGACAAAGTGAGACTCTGTCTCAAAAAAAAAAAAAAAATCTTATTTCTAGACTGAGCAAATCCTTAATACAGTTGACAAATGTTCAGTTTGTCCCTGCCCCAGCTTCCTGCTGAATAAAGCTGCACAGAAGGGACCCTCTGCTGCATGAAGAGTGTCAGCACTTGAGTGGCTGCTATGTGCAAGACACTGTGCTTTAGTCTCCCCTAGCCTGGGCTCCTCATCCCAGAGCAGGGAACCTGAGGGGCAAAGAGAGAAGAGGCCTGGGAGAAGGAGGAATGTGTGAAGATCCACGACCCTAGAATTCTGGCTCCCTGAACCTTCCTGGACTGCAAATCTATCCAGTACAAATTGAGGATATCTTTGAAAAACAAACAGTTTTATGTAAATGGGGGGAATTTGGCACTTTACGTAAATTTGTTTAGCTCTGGAAAATGCCACAGTTGGTCATTCGGTGAATCAATCTAGACTCCCTGGTGGTCAAGATTCCTGGCTTCCCCAAGGAGGGCAAGACCTAATAAGCTGAGAGGCCCCACCCCTGAGTCCAGGAAGAATTCCCCTTCAAGTTCCCTTGTCCACCCACAGCAGGTTCCCCAGTTACACAGAACTGATGCTCAGGGACTTAGTGGCCAGTAGTGCCCCTTTAAACTGGGTAGCTGAGGCGGACGGGCTCCTCCGGAGCTCGAGTTTCTTCAGGGCAGCAGCTGTGCCTGCAGCCCCGTCTGTCATGTTCTCTGCGGCGTCCCCAGCATCTGGCACGGTGTCTTGCACATAGTGGGAACTCGAACTCAGTGGAATGAACAAACAAATGAACAAACAAATTTTGAGGTGAAAAGGCAGAAGACTAGAATAGAAAAAGTTTACAACAAAGGAAAGGGCAACACAAAAGAGGGACGGAAAGCTACTGCGAAGTGGCAAAGAAACGCTGCTGCAGCAGAAGGCAGTAGCAGATGGGGCAGATGGAAAAAACTGAACAGAAAAGAGAAGAAAAACTGTAGTGTATATATAAGTAGTTTAAGGGAGCTATTAATTAGCTATTGTTTATTAATAACTAACATTGGCCAGGCACAGTGGCTCACGCCTGTAATCCCAACACTTTGGGAGGCCGAGGCAGGTGGATCACGAGGTCAGGAGTTCAAGACCAGCCTGGCCAACATGGTGAAAGCCCGTCTCTACTAACAATACAAAAATTAGCTGGGCGTGGTGGCGGGCGCCTGTAGTCCCAGCTACTTGGGAGGCTGAGGAAGAGAATTGCTTGAACCCAGGAGGCGGAGGTTGCAGTGAGCCAAGATCGTGCCACTGTACTGCAGCCTGTGTGATAGAGCAAGACTCCGTCTAAAAAATAAATAAAAAAAATAACTAATATTAGCTAATAGTTATATCTAATACATATTATCTAGTATCATATAAATTATACCATACTCCTTTAATATACCAGTATAATACATATTAATTACATCAGTATGATTTCTAGATATCCTCTTTTGAAAAGCAAAAGAGTTAACATAAGAAACAGACAAATTATGGAAAAAGGAAATTACATACCAGTGTCACTTATGAAAAAACAAAATTCTTGGCAAAATATTAGCAAGTCAAATCCAACAATATGTAAAAAGGATAATACACCATGACTAAGTAGGTTTATCCCAAAAATGCAATATTTGGAACATCAACATTCAAAAACAAAGAAAATCAACATTCAAAATTTGATAGTCAATGTCATTCACCATATTAATAAATTTTACAAGAAAAACCTTTTGATAATCTCTAGATACAGAGAAAGCATCAGCTAAAACTCGGCATTTATTTGTGATTAACTCTCAGCAAATCAGGAGTAGAAGGGAACTTCCTCAACCTAATAAAGGGCATCTGTAAAAAATTAGCATCATACTTAATGGTGAAAGACTAAACGCTTTCCCTCTGGGGTTGGGAGCAAGGCAGAGAGGTTCACTTTCACTGCTCCAATTAAACATGATCCTTGGGTCCCCAGTCAGTGCAATAAGGCAAGAACAAGAAAAGGTATATGGATGAAAAACAATTATGCTATGTGAAACAATCCAGTTAAAAAGTATATACTGTATGATTCCATTTATTAGAAATACCAGAAAATGCAAATTAATCTACAGCAACAGAAAACAGATCAGTAGTTGCCTAGATAGTAGGTGGGGGGTAAGGATTACAAAAGTGAGCAAGAAAACTTTAGAAAATAATGAATATATAATGATATTTATTATTCAGATTATGGTAGTGTTTTCACAGGTATATATCCTGTACACCTGTATAAACTGCGTACTTTCAGTGTGTGTCTTTTATTATCAAATATATCTCAAAGCTAAGAAAAGGGGGATTTAGGCCGGGCATGGTGGCTCACGCCTGTAATCCCAGCACTTTGAGAGGCTGAGGTGGGCGGATCACGAGGTCAAGAGATCGAGACCATCCTGGCCAACATGGTGAAACCCCATCTCTATTAAAAATATAAAAATTAGCTGGGCGTGGTGGCAGGTGCCTGCAGTCCCAGCTACTCAGGAGGCTGAGGCAGGAGAATTGCTTGAACCCGGGAGGCAGAGGTTGTGGTGAGGTGAGATAGCACCATTGCACTCCAGCCTGGGCAACAAGAGCGAAACTCCATCTCAAAAAAAAAAAAAAAAAAAAAAAAAAAGGCAAATCAAACCAATAAAAAGTTAAGGGGTGAAATGTGTAAGAGTTGTGCTTACTACCTTTGAAGAACTGTAGATTTCTGTGCACATTATGAAAAAGGAGCCAGAAAGGGTTAACAGAAAACGATGAGGTTAAACTGGTGGTTAAGCTGGAGGTTAAGCTGGTGGTTAAGCTGGAGGTTAAGCAGTGGCTCATGCCTGTAATGCCAGCACTGTGGGAGGCCAAGGTGGGTGGATCACCTGAGGTCAGGAGTTCGAGACCAGCCTGACCAACATAGTGAAATGCTCTCTCTACTAAAAATACAAAAATTAGCTGGGTGTGGTGCTGTGTACCTGTAATCCTAGCTACAGGGGAGGTTGAGGAAAAGAATTCCTTAAACCCGGGAGGCGGTGGTTGCAGTGAGATCGTGCCACTGCACTCCAGCCTGGGCAACAGAGTGAGATTGTCTCAAAAAAGGAAAGAAAGAAAGAAAAGTATGAGGTTGAGAAGGTTGCCAGATTTAGCAAATAAAATAAAATATAAGACTCCAGTTGAAACTGAATTTCAGTTAAACAAATGTCAACCTTCAATAATGAGATTCAGAAAATATGACTAAGTATAGAGTTTACTGCAGCACAAAGCTTGAGGATAGCCATCCAGAAACACGATTCCAGAGGACTGGGGTCAGTGCTCCAGAGTGAGGAGGCTAAGATTTCACTTATACAGGCAGAAACAGTTATAACGATTTGATTAGTATAACTTGCTACATTCCAACAAGATTCCGTTAATATTCTGTGAGGGGGTGTCATGTTCAGAGGGGTCTTATCTCTGGCACTCCTCAATCATTCCAGATCACTTCCAGGAAAAACCAGAAGTTACAGCTGCTTGCTGCTGGACTCGTGCCACGCAGCCACGTCCCTCTCAAGGCTCAGAATAATGTAAAGTTTCAACAGCTTTAAGTTTGAATTATTTTATTTCACACAATGAAATGATTCTGTTGTAAATATATCCTAATATTACATGAAACTTACTGTAGTAAAAAAAAATAAATAATCACTGTTTATCTGAAACCTGGGACGTAGTTGTACTAAACAATTGTCCGTTGTTTATCTGAAATTCAAATTTAGCTGGCCCTGCATTTTATCTGGCAATCCTGGATGTTGTTTTACCTACATTGTGTGAAACGAAGTCTTTTAAAAGGGCAGCTTCTTGGATTCCACGTTTGTTTTGACTTAGGTGAAGCTGTGGAACTGCCGCAGACAGACAAAGGCTGAATGCCCTGTCCAGCCCGGGGCCTTATCCGCAGTAGGTGCTGAGATATTCTTTGCTCCTCAAGCTGTGTGAAGATAGGGTGTGCATCCGTCTTGCTCACCACTTTTTTTTTTTTTTAAATCCCCAGGGCCTATTACAACGCCTGACGCTCAATGAATATGTGATTAAATGAATAGCTACCTCTCCTGCCCCAGAAAATTGCAGGGTTGACCTTTTAGCCCTAGCCCTTGTGGTTGGCTGATGGACTTCTTGGACAGGACCCAGTTCTGATTTCTTGGCTTGTCTTCCTCTTTATTTTTACTGTGTGTGTCTCGGTTGCTATTTTGTTCTGTTTTGTGTATGAAAAGACCTACCATTACCCACAATGCTTCACTCTTGCTTTCTTGCCTTTCCCTCTGGAATCTGGGGATTGCTCCTAGGCCCCAGGACTCTCAGCCCTTGGGGAAACCTGAAAGTCTGAAACACAGCAGCTAGGACTGTTTAATGAAATACTGCAGCATGGCCTTTACACTGTAGAGACTGGGGATAACGCTTTGGTTTGGGGGAGAAGATCAGGATAAAAGAGAATTTTTTTTTTTTTTTAAATTTTAAGACGGGGCCTCACTATGTCGCCCAGGCTGGTCTTGTACTCCTGGGCTCAAGTGATCCACCTACCTCGGCCTCCCAAAGTGCTGGGATTACAAGCGTGAGCCACCGCACCCGGCCGAGAATCTTTATTATATTAGTGGTAGGGAGGATTTTATACATTTGGGATTTTTATCTGTCCTATAAATACCTGAAGTACAAAATGCCTCTAAACTCTTAACTGCATTAATTTTCTTCCATAAAATTAAGAACTTAACCTAAGGATCGTCTCTGTAGTTTACTCCCACAAATGAGCAGAGATTGTAGAAGTTATTTCTAGTGAGAGAAGGCGAATGTGGAGAAAAATGACTTGTGCTTAGAGGATTTTGAAACTGGAAGGAATTTTAGGAATAACTTAGTATACTTTTCATACCATTATTACTTCTTTTTTCTGGTTTTGAAGATGAGTATGAGGTCCAGAGACTCCCAAAATCATACAGTGAATGACTAAAGTAAGTGAAAAAGTTATCACTCAATGAAACTCAGGTCTGGGCCCACAACCCAGTTTCTCTAGTGTTTTGTTTTTTTTTTTTTTTTTTTGAGATGGAGTCTCGCTCTGTCACCCAGGCTGGAGTGCAATGGCACGATCTCGGCTCACTGCAACCTCCGCCTCCCAGGTTCAAGCGATTCTCCTGCCTCAGGCTCCCAAGTAGCTAGGATTACAGGTGCCCACCACCACGCCTGGCTTATTTTTGTATCTTTTAGTAGAGACAGGGTTTCACCATGTTGGTCAGGCTGGCCTTGATTTCCTGACCTGGTGATCCGCCCACCTCGGCCTCCCAAAGTGTTGGGATGACAGGCATGAGCCAGTTTCTCTAGATTTTAGCAGTCCAGACAGGTGAGTAGTAAAATCAAGCACATAATGCTAAGAACATACATGATATTCTCCTTGACATGCCAAATATTGTTCTCGAGTTTCTGAGTCCAAACTTTCCTCCACCATTAAAGTTTCTTGTGCCCCTTGATAGGTGTGTGGTTCACTCTTCATATATTGTTAAGTCTTTGTCATGAGAAAAAAAGGGACAACTTGACCTTTGAGAATAAGTCGTTATTTAGAATATTCCCAAAAGCCTAGTAAAAATGATACATTTCCCCAAGATAAGACTACTAGGCTTACAAAAGAGTCATGGTGCTTTGATTTCAGCTGGAAACATAATCTGTGTGAAGACTCCTGGTTTTATCCATGCTGTATATACAGGAAACGTTTGCATTTACTTTTATTGTTAAGGTGACCGCAAAATTGTCGCTGCCGAGCTTTGCTTTAAATTCAGGCATGGAAAGGGGAGCTGGAACAGCTGGCTTTAATTTTTAAGTGTGACATGCATCAGAAATATTTTAAAACATGGGATCCCCAAGCAAAAAATAGTAAATGTGTCATTGGTGTTGAAGTTGGAAGCCACATGACATTGTGACATGACTGAATTAAGCAGAGGGTGCTGTGGTTTCGAGATGGCTCGTTTCTATGCTAAAGGAATTTTTGCACTTTATGAATTGGAGAGGAGAAAGGCGACAGAGATTTCCAGGTGGACAGAATGCATCTGGTGTTGTCCTTAGATGTAAATATCCGAGATAGTTTCAAGCTGTTGTGAGGATGATATAACCTAAATGCTTCCACATAAAGGCAGTTACTTCAGGGAAGGCAAATGAGGTAAGAAGGGAGGGAAATAAGGAAAAAAGTTGTCATGCAGGAATTCATCAGATATTAAGGTGTTTTCCCGTAGGAATGATTAAAAAGTAAACGAACCCTTCTATCCATTCCCAATGCAAATGAATTAGAGGAAAATGCAGCTGCCTCAACAGAGGTCCTTACCCCTCCCAAGGGAAGCTGAGGTCTTATTAGGGTAGTAAACACCGTGCCAAACGTTTGGAGAGTGCCGATTGAGAGATGGTACAGATACGCGAAACGTTAGCGTTTACTTTGGATGTTAAGGTGACGCGGGAACCGTCACTGCAGCGTTGGCTTTGCGTTCAGAGGCGGCAGCTCAGCGCAGCTGTAGGTGGAGGAGCGTGCAGGGAGAGGGGAGCTGGGATGCGGCTGCGGTCTACGCTCGCAGGGGTCTGTCCTGCCTCCGAGGCTGCACTGCAGTGGGCGTGCAAGGCGCGCGTGTACCGAAGTACAGGGGACCTGTCTGCAGCAGGAGGGACTCGAAGTACACGGAGGATTAGGAGATCACCGAAGGCACACGATTCACAGGCGCTCGCGGTCTGGCTCCCCCAGTTTGGGCGGAAAGTCGAGCTGCTCACAACGGCGGTCCTCGCGAGCGCCCAGCGCGGCGGCTGCAATGCCTCGTCCGGTCCTGCGAGGGCCGCTAGGAGCGAGTCACGGCGCGGGGCCGCTCTGGTCGCCCGCGAGCGTCGGTGGCCCCGCCCCGCCCTCAGCCGCGGGTGGAGGCGGAGGACGGCGCCGGCGCGTGCGCGCTCCCTCGGTGCGGCGGGCTGCGTGCGCGAGTGGGAGGCGGCAGGCCTGCGACTCCGGCCTTCCCGGCGCCCGCTCCCAGCGCGACGTCTCCAGCCATGAACCGCTTTGGTACCCGGCTGGTGGGAGCCACGGCCACCTCTTCGCCGCCGCCGAAGGCCCGCAGCAATGAAAACCTCGACAAAATAGATATGTCTTTGGGTGAGGGGCCTAGTTGGACCGAGTTGGAGTGCGGGGGAGGGCGCGGGCGGAACCAGGCGGCGCGGTTTGTGGGGGCGGGGGCGGTCGGCCGCAGTTGCCGCGGAGTTTTCTCGCGGGTGGGCGGACCCGAGCGGAGGCCCCGAGGACAGCCGGGAGCGCAGGCTGGACGCCGGGTGCCCGGCGGGACCGCGAGGGACCCGGGCGTCCCCTCGGCCGCGGCGGTCGGAGGAGGGGCTGTGGGGGCGGGGACCGGGGCGCTGCGGGCCCGGAGGTTCGGAGGGTCGCGGGGGGCGTCTCTTCCCCCCCGACGGGCTACGGCTCGCCGCCCGCCGGCTCTTTGTGAGGACGGGTCCGCGGGTTTCCCCGGAGCGCGTTCGCGGTGGGCGTTATCCGGGAGCCAGCGGAATGGTCCGACCGACCGTGCCCTCTGAAGAAAGACCTGTGAGAGCCCGGCCGGGCTGCGATCGGTCGAACCGGGGCCGGAGCTTTCCCTGGCTGCCGGGCGCGACTCTCGGGCCACCTCCGGCCGCGGCCCCGGAGCGTGTGTCGGAAAGGAAGCGGCGCTCGGCCGCCGGCGGGGTGTTGTGCATTGAGCGCTGCTGGAAAAGCACGGTCTCCCTCTCCAGGCCTCCGAGTTAGCTCGTGGGGAGAATGCGGCGATCTTGGAAGGAGACATTGCCGTGGCTCGCTGGGCAGCCAGGTCAGGCGTGGGGCTCTTGAGCGTGCCTAAGGGCCGGCCGGCGTGGTTTCTTGTCGATTATGTAAAAAGCAGGGGGGTGTTGATTCCTTTGAAATTCAGCCCTGACGCTACCCAGGCACCAGCCGCTGTGGTCAGCTTGGCTGGGCTGAAGTACGAACATGTCTGTCGGGATTCGGTGGCGTTAGGTGGAAGTCAGCTCTGCCAGCTCTTCGGCCGGCAGCTTTTCGGATGTTTAAAAGTACCTGACTGGTGGATTCCGAGGCGTACCGTTTCCCAGGACGGTCTTTGGGGTAATAACCGTCTGGGAAACCTTCTTTCGGTTGTCATTTCTTCCCATTTGTCTTGTGTGTCTTTTGTTGTGGTTTATCTGGTGGAACATTTTTGGTTCCAGGTGAGAAGAGAACTGTTGGTTTCTAGGATTGCCACAGTCAATATGTGAATTTAAGGAAACGATCAGAAATAATAGGTTTGGCCTCAAGTCTTGCCTTGCTGCTGGTTAGTAGTGAGCTTGTGAGAAATGAGAAAGCCGGGGCTGGGCGCGGTGACTCAAGCCTGCAATCCCAGCCCTTTGAAGGCGGAGGCGGGCAGATGGCTTGAGTCCAGGAGTTTGAGACCAGCCCAGGCAACAAGGTGAAATCCCGTGTCTACTAAAAATACTAAAATTAGCCAGGCGTGGTGACCGCGTGCCCGTAATCCCAGCTAAGGCATGAGAATAGCTGGAACCCGCGGGCGTAGGTTGCAATGAGCCGAGGTTGTGCCACTACGCTCCAGCCTGGGCTGTAGACAGAGACCCTGTCCGCCACCCCCCCCCCCCAAAAAAATGAGAAACCTTTTGAGGTAAGGCCAAGAAATAATGTAATAATGAATATTTATATATATATTGATTGCCTACTACCTACCAGGTACTGCACTAAGCATTTTATGCATTAACTCAGTTTATCCTCATAATAACTCTGTGAGGATTGTACTTCTAGCAGAAGATCGAGAGCATGGAACCCAGAACCGCACTGTCTCAGTTCAGGTCCTGGACTAAGCATTAAATTAAATTAATTAATTATTTGAGATGGAGTCTCGCTCTGTTGCCCAGGTTGGATTGCAGTGATGTGATCTCGGCTCACTGCAACCTCCGCCTCTCGGGTTCCAGCGCTTCTTCTGCTTCAGCTTCCTGAGTAGCTGGGATTACAGGCGCCCGCCACCACTGATGGCCGGTAATTTTCCTATTTTTAGTAGAGACAGGGTTTCACCGTGTTGGCCAGGCTGGTCTCAAACTCCTGACCTCAGGTGATCTGCCCACCTCGGCTTCCCCTACAGGCGTGAGCCACCGCGCCCGGCCAGCATTTTGTATATTAACTCAGTTTATCCTCATGATAAGTCTGGGAGGGTTGTACTCCTAGTGATGGACAGCGTGAAATCCAGATCCACACTGTCTCAGTTCAGGTCCTGCCTCTGCCACTTTGTAGCCATGTAACCGTGGGCAGATGATTTCCCAGTGCCTCGTCTGTAGAAAGGTGATAGTAATTAGTATTTATCACATAGGGTTGCTGAAAACACTAAATGAGTCGGAAGGCATAAGTGAACTGCTTAGAACAGGGCCTGGTATACAGCACTGTATTTTTCTACGTACTCTCTATATATGTGTGTGCTGTATATATGCCTTTATTTTTCTACATACGTTTCATATATATGTGTGTCTGTCTGTATGGCTTTATTTTTATACATACGCTATATATATGGGTATGTCTATATAGGCCTTTGTTATTTTTCCACATACACTATGTATATGTGTGTGTCTGTATATATGGTTTTGTTATTTTTATACATACACTGTATATATGTGTGTATGTCTGTATATATGGCTTTATTTTTATACATACATTATATATGTATATGTCTATATAGGCCTTTATTTTTATGCTACACTATATGTGCGTGTATGTCTGTATATATGGCTTTATTTTTATACATACACTGTGTGTGTGTATGTCTGTATATATGCCTTTGTTATTTTTTTTTTTTTTTTTTTTTTTTTTGAGACGGAGTCTCGCTCTGTCGCCCAGGCTGGAGTGCAGTGGCCGGATCTCAGCTCACTGCAAGCTCCGCCTCCCGGGTTCACGCCATTCTCCTGCCTCAGCCTCCCGAGTAGCTGGGACTACAGGCGCCCACCACCTCGCCCGGCTAGTTTTTTGTATTTTTTTAGTAGAGACGGGGTTTCACCGTGTTAGCCAGGATGGTCTCGATCTCCCGACCTCGTGATCCGCCCGTCTCGGCCTCCCAAAGTGCTGGGATTACAGGCTTGAGCCACCGCGCCCGGCTATGCCTTTGTTATTTTTATACATACACTTTATATATGTGTGTATGTCTGTATATATGGCTTTGTTATTTTTATATATACGCTATATATATGTGTCTGTATATATGCCTTTGTTATTTTTATACATACAGTTTATGTGTGTATGTCTGTATATATGTCTGTTATTTTTATACTATGCTATGTATATGTGTGTATGTCTGTATATGGCTTTATTTTTATACTACACTATGTATGTGTGTGTGTCTGTATATGGCTTTATTTTTATACTACACTATATATATGTGTGCATGTCTGTATATATGGCTTTATTTTTATACACACACTATATATGAGTGTATGTTTATATATGGCTTTGTTATTTTTATACACACACTATATATATGTATGTTTGTATATATGCCTTTGTTATTTGTTGTTATTTCCATTTTATAGAAGTCTGAGGCATAGAGAAATTAAGTAACTTGCTTGAAGTCGTACGAGTTAGTTAAGTGGTAGTACCAGGATTTCAGTCTGGTTCTAGAGCCTCAAACCGTTTTACACCTAGATTTCTTAAGTTTCTACATTTCCTGTTTGCTTTTTGTATGTGTTTTGTTTGATGACTAGTACGTTGAAGTGAAGACAATCAAGGGGTCGTTCTCTTGGAGGTGGCAGTGAAGTGCTGTGGAGAGCTGAAGCAGCTCGGTCCCTTTCTTTCCCCCAGGAACGCACAGCAGCCTCTCTATTGCATTTTGGTGAGAATTTTACAGAAATGGGATGAAGAGATGATCGTCTGTCTTAGACAGTTATTATGCTTTGTGAATGTTTAATCTTACCAGGTTTGCAGAGGTTTTAGAACCTGATTTTTTTGTTTTAAATCATGGCTTTGCTAGGTGTATATGAATTTCATATAGAGTACCGAGTTTACCAATAGCTGCCCTCATGGTTCCATTTCTTAATTTGAAAATGGGTGTTATGATGATACTTGTTTCATAGGATTGTTGTGAATTAAGTGCATACATGTCAGAACTGTTGGTACTAACGTTACTAATGCCTGTACTGTAGTACTTACTACCACCCCTACTGCTGCTGCTATTACTATTACCATGTATATTCCCCTAGTGCTAGGGGAAATGGGTGTTATGATGATACTTGTTTCATAGGATTGTTGTGAATTAAGTGCATACATGTCAGAACTGTTGGTACTAACGTTACTAATGCCTGTACTGTAGTACTTACTACCACCCCTACTGCTGCTGCTATTACTATTACCATGTATATTCCCCTAGTGCTAGGGGAGAAACTTAAAATAGCTCATTGTAAGGAATTTTTAAAAAAAATTCTGATACCTCTGTATCTATTCACTGGGCAGGAGAAAGGCATTTTCTTTTTTTAGATTGAGAGAAGCCCCTCAGCCATGGTAGCTCATTTGACTTATTTGAAGATGTAGGTAGTAAAATGTTGAAATGTGAAATGTAATTTTGTATTTAATATGCTCTGCTACTTCTCATTTTTAGTTATATTTAGACTTTATACACTGTATTTTATTTTATTTATTTTTTCATACGGAGTCTTGCTCTGTCGCCCAGGCTGGAGTGCAGTGGCACGGTCTTGGCTCACTGCAAGCTCCGCCTCCCGGGTTCACACCATTCTCCTGCCTCAGCCTCCCGAGTAGCTGGGACTACAAGCACCCGCCACCACGCCTGGCTAATTTTTTGTATTTTTTTAGCAGACACGGGGTTTCACTGTGTTAGCCAGGATGGTCTCGATCTCCTGACCTCGTGATCCGCCCACAGCCTCCCAAAGTGCTGGGATTACAGGCTTGAGCCACCACGCCCGGCCCATATGCTGTATTTTAAGATTAACTTTGTTAGTCAACATTGTACTTTGCCTCTTTTTTTTTTAATGCTCCCCAGACCAAATTCATTTTTTTGATTTACTCTCAAGGCTTGAGATTTTAGACTTTTGATGAAGAGTAAGTAGCACTTTGTTAAAGGAAAGCAGTGTCTCATAAAGAGTGTCTTCCTAAGTATTCGCTTGATGCTTGTTGAGATGCATGTTTATATATCTGATGTTCATGAGACCTTTTAATTTTTTACAAAAGTTTTTGAGTGCCCTTAACTTTGATGAACTGTGAACTCTTTCGCAGTTGGACATTAATTTTAAGAAGACAACTAAATACTTTGGGGGAGATTTGAGAGATTTTGTGTGAATATTTGAGTGTAATTAAGAGTCTTAAAGATTAGAGATGGGTTAGGTAGAACAGTAATATATTACAAAGGACCTTCAAGTTATATTTCCTTCTCTGACTTCTGGAAAGACTAATTATAGTGACAAAAAAATTTGAGTTTAATTAGTTTTGTAGAGTTTTATTAAGAAGTTGTTGACTGTATGCAATTTCTTTGTTTTATTTGCTTTCTCAATTATCAAATAATACTGAAATTAGGACTGTGGAGAAAATGTGTGTGTGTGTGTGTATATATATATATTTTTTTTTTTTTTTTTTTTGAGAGACAATCTTGCTCTGTTGCCTAGGCTGGACTGCGGTGGCATGACCGTGGCTCAGTGCAGCCTCGAGCGCTTGAGCTCAAGGAATTCTCCCGCCTCAGCCTCCCGAGTAGCTGGGGCACGCACCACTGAGTACCGAGTACCACAGGCACGCACCACCATGCCTGGCTAATTTTTAAAAATTATCTGTGGAGATGAGGTTTTGCTGTGTTGCCCAGGTTGGTCTTGAACTCTTGGGCTGAAGTAGTCTCCCATCTCACCTCCCAAAGTGCTGGGATTGCAGGCATGTGCCACTGTGCCCAGCTGGATATTTCTTAAAGGAGTATGTTTGGCTTCTGGTAACCTCTTTTAACAGATATAAATGGGAATCTGGAGTACATTTAATTTTCTGGTCTTCACCTTGTTCTGTTGTGGTATTTTTGTTTGTGAATTACCTTGGGGCAGTTTGGTAGTATGTTTGGAAGTAATGAGGCTCAGATCCGTGTACAAAGAAAAATAAGGTAACCTTGAAGTACTTTGCTAGAGGTGAGCCATTAGTATTTTTTTGTACTATACCTTTATTATGGCACTTGTTTAATTTTGTATTTGCTATTTGCATGTCTGTTTCCATCAGTACTTTTAAACTTACTTAGAAAAGGGACCGTATTTTACTTTTGTTTCAGTTACAGCACAACCTGACACATATATTCACTGCATGTAGTATATGCTTAATAAATATTGGCTGAATTTCAGCATTTAGTATTTTAGTTGAATGGTTTAATTTTTGATTACCTACATATTGGAAGGTGGTCATCTTTTTTTCCTTTTTTTTTTTTTTTTTTGGATGGAGTCTCCCTCCGTCACCCAGGCTGGAGTGCAGTGGTGCGATCTTGGCTCACTGCAACCTCTGCCTCCCGAGTTCAACCAATTCTCCTGCCTCAGCCTCCTGAGTAGCTGGGATTATAGGCGCATGCCACCATACCTGGCTATTTTTTTTTTTTGTATTTTTAGTAGAGACAGGGTTTCACCATGTTGGTCAGGCCAGTCCCGAACTCCTGACCTCAGATGATCCTCCCACCTCAGCCTCCCAAAGTGCTGGGATTATAGGCATGAGCCACTGTGCCCGGCCAGAAGGGGGTCATCTTTAAAAAATGGAGGCTTCTGTCATTATGGAAAGTAAGTAGGAATAACTTTTGTAAACAGGCTTCTGCTTAGATTCATCAGGTAAAGAAATACTATGGCTAATTGCACTCTTCATTAATTGGTAGATCTGCTTTGGGCTGTTGAAAAATGGCTGATTCTTGTTATCCTCTTATGGAAGTGCTTTCAAAATAGAAGTTAGGAACATAGGAAATCTTATCAGCTGGAAAATGAAACTGAGTAATTGAGTTAAGTTAAAATGAAAATAATTGGCATTTCCTCTATCATAGATGATATCATCAAGTTGAATCGAAAGGAAGGGAAGAAGCAGAATTTTCCAAGACTAAATAGAAGACTCCTCCAGCAAAGTGGTGCCCGGCAATTCAGGATGAGAGTACGATGGGGAATCCAACAGAATTCTGGTAAGTTTTGAAAGGAAGCTTTAATGAAAAGCTGTTATTTGTGTGTTCATAGTGTACTGTCTTTAGCGTATGCTTAATGTGGAGGAAATGCATCAGTACTCTTTGTGTTTTCTGTTTCCTGTATGACTAGGTGTTTGTTTAGATCTAAAACCTGGTAAAAATTTCAGTAGCCTTCAATAGGCATAACACTGTTTCTTAAACATTTAAGTCATTTAAAAGTAACTTCAGTTTATACATAGTCTAAATTATATTCAGAGTTTAGAATTGCAAAGGATCTTATAAATCATGAGCTCCTATCTCCATCCAAGTGAGATGTTCCTTTAATAGTCTGCCTAATGGATGACTAACTCCAGCTTAAATATATTCAGCGAAAGAGTATGCTACCTCACAAGCATGAGCCACTGTGCTTGGCCTCTTAATTTGAATTAAAGCATGCCTGGCACTTTAGTAAAGTTATAGAAAGCAAATTCTCTTTTGTGTATGAGAACTCTTTAATTATGTGGAGACTACTATTACATTCTGCGTAGAAAATGACCTTCAGACTCCTTGTCTTATCATCCAAGAACTTTAGGATTTGTTGAATCTTCCAAAGTGACACTCAGAATTGAATGCTTTAGATATAATGTGGAACTCTATACATTTAGTTATTTTTGACAATCTGCTGGAAGCTTATTTATTTATATTTATGTTATTTATAACCATTATATATTGCCATTATATATATATAACCATTTTTGTATTTATATTATTTATAACCATCTCGATTGTAGGCCGTAATTGAACGCTAATATATATGGCTTGTTAACTTCTTTATCAGCAATATCAGAATTTTAGAATAAATCTTTGTTCAAATAAAAGAACTAAACCTTTTTCAGATATGTAAAAATATGTTTGACAAACTAACTTCCAAATTGATTTTTATTCTGTATGTTGAAAAACATAAAAATAATCTCCAGTAGGTTGAACATAATTCTGTGTTTACAGCTAACATCCCATTGTATCCTCAAAATATGTATAACTGAAGCCTAGCACAGTGGTTCATGCCTGTAATCCCAGAACTTTGGGAAGATCAGTTGAATCCAGGAATCTGAGACCAGCTTGGGCAACACAGGGAGACCCTGTCTCTACAAAAAATTTTAAAAATTAGCCAGGTGTGATCCGCCCGTCTCGGCCTTCCAAAGTGCTGGGATTACAGGCTTGAGCCACCGCGCCCGGCCAAGGCCAGGAGATCGAGACCATCCTGGCTAACACGGTGAAACCCTGTCTCTACTAAAAATACAAAAAACTAGCCGGGCGAGGTGGCGGCGCCTGTAGTCCCAGGTACTCGGGAGGCTGAGACAGGAGAATGGCGTAAACCCGGGAGGCGGAGCTTGCAGTGAGCTAAGATCTGGCCACTGCACTCCAGCCCGGGCAACAGAGCCAGACTCCGTCTCAAAAAAAAAAAAAAAAAAAATTAGCCAGGTGTGGTAGCCTGGGACCTCCTTCTGGTCCCAGCCACTTGGGAGGCTGAGGTGGGAAGATGGCTTGAGCCTAGGAGATCAAGGCCACAGTGAGCCATGATGGTACCACAGCACTCCAGCATGAGACTCTGTCTCAAGAAAAGTACATATAACTGAGATTGGGCCCTAAAAAGAAACTATTCATCTGTAAGAATTTTTTGAATAGTTGAACCTAAGGGAGTGAATTTCATGACAGGTATTCAACTGTAGCAAATGAAGTTTAGTTCCAGTGATTTATATTTACATTTTTTTTTGAGATGGAGTTTCGCTCTTGTTGCCCAGGCTGGAGTGCAATGGCGCGATCTTGGCTCACTGCAGCCTCCACCTCCCAGATTCAAGCGATTTTCCTGCCTCAGTCTCCCAAGTAGCTGGGATTACAGGCATGCGCCACCATGCCCAGCTAATTTTGTATTTTTAGGAGAGATGGGGTTTCTCCATATTGTTCAGGCTGGTCTTGAACTCCCAACCTCAGGTGATCCACCTGCCTTGGCCTCCTGCCTCGGCCGCCCAGAGGGCTGGGATTACAGGAGTAAGCCACTGTGCCCAGCCTAAATATTTCTTATAAATGTTATTGAACATACTATGTATTTTTTGTATTATTTGTTTGTTTTTGTATTCTTTGTTTTTAAAATAACTGTTGAGAATTCATAGAAGCCAGAAATATATTCATTAATTAATGTTTATCAAATATTTAACATTAATATATTTCAGTGTTGGCCGGGCGCGGTGGCTCAAGCCTGTAATCCCAGCACTTTGGGAGGCCGAGACGGGCGGATCACGAGGTCAGGAGATCGAGACCATCCTGGCTAACACGGTGAAACCCTGTCTCTACTAAAAAAATACAAAAAACTAGCCGGGCGAGGTGGCGGGCGCCTGTAGTCCCAACTACTCGGGAGGCTGAGGCAGGAGAATGGCGTGAACCCGGGAGGCAGAGCTTGCAGTGAGCTGAGATCTGGCCACTGCACTCCAGCCTGGGCGGCAGAGCGAGACTCCGTCTCAAAAAAAAAAAAAAAAAAAAAAAAAAAATATATATATATATATATATATATATATATATATTTCAGTGTTAAATACTTGATAGATACTCTAACCTGATTGGGTCCTAGGTTATATAAAGATATGGTCTTCTACTTCAAGGAATTAATTTCCAGTATTAGAGATAAGATGGAAAAGGTAGTACGGGAGAAATGTCATAAGAGAAATTCAAATAGTATTATAGGACTTTAGAGATTTTGTACTAAGAAGATCAGGAGTAAAGATTTCATGAATAAGGTGAAATGTGAGCTGGTCCATGAAGGATCAGAAAAGCTTTTCTTTTATGGATGTTGTGATCTGAGCCTTGAAATAAATGATATCTAGGGGCAGCTTAGGATTTCATAAGATTGAGCTTGTCCTTGTATGTTTATTGCTTACATGTGACAGGGGCTAAAATAGAACAGCAGCCACTGTTGCTGAATGTACAGAGATAGAAGATTGTCTTAAATTCTGATTGGCTAGGAAAAAGTTCAGATTTCCACTTTGTAATGTCAATGAGGATGTTGGCTTGAGGTAAGAGAAATAATTAGGACAGAGATCTCTTTGCAGATCCGCAGTATGATTTCTGATGGCTGAACAAGTCAGTGAATGAAATCTTTCTAACTTCATGTGTGAATAATAATTTAGGCACTCAGTAAATACTTGGAGAAACTACCCAGGTGTTCTTCAGTGGTAGAATGTATAGAGTGTTCTTCAGTGGTAGAATGTATAGAGTGTTCTTCAGTGGAGGAATGTATAGAGTTGTTCTTCAGCGGTAGAATAGAGTTGTTCTTCAGTGGTAGAATGTATAGAGTTATTCTTCAGTGGTAGAATGTATAGAGTTGTTCTTCAGTGGTAGAATGTATAGAGTTGTTCTTCAGTGGTAGAATGTATAGAGTTGTTCTTCAGTGGTAGAATGTATAGAGTGTTCTTCAGTGGTAGAGTGTATAGAGTTGTTCTTCAGTGGAGGAATGTATAGAGTGTTCTTCCGTGGTAGAATGTATAGAGTTGTTCTTCAGTGGTAGAATGTATAGAGTTGTTCTTCAGTGGAGGAATGTATAGAGTGTTCTTCAGTGGTAGAATGTATAGAGTTGTTCTTCAGTGGTAGAATGTATAGAGTTGTTCTTCAGTGGAGGAATGTATAGAGTGTTCTTCAGTGGTAGAATGTATAGAGTTGTTCTTCAGTGGTAGAATGTATAGAGTTGTTCTTCAGTGGTAGAATGTATAGAGTGTTCTTCAGTGGTAGAGTGTATAGAGTTGTTCTTCAGTGGTAGAATGTATAGAGTTGTTCTTCAGTGGTAGAATGTATAGAGTGTTCTTCAGTGGTAGAGTGTATAGAGGTGTTCTTCAGTGGTAGAGTGTATAGAGGTGTTCTTCAGTGGTAGAATGTATAGAGTTGTTCTTCAGTGGAGGAATGTATAGAGTGTTCTTCAGTGGAGGAATGTATAGAGTTGTTCTTCAGTGGAGGAATGTATAGAGTTGTTCTTCAGTGGAGGAATGTATAGAGTTCTTCAGTGGAGGAATGTATAGAGTTGTTCTTCAGTGGTAGAGTGTATAGAGTGTTCTTCAGTGGAGGAATGTATAGAGTTGTTCTTCAGTGGAGGAGTGTATAGAGTTGTTCTTCAGTGGTAGAATGTATAGAGTGTTCTTCAGTGGTAGAGTGTATAGCGTGTTCTTCAGTGGAGGAATGTATAGAGTTGTTCTTCAGTGGAGGAATGTATAGAGTGTTCCTCAGTGGAGGAATGTATAGAGTTGTTCTTCAGTGGAGGAATGTATAGAGTGTTCTTCAGTGGAGGAATGTATAGAGTTGTTCTTCAGTGGTAGAATGTATAGAGTGTTCTTCAGTGGAGGAATGTATAGAGTTGTTCTTCAGTGGTAGAATGTATAGAGTGTTCCTCAGTGGTGGAATGTATAGAGTTGTTCTTCAGTGGTAGAATGTATAGAGTGTTCTTCAGTGGTAGAGTGTATAGAGTTGTTCTTCAGTGGTAGAATGTATAGAGTGTTCTTCAGTGGTAGAGTGTATAGAGTGTTCTTCAGTGGAGGAATGTATGGAGTTGTTCTTCAGTGGAGGAATGTATAGAGTGTTCTTCAGTGGAGGAGTGTATAGAGTTCTTCAGTGGTAGAGTGTATAGAGTTGTTCTTCAGTGGAGGAATGTATAGAGAGTTTTTCAGTGGTAGAATGTATAGAGTTGTTCTTCAGTGGAGGAATGTATAGAGTTGTTCTTCAGTGGAGGAATGTATAGAGTGTTCTTCAGTGGAGGAATGTATAGAGTTGTTCTTCAGTGGTGGAATGTATAGAGTTCTTCAGTGGTAGAATGTATAGAGTGTTCTTCAGTGGTAGAATGTATAGAGTTGTTCTTCAGTGGTAGAATGTATAGAGTGTTCTTCAGTGGTAGAGTGTATAGAGTGTTCTTCAGTGGAGGAATGTATAGAGTTGTTCTTCAGTGGAGGAATGTATAGAGTGTTCTTCAGTGGTAGAGTGTATAGAGTTGTTCTTCAGTGGTAGAGTGTATAGAGTTGTTCTTCAGTGGGGGAGTGTATAGAGTTGTTCTTCAGTGGTAGAGTGTATAGAGTTGTTCTTCAGTGGAGGAATGTATAGAGTTGTTCTTCAGTGGAGGAATGTATAGAGTTGTTCTTCAGTGGTAGAATGTATAGAGTTGTTCTTCAGTGGAGGAATGTATAGAGTGTTCTTCAGTGGAGGAATGTATAGAGTTGTTCTTCAGTGGAGGAATGTATAGAGTTGTTCTTCAGTGGTAGAATGTATAGAGTGTTCTTCCGTGGTAGAATGTATAGAGTTGTTCTTCAGTGGTAGAGTGTATAGAGTTGTTCTTCAGTGGTAGAATGTATGGAGTGTTCTTCAGTGGTAGAGTGTATAGAGTTGTTCTTCAGTGGTAGAATGTATAGAGTGTTCTTCAGTGGAGGAATGTATAGAGTTCTTCAGTGGAGGAATGTATAGAGTGTTCTTCAGTGGTAGAGTGTATAGAGTTGTACTTCAGTGGTAGAGTGTATAGAGTTGTTCTTCAGTGGGGGAGTGTATAGAGTTGTTCTTCAGTGGTAGAGTGTATAGAGTTGTTCTTCAGTGGAGGAATGTATAGAGTTGTTCTTCAGTGGAGGAATGTATAGAGTTGTTCTTCAGTGGTAGAGTGTATAGAGTTGTTCTTCAGTGGTAGAATGTATAGAGTTGTTCTTCAGTGGTAGAATGTATAGAGTTGTTCTTCAGTGGAGGAATGTAGAGAGTGTTCTTCAGTGGAGGAATGTATAGAGTTGTTCTTCAGTGGAGGAATGTATAGAGTTGTTCTTCAGTGGTAGAATGTATAGAGTGTTCTTCAGTGGAGGAATGTATAGAGTTGTTCTTCAGTGGATGAATGTATAGAGTGTTCTTCAGTGGAGGAATGTATAGAGTTGTTCTTCAGTGGAGGAATGTATAGAGTTGTTCTTCAGTGGTGGAATGTATAGAGTGTTCTTCAGTGGTGGAATGTATAGAGTGTTCTTCAGTGGTGGAATGTATAGAGTTGTTCTTCAGTGGTGGAATGTATAGAGTGTTCTTCCATGGTAGAATGTATAGAGTTGTTCTTCAGTGGTAGAATGTATAGAGTGTTCTTCAGTGGTAGAGTGTATAGAGTTGTTCTTCAGTGGAGGAATGTATAGAGTGTTCTTCAGTGGAGGAATGTATAGAGTTGTTCTTCAGTGGAGGAATGTATAGAGTGTTCTTCAGTGGAGGAATGTATAGAGTTGTTCAGTGGAGGAATGTATGGAGTTGTTCTTCAGTGGAGGAATGTATAGAGAGTTTTTCAGTGGTAGAATGTATAGAGTTGTTCTTCAGTGGTAGAGTGTATAGAGTGTTCTTCAGTGGAGGAATGTATAGAGTTGTTCTTCAGTGGTAGAATGTATAGAGTTGTTCTTCAGTGGAGGAATGTATAGAGTGTTCTTCAGTGGAGGAATGTATAGAGTTCTTCAGTGGAAGAATGTATAGAGTTGTTCTTTAGTGGTAGAGTGTATAGAGTTGTTCTTCAGTGATAGAGTGTATAGAGTGTTCTTCCGTGGTAGAATGTATAGAGTTGTTCTCAAAATGTCATCAGAGACCCTTGGGGATCCCTAAGACATGGGGGATCCACAAGATCAAAACTAATTTAATATTAATACTAAGGCATTAATTGTATTTTCACTCCTGCTCTCTCAGGAATGTACAGTAGGCTTTTCTGGAGTCTACACGATATCTGATAATTAAAGTAGATAGAATGCAAAAGCAGGATCTTAGTTCAGTGGGCTGTAGCAAAGTACCGTAGACTAGGTAGCTTATAAACAACAGAAGTTTATATTGCACAGTTTTGGAGATTAGCAGTTCAAGGTCAGGATGTCAGTAAGGTCAGATTCTGGTGAGGGTTCTTTTCCAGGTTGCGGACTTTGGACTTCTTGTGGTATCCTTGTGTGGCAGAAGGAAGGCTAGAGAGCTCTCCAGGGTCACTTTTGTAAGGACACTAATCCCGTTCACGATGGCTCCATCCTCATGATGTACCTCCCAAAGCCCTCACCTGTTAATACCATCATATTAAGTGTTAGTACTTCAACATGTGAATTTTGGAGAACTACAAACATTCAGTCCTTAACAAGCAGTTGTGAGAATCTAGTGAGAATCTTCTATTAAGGCAAACACCAAGGAGATCCAAAAACAACAACACTCTTCTTACTAAATATTTTTGTTTGTTTCAGAAAATAAAAATAACTAGGCCAGGCGCAGTGGCTCAGCCTGTAATCCCAGCACTTTGGGAGTCTGAGACGGGCAGATCACAAGGTCAGGAGTTCAAGAGCAGCCTGGCCAATATGGTGAAACCCCGTCTCTACTAAAAATATAAAAATTAGTTGGACATGGTGGTGGGCACCTGTCGTCCCAGCTACTCGGGAGGCTGAGGCAGGAGAATAACTTGAACCTGGGAGGTGGAGGTTGTAGTGAGCCGAGATCACACCACTGCACTCCAGCCTGGTTGAGTGACAGAGCGAGACTCTGTCTCAAAAATAAAAAAGGCCAGGCGCGGTGGCTCATGCCTGTAATCCCAGCACTTGGGGAGGCCGAGGCAGGTGGATCATGAGATCAGGAGATCGAGACCGTCCTGGCTAACACGGTGAAACCCCGTCTCTACTAAAAATACAAAAAACTAGCCGGGTGTGGTGGTGGGCGCCTGTAGTCCCAGCTACTCAAGAGGCTGAGGCAGGAGAAAGGTGTGAACCCGGGAGATGGAGCTTGCAGTGAGCTGAGATCCGGCCACTGCACTCCATCCTGAGAGACACAACAAGACTCTGTCTCCAAAACACACACACACACACACACACACACACACACACAAACAAACAAACAACTAATGGATACCAGGCTTAATACCTCAGTGATGGAATAATCTGTACAGCAAACCCCTGTGATACTTGTTTACGTATGTAACAAACCTGCACATCCTGCACATGTACCCCAACCTTAAAATAAAAGTTAAAATTTGTTATTTTTCATTTAAAAAGAGGTGTGTACTCTATGTGTAATGAGTTTATTATTATTAAGTGAAATGGTTTTTAACTATCTTATTAATAGTTTTTATTATGGCCAGGTGTGGTGGCTCACCCCTGTAATCCCAGCACTTTGGGAGCCCGAGGTGGGTGGATCACCTGAAGTCAGGAGTTTGAGACCAGCCTG
This sequence comes from Macaca mulatta, assembly GCF_049350105.2. Taxonomy (NCBI): domain Eukaryota; kingdom Metazoa; phylum Chordata; class Mammalia; order Primates; family Cercopithecidae; genus Macaca; species Macaca mulatta. The sequence goes on along the minus strand of NC_133407.1, from coordinate 1,175,945 downwards.
ACCAACATGGTGAAACTTCGTCTCTACTAAAAATACAACAGTTAGCTGGGTGTGGTGGCACATACCTGTAATCCCAGCTCCTCAGGAGGCTGAGGCAGGAGAATTGCTTGAACTGGGGAGGCGGAGGTTGCAGTGAGCTGAGATCATGCCATTGCACTCTAGCCTGGGCGACAGAGTGAGACTGTTGTCTATTAAAAAAAAAAAAAAAAAAGGTTTTATTTTAACTGCAGTAAATAAAACCCACAGAAACAAAAACTTTGGAGTCCTCAATTTTTAAGCATATGAAGAGGTTCGTGCTTGTAATCCCAGCACTTTGGGAGGCCAAAGCAGGAGGATTGCTTAAGCCAAGGACTTCAGGACCAGCGTGGGCAACATAGGGAGACCCCGTCTCTACAAAAAAAAAAGAAAGAGTGTAAAGAGGTACCGAGACTGAAAAGTTTGAGAATGCTGTTCTTATTAGAAGTAGAAGAGATGGGAATATTTGTATGTTGCTTTGGAAAGGAGCCAATAATATGATTACATATACCCTAGGATGTGACAGTTCCCAGAAAATCCCTCAAATCTTTATTTAGACGGTAAGGCTCCTGAAATTATTGAGGCATATGATGTATGTGGAAGGAAACTCATGAATAGATTAGTCTTGGGATTTAAAAGAAAGATGAAAATGTCTTTCTCTAGTTTTAGTTGTTATCAACCGTAGTTGTACCTGTGGAGCTTTATGAAATAGATGCTCTGGCTGTACTTTATTTCTACTGAACCGGAACCTGTAGAGGTAGGGAACTTTTTTTAAGCTTCATGGATGATTCTGATACCTAACTAGTATTAAACTACTGCTCTGGTGGAGCTGAAAATGCAGAAAGGTCTTCATAAAGGGTGGTAGTTGAAGTACATTGAGAATGTGGGTACTCTGGAATGCTGCAGAGAGGCTAAATGAATGAAAACTAAGAAAAGACTGTTGCATTGGATGATGTCTTTAGTACCCCTTCATAGTGCTTTTTAGAATAGAAGACAGTCACAGAGCATAAGAGGGGAGGGGAGATAATTGGGGCAGTATGTATAGATCTTTCTTGCTTTATGTAATGTGACAATGAAAGGGTGAAAAATACAATCATTGCTAAAACATACAGCTAATGAAGTTTGTTCAAAGGTAGAAAGGTGGGAGAACGAATCATATAGGCCTGATTAGAAAGTAGAGGAGGAGGTCAGGCGCCATGGCTCATGCCAGTAATCCCAGAACTTTGGGAAACCGAGGTGGGTGGATCACGAGGTCAGGAGTTCAAGACCAGCCTGGCCAACATAGTGAAATCCTATCTCTACTAAAAATACAAAAATTAGCTGGGTGTGGTGGTGGCACCTGTAGTCCCAGCTACTTGGGATGCTGAGGCAGGAGAATCTCTTGAACCTGGGAGGCGGAGCTTGCAGTGAGCTGAGATCCGGCCACTGCACTCCAGCCTGGATGACAAAGCGAGACTCTATCTCAAAAAAAGCAAACCAAAAAAGGCAACACCATGGATAAGAGAAAAAAAAAGACAGTAGAAAGATTGATAAGTATGGGAACAATGTACTGTACTATCAATAGAAATAGCGCCAAGGGATAGAGATCTATTCCATACTTGTTTATTTTATTTTTTTTTATTTTTTGTTTTTTGAGATGGAGTCTTGCTCCATCGCCCAGGCTGGAGTGTGGTAGTGCGATCTTGGCTCACTGCAACCTTCGCCTCCCAGGTTCAAGCGATTCTCATGCCTCAGCCTCCTGAGTAGCTGGGATTACAGGCGCGCACCACCACGCCTGGCAGCTAATTTTTGTATTTCTAGTAGAGACGAGGTTTCACCATGTTGGCCAGGCTGGTCTCGAACTTCTGACCTCAAATGATCCACCAGCCTCATCCTCACTAAGTGTTGGAATTACAGGCGTGAGCTGCGGTACCCAACCTTATTTCATACTTAAGATCTTGTTTTAATCCATTTGATTGCTATTTATGAGAGACTCTTGTCAGTCTTTCTCATCTAGTCCTGAAATTTCGGTATAATAATGGGTTCCTCCTCCTTTTAATCTTTTCTTTTTGCCCTACAAACTCACTCGTTCTTTTGGAATATTTTCCCATTTCTTCCTTTCTCAAGAAAGATCTTTAGCATCAGTCTTATCAGATTATCATAGGAATTATAGTGCTCAGCTCAGATTTTCATACAAATTACAGTGCTCAGCTCAGATTATCATACGAATTACAGCGCTCAGCTCAGCTTACCGTACAAATTAGGGTACTCAGCACAGTGCCTAGGACAGTGAAGGGTAGCTGTCATGTTATTTAACACAAATAGCAAGTGATTCTATATTGGAATTAGTTTTAATGTACAGTTTTTCCCAATATGGTTTAATCTTCATCTGGTTGCAATTTCAGAAGGAAACCACACGTAGGGCAGCAATAATTTGATTTAAAAACTAAAAACTTTAAGCCAGCTGTGGTGGCTCACGCCTGTAACTCCAGCACTTTGGGAAGTCAAGGCAGGCAGATCACCTGAGGTCAGGAGTTTGAGACCAGCCTGACCAACATGGTGAAACCCCGTCTCTACTAAAAATACAAAAATATAACTGGGTGTGGTGGTGTGTGCCTGTAATCCCAGCTACTAGGGAGGCTGAGGCAGGAGAATTGTTTGAACCTGGGAGGTGGAGGTTGCAGTGAGCCGAGATCACGCCATTGCACTCCAGCCTGGGCGACAGAGTGAAACTCCGTCTCAAAGAAAAAAAAAAAGAGTTTGCTTTACTGTTTAACTAACATTTCACCTTCTAGAAACTCACATCTTCAGAAAATAATCGTGGATGTATTTAAAAATATATCTATGGTTCCATTGTGATATTATTTATCATTAGAACTAACTGAAATGATTACTCTAAAGTTGATTGGATCAAGTATGGCATATTAAAAAGTAATTCAATAAAAGGATATCAAAAACATGGGATAATATTTTCACAATATAGGGGTGTGTGTGTGTTTGAGACAGGGTGTGTGTGTGTGTGTGTGTGTGTGTGTGTGTGTGTGAGACAGCATCTTGCTCTGTCACCCTAGGCTGGAATACAGTGTGATCTCAGTGTAACCTCTGCTTCCCAAACTCAAGTGATCCTCCTGCCTCAGCCTCCCTATTACCTGGGACTACAGGTGCGTGCCACCACGCCCAGCTAATTTTGTGTATTTTTAGTAGAAACGGGTTTCACAGTGTTAGCCAGGATGGTCTTGATCTCCCGACTTCGTGATTCACCCTCCTCGGCCTCCCAGAGTGCTGAGATTACAGGCGTGAGTCACCACACCTGGCCCCTATTTTTTTTTTAACTAGAAAAAAGTATTTACTTATTTATTTATATATTTATTTATTTTTAAATGTATTTATTTTTTGGAGACAGGGTCTCACTCTGTTGCAGCCTAGAGCTCCTGGACTCAAGCAATCCTCTCACCCCAGCCTCCTGAGTAGCTGGGACTATAGGCGTGTGCTACCATGCCCAACTAATTTTTAGAGGTGAGGCCTCCCTGTGTTGCCCAGGCTGGTCTTGAACTCTTGAGCTCAAGGGATCCTCTTGCCTCGGCCTCCCAAGTGCTGGGATTACAGGCATGAGCCACTGTGCCCAGCCTAGAAAAAGTATTTAAACAGGTAAGATATATAATGGAAAACCAAAGTTGGTAATGTCACATGCCGCAGATTAAAATGTGTCTATTGGCACTGGCGACTTTAGCAAAAGCGATTTGAATGGAGTAGGGCTGAAAGTGAAGCCAGATGGCAATATGTTGTCATAAGTAAATTGGAAATGAGATAGTGATTTCACTCTAGATCAGCACTGTTCAATAAAGATTGAGCACATATGAATATATTTTACTTCGCTGAGTATCTCTAAAATATTTCACTATATGTTTATATAAAATTATCAGTGAAATATTTTACCTTGAAATATCTCGATTCAGACTAGTACTTAACTTCAAGTACTCAGTAGTAACCACAGATGGTTAGTATCGACCCTACTGCACAGGTAAAGACTCTGTGGACTGTCCTGTTTGTTGAGAAACTAATGACGAAAGAGTATGGCCACATGTGCGAATCCTCTAGTTATTTACAGTCCGGTATAGCCACAGAACCCTTCCCAATGCAACAGATTGCTTTAAAATGACATATCTTACGCCATTTAAAAAACATAAATCATAACATAATAAAGGTTCATAACTTCCCCCTTCCTTGGAAAATAGAATATCCTGTGACCCTCCCAGCTGAATTGTTAAATTGACATTTTCTTCTCTTTTTGCTTCCTCTAGGTTTTGGTAAGACTAGTCTGAATCGTAGAGGAAGAGTCATGCCTGGAAAGAGACGTCCTAATGGAGTTATCACTGGCCTCGCAGCTAGGAAAACAACTGGAATTCGAAAAGGAATTAGTCCTATGAATCGTCCACCTCTAAGTGACAAGGTAGGATGATGGCTTAATCCTGGATTAGATGTCCTTTTCCATTATTTGTACTAACATTTCTGTGAATAAGCTTAACAGAAAATTTTATTTGTTTTTATATAGTACTTTGGGACTGATATATCAAATTTAATATCTGAATAAAAATCACTGCCATTCATAAAGAATACCTAAATTTCCACATTCTCAAATATAAGTAAGTTTTTTGTTTGTTTTTTGTTTTTTATATGTAGATAGAGCCTTGCTCTGTTACCCAACTGGAGTGCAGTGACGTGATCTTGGCTCAGCCTTCTGAGTAGCTGGGATTACAGGTGTGTGCCACCATGCCTGGCTAATTTTTGTATTTTTAGTAGAGATGGGGTTTCACCATGTTGGCCAGGCTAGTCTTAAACTCCTGACCTCAAGTGATCTGCCCCCCTCTGCCTCCCAAAATGCTGGTATTACAGGCGTGAGCCACCATGCCTGGCCGAAAATTGAGGTTTTTTTGGGTGGGGATAGAGTCTCACTCTGTCGCCCAGGCTGGAGTGCAGTGGTGCAATCTTGGCTCACTGCAACCTCCGCCTCCTGGGTTCAGGAAATTCTCCTGCCTCAGCCTCCCGAGTAGCTGGGACTACATGTGTGTGCCACCATGACTGGCTAATTTTTGTATTTTTAGTAGAGATGGGGTTTCACCATGTTGGCCAGGCTGGTCTCAAACTCCTGACCTCGTGATCCACCTGCCTCAGCCTCCCAAAGTGCGGGGATTAAAGGCGTGAGCCGCCGTGCCTGACCAAATTAAGACTTTTTAATGTGAGTCAGTCAGTGGATATTTATGAAGTACTTCTCATATACTTAATAGAAGAATCCAGATAAAGTATAAGATAAGGTTCGTATTTGTCAAGAACTTTCGAGAAGTCTTTATGGACAATATGAATATCTGAATTAGGCTTTAATGGTGGATTTAATTTACATATATGGAGGAAGAAAAAGAGGGTGTTTCATGTGCTTTTGTTTTTTGTGGTACTTTTTGCCTCTGACCATGTCTATTCCAGCTCCTTTGCTGTCATGACTTCCCCGCTTTTTCTTGTTTTCGGCATTTGTTTTGGAACTTGGCTTTTTAAAATCTATTAGTATCAAAAATCATGTTTATATAAATTATTCCCTAATTTATATCTCTGGCCCTCTGATTCTTCTCTTGAGTTGCGGAGCCACAATTCCCCAGCACCTGTGGGTCCCGTGAGTACCTCACATATTTTAAGTATAATGTGGGGTTTTCATCTTTCCAATCGCTTAGGCTGTAAATTTTCAAGCTGTTTCTCCATCTCCCTTATCTACACATTCAAGCTGTTGTCAATCCCTGTTCATTCTGCATCAGAAATGTTTATTGTAGTAGGGTATATAGAAAAATGCAATTTGATTAACATAGTTTCTTGCCTTCTGATAGAATATAGAACAATATTTTCCAGTGTTAAAAAGGAAGGCAAACCTTCTGAGACAAAATGAAGGGCAGAGGAAACCAGTGGCAGTTCTCAAGAGACCTAACCAGCTAAACAGAAAGTAAGTACTCAAATATGATGATGTGTTATTTTGCATTAAAAAACACTTCTTGCATTAAGTGGTGTGAAGAATAGATTTGCAGTGATTTTTTTAGTTATCTGGTCATTTTCAAGACAGATGTTTGGGATGTCTATCTGAGCATCCACATGGATGTATCCAGTAATAGCTCGTTTATTAGATGAATTCTTACTGATGAATTTAACCAATATCAGCTTTTTAAAAAGCATCACTCTGCTTCTTTACCTCTTTGACACATGGAATAAAATTGCAAAAGCTGATCACTTTAGTAGAACTCTCTCTCTTTTTTTTTTTTTCCTGTTTTTTGAGACAGGGTCTTCTCGCTCTATTGCTGAGGCTGGAGTGCAGTGGCGCCATCACTGCTCACTGGAGCCTCAACCCCCACCCGGACTCAAGTGATCCTCCCACATCAGCCTCCTGAGTAGATGGGACCACAGATACATGCCACCATGCCCTGCTAGTTGTTTTTTTTTTTTTTTTTTTTGGTAGAGACAGGGTCTCACCCTGTTGCCTAGGCTGGTCTCAATTCCGGGCCTCAAGTGATCCTCCCACCTCAGCCTCCTAAAGTGCTGGGATTACAGGCATGTGCCACTGTGCCCAGCCCTGGTAGAACTCTTAACATCTCAGTGGGAATTATTCAAAATTGGGAATTCTGAAAGCTCAATTTGTTACTCAGTCTGGATGGCCCTTACTAGAACACTGAATCACAATGTATGTTATTTGTGGAAAAATCAAACTAGAAAGGAGGAATTCTTGATGAACACTTGTTAAACTGAAATTATTTTTATACTAAGTTGAATAATAAAAACCAAAAATTATGGCCTGTGAGCTGGGCACAGTGGCATGTGCCTGTGGTCCCAGCTACTTAAGAGGCTGAGGCAGAAGGATCACATGAGCCCAGGATTCAGGGCTAACCTGGGCAACATAGTGAGACCCCCATCTCTGAAAAAAAAAGAAAAATTATGATCTGTTGTTACGGCATTCTGTTCTCTGTAAGGACAAAGTAGATGAAGTTAATGAGGTGTGAAGTTTCCTTATTCGGTTTCAAGTACTATTTATTTATCTCTCGTGGAAGATTATTCAGCAAACAAAACCTGGAATGGAGTTTTTTAAAAATGCAGTGGCTGGGCACAGTGGCTCATGCTTGTATTCGCAGCACTTTGGGAGGCCATGGCGTGTAGATCACCTGAGGCCAGGAGTTCGAGACCAGCCTGGCCAACATGGTGAAATCCCATCTCTACTAAAAATATAAAAATTAGCTGGACATGGTGGTGCATGCCTGTAGTTCCAGCTATTTGGGAGGCTGAGGCAGGAGAATCGCTTAAACCTGGGAGGCAGAGATTGCGGTGAGTCAAGATCGTGCCACTGCACTCCAGCCTGGGTAACAGTGAAACTGTCTAAAACAAAATAAAAAATAAAAAACAAAACAAAAAATGTAATGGCTGGAATTGCAGTTTTAACCATCATCTTTTGGGAATCACTTGATAATAAGGTACCTTCTCAAATAAGAACCCATCATTTACATGAGACTTACATGTTAATTGGGTTAGCTAGGGAAATTTTGAACTTGAATCTCTGAAAGATTGGAGGTAAGACTAAGGAATCTAATGAACACTTGTTTGTATAGTGTTTCATATTCATCAATAGATCAGTTGAAGACATGGAATATTAGAGGATTGAATATTGCATAAATATGAAATTTTAATTTTTCATACTTCACCAACTTCCTGTAGAAAACAAGAAATTAGGTGCAGCAAACCACCATGGCGCATATACACCTACGTAAGAAACCTGCGTGTTCAGCATGTGTCTCGGAACTTAAAGTAAAATTAAAAAAAGAAAAAAGAATTGGTGAAAGTCAAACATAATTAACAGCATTGTTCTGTGCATGAAAGAACAAGAAACAGAAGAGTATAAGTTTTTCTGTGGTTTATTTATTTTTTGAGATGAAGTCTGTCGCTGGGCTGGAGTGCAGTGGCGTGATCTCGGCCCACTGCACCTCTGCTTCCCTGATTCAAGCAATTCTCATGCTTCAGCCTCCTGAGTAGCTGGGACTACAGGCGCGTGCCACCAAGGCTGGCTAGCTTTTGTGTTTTTAGTAGAGACAGGATTTCACCATGTTGCCCAGGCTGGTCTCGAACTCCTGACCTCAAGTGATCCACTCACCTCAACCTTCCAAAATGCTGGGATTACAGGTGTGAGCCATAATGCCTGGCCTTTATGGTTTATGTTAATACATAACAGTTTCTGAGTGAGGAAGGAAGAGAAAGCTGGAGGAGGAGATGTTATTTTTCAAACCTTTGTCTTTATTTTTGGTCTTCAGTTTATTTTAGGTCTTCAGTTTGGCCTATGTGTAGTTTTTCTTTGTACTAATCCTGTAAATTGTGAAGTTACGTTTTCACCAGATATAGGAAATAGCACTAAAAATGTGATTATTATTGTCTTCAGAAGATATATGAAATGTTAGAGGATTGAATATTTGGACGATAAAGTGGTTCGAAATTAACAGGTGGTTTATGTGCTGTGCTTCGGAGGGAGGTATTTGTTAATCAAATCTCAATAGCTTCATGTTAATAAGGAAATAATTCAGAGTTGTTTGTTACTTGCACCTCATGTTTTCAGCCTATGAATTTAACTATTTTTGCTTATTTTTCCTCAAGACGTTTGAAAGTAGTTAAATGGCTTAGCATGGCATATGTGTTTTTGTTGCAGAAATAACATTCCAGCTAATTTTACCAGGAGTGGAAATAAATTAAATCATCAGAAAGATACTCGTCAGGCAACTTTTCTTTTCAGAAGAGGCCTGAAGGTATTTAAAAACTGTGGCAGTGTTTTTTTGTTTTGTTTTGTTTTGTTTTGTTTTTTTTAACCCAAAGAGGATCCTGAGCAGCCACCTTCAGTAAAAGCCTCAGTCACAGGCAGCATTGGGTTCAGGATATGAGGAGCATGGCAGTAGATTAGTTCTTTCTGTTGTACGTTTTTTATTTCCTGTCCTTACCCTCAATAGCAATGTCTTATAATAATTTACCATGTTATTTGGGAATAAACCTGTGTTTGCCACTTGTTCTGATACAGGAATTCCGACAGGGAAGTGTTGCCAGAATAGCACAGGCCTCTCTGCATTCATGCACACGCCCCACTGCATTATAAGGTTCTAGAGCAGGATCGCTCTTTGGATTCAATCCTCTGCTTTCTGTGGGACCTACTGCTTTTTTTTTTCTCTTCAGGTTCAGGCCCAGTTGAATACAGAACAACTGCTAGACGATGTAGTAGCAAAGAGAACTCGTCAGTAAGTTTCCATTTGTTTTTCAAGATGTTATTTCAAAACTCCCAGAATACTGACTACCCAAATTATCTGCCTCAGTCCAGAAGAAATTAACTGCCTGGACTTCTGCCTCAGTCCAGAAGAAATTAATTGAAACCCAAAATAAAATAGAGCCTGAAAGCCGGGCATAGTGGCGCTACACACCTGTAGTCCCAGCTAGTTGGGGAGACTGAAGCAAGAGAATTGCTCGAGCCCAGGAGTTCAAGGCTGTGAAGTGCCATGATCTCACCTGTGCATCGCCACTGCACACCGGCCTGAGCAGCATAGCTCGGGCTATGGAGACTGTCTCCAAAAAAAATTTTTTAAATTGAACCTAAAATAAATAAATCCTGTTTTGTCCTTTGTTAATTTTCGCCAAAAATCCTTTTGAGTTTTCACATGTCGATATTGTAACAGTTTTAGTGCCAAGTAGATTACTTGTTTTTTATTATTTTTATTTTTTATTGGCTATTCCATTTTAATGAAACAGCTTTTTTTTTCTTTCTTTCTTTTTTGGCTATAACTGCTTTCATACAAATGAACCTATTTAGGGAACGAATAGAATAAAGTTCAGTACAACTTTTAGAAAATTTGTACAACTTTAAAAACAATAGTTTTCTTTTTCACAGTCTTTTTTTCTTAGCCCTATAAAAAAAATTTTGAAAATCTATTTTATCCTGTTATAATCACACCTCCTGAGTGTGAGTTGTAACATACTAATTCCATCAGTGTGATTAGGTTTTGAGATTAACTGTTTAAAATTACGGCTACTTTTTGGAAAACAAAATAGATACAGTTGGCCTTCTGTGTCTCAGGGGAATTGGTTCCAGGACCATTGAAGAGATTAAAATCCTCAGATCCTCAAGTCCCTTACAATGGGCCCTCCATATCCATGGATTGTTTTCAGTCTGTGGTTGAAATTGATTGAATACATGGATGTAGAGCCTGTGGATACAGAGAGCTGGCTATAAAACATGGTCATGGTCCAGATATGATGCAAACTATGGGGCATGATTTTTAGCAATTGGAGTGTTAGGAAACTGTGAAACAGATACTGGTAGTATTCTTTAGCACAGGGGTCATGACATTAGAAACCATGGGGAAGGAAAGAATAATCGTAGCGGTTTTGCTTCTGCAGTGAACAATATTTACATAATCATGATCATATATAAATGTTACTTGTTTTGAACTTTGAGAATCAACCTGTTAGACAAAGCACAACATAGTTAATTTGAGAACAGAATGTAATGTAAGTGTCCGATTTTGACTCGTGAATATAAAGGAAGAGCTGACAGAAAGTGAGAGGCACAAACAAAGGGGCAGAGGTGGAAGGAAGGAACAGAGGCACTGAGGTCCTTTCCCACAGAGCTGGGGGCGGGGTCAAGTGATTCTGCTGAAGGAAACAGAGATTTAAGTATTTTAAGTTACAAAGGCAGGGAAGTAGTGACGTAGCCATCAAAATGTTTCAAGGTAGGTAAGGAAACTGGAGGATAGTTTGATGAACTAAATCTATTCATCATAGCAAGTTTTTTTTTTGAGATGGAGTCTCGCTCTGTTGCCCAGAATGCACAATGGCGCAATCTCGGTTCACTGCAGCCTCCCCCTCCTGGGTTCAAGCAGTTCTGTGCCTCAGCCTCCCAAGTAGCTGGGATTACAGGTGCCCGCCACCATGCCCAGCTTAATTTTGTATTTTTTTTTTAAGTAGAGATGGGGTTTCACTGTCTTGGCCAGGCTGGTCTTGAACTTCTGACCTCATGATGCACCTGCCTCGGCCTCCCAAAGTGCTGGGATTACAGGTGTAAGCCACTGCGCCCGGCTGCAGCAAGGTTTTATACTACATAAGCATCTTGTTTAGTGAATTGGAAGTAACCAGCAAGCAGTAAAAACAAAGGTTAGAAGTGCTGCCTGTGGAGAGTAGGAATGGAAAGCAGGAGAATAGTGGGGTGAGGGACTGTTGCTTTTTTTTTTTTTGAGACGGAGTCTCGCTCTGTCGCCCAGGCTGGAGTGCAGTGGCGCGATCTCGGCTCACTGCAAGCTCCGCCTCCCGGGTTCACGCCATTCTCCTGCCTCAGCCTCCCGAGTAGCTGGGACTACAGGCGCCCACAACCGCGCCCGGCTAATTTTTTGTATTTTTAGTAGAGACGGGGTTTCACCGTGGTCTCGATCTCCTGACCTTGTGATCCGCCCGCCTCGGCCTCCCAAAGTGCTGGGATTACAGGCGTGAGCCACTGCGCCCGGCCCGGGACTGTTGCTTTTTATTAGAAGTTCTTTTGTACTATTTGATTTTTTAAAATTTGTATATATTTATCACACTGATAAATGTTTAATAAATTCAGATGCCCAGTTCTGCACCCAAGGTGTTGATTCATTATGTCATGGTGGGGTTTAGGTATTTATTTCTTGCAAGCTAAGAAAAAGTAATGGCTGCTTTTATTTTTATTTTTATTTTTATTTATTTATTTTTTTGGAGACGGAGTCTCTCTGTCGCCCAGGCTGGAATGCAGTGGCCGGATCTCAGCTCACTGCAAGCTCCGCCTCCCGGGTTTACGCCATTCTCCTGCCTCAGCCTCCCGAGTAGCTGGGACTACAGGCGCCCGCCACCTCGCCCGGCTAGTTTTTTGTATTTTTTTAGTAGAGACGGGGTTTCACCGTGTTAGCCAGGATGGTCTCGATCTCCTGACCTCGTGATCCGCCCATCTCGGCCTCCCAAAGTGCTGGGATTACAGGCTTGAGCCACCGCGCCCGGCCATGGCTGCTTTTAAAATGTTTATTTTTATTTTGAATATACATAGGGTTTATCAACTTACATTTAGTGAATTTTATTTTTTTTTGATACTAGATGGCGGACTTCCACCACAAATGGAGGGATTTTGACTGTATCTATTGACAATCCTGGAGCAGTTCAATGCCCAGTGTAAGTTGTTTCTTTCTTTTTGCAAAAATTATAACCTCTCATTACACAAGATCATAAGAAAGTATTAGACTTCTGCCCAGAGAATGATGTCCAAGTGAGGATAAACCAGGCAGAAGTAATGCCTGTGATACAATATGGAAACAGTGTCATGTAAAGTTAAAAGGAAGAGTTTTCTGGATTCCTGATTCTGCAGCCCTAAATGACCATGTTGAACAGTGTTTTTTAATATTTTAAAAATTATGTGCATGTATATCATATGTACCCTCTTTTGGGGGCAAAGTCTGGCTCTGTTACCCAGGCTGGAGTATAGTGCCATGATCATGGCTTATTGCAGCCTTGACCTCCCAAGCTCAAGCAATCCTCCTGCCTCAGCCTCCCCAGTCCTGAGTAGCTGGGACTGCAGGTGCCACCACCATGAGTCCTGAGTAGCTGGGGCTGCAGGTGCCACCACCACACCTGGCTTTTTTGTTTGTTTGTGCCCAGACTGGTCTTGAACTCCTAGACTCAAGCAGTCCTCTCACCTTGGCCTCCCGAAGTGCTGAGGTTACAGGCGAGAGCCCTGCACCTGACCCAATATGTGTATTTTTATGTACAATAATAAACGAGATGACAGTATACATGCTACTTCTTCCCCCAATGCCTGTAATATTTTTGATGTCTTTATTTTTCAGACCATACAGACCTACCTTCTCTTTAAATTTATTGCTTTATAAACGTTGTCGATTTATGGAGCTTATGTTCTATTCAAGCATCTCTTTGATTTTTTTAAGAGATAAGGTCTACTCTGATGACCAGGCTGGAGTGCAGTGGTGCCATCATATCTCACTGCTGCCTCGAACTCCTGGGCTTCAATAATTCTCCTGCCTCAGCCTCCGAGTAGCTGGGAACATAGGCATGCACCACCACACCCAGCTAATTTTATTTTATTTATTTTATAATTTTTTTTGTAGAGGTGGGGTCTTGCTATGTTCCTTAGGCTGATCTCTAACCCCTGGCCTCAAGCGATCCTCCTGCCTTGGCCTCCCAAAGTACCAGGATTATAGGCCTGAGCCACAGTGCGTAGCCATCCAGCCATCTTAATGATTGAAATGAAAAGAGTGTAGGATGGGTGCCTAGGACTTTAGAGGTTGCTTTATTTTAATGGAAGATCAAGAGTTAGGAATCACCAAACATTCCAACTTGTTGAAAAGTTTGTAGTTCTATTTAAAGAGGTATTCTCTGAACAATGATATATTTTAGTATAGAGTAGCCAATGACACCGTTTTTTTGAAAACACAAATAAAATGGCCCTAATACATTTGAACATGTGTACAGGATGTCTTAAGTACCAAATTAATTTATTTTTCCTTTCATTGTTAAGCTGCTCTGATACTTTAATATTTTTCTAATAGAACTCAGAAACCACGATTAACTCGCACTGCTGCACCTTCATTTTTAACAAAGCGGGAGCAAAGTGACGCCCGGAAAGTTCCTAAAGGTGTTCCCCTACAGTTTGACATAAACAGCGTCGGAAAACAGGTAAAAAACATTTTCTGTATTTTCTTGGGTCATCTGCTGAGAATATTTTAATTAACAAAACATTTATTATAATCGTGAATTATAAACAAGGTATCCTAACTGCCCCCTGAAACCTAGGGAACCACTAACCCACTTCTGTCTGCCAGTTTGCCTATTTTGACATTTCATATAAATCAGATCATACAGTATATATTTGTGACTGAATTGTTTCACTTAGCATAATGTTTTCAAGGTTCATCTATATTGTGTCCGTATTTAATTTTGTTTTCCTGCTGAACAGTGTTCATCATATGTATATACCACATCTTATTTATTCCTTCGTTACTGGATGGGTATTTGGGTGTTTTCACTCCTCGGACACTATGAATAATCCTACTCTGAGCATTTGCGCAGAAGTTTTTGTGTGAGCATCTGTTTTCATTTCTCCCTGGTAAATACCTAGGAGTAGAATTGCTAGGTTTATAGTAACTCTTTTTTTGTTTGTTTGTTTGTTTGTTTTTGAGACGGAGTCTCGCTCTGTCGCCCAGGCTGGAGTGCAGTGGCCGGATCTCAGCTCACTGCAAGTTCCACCTCCCGGGTTCACGGCATTCTCCTGCCTCAGCCTCCCAAGTAGCTGGGTCCACAGGCGCCCGCCACCTCACCCGGCTAGATTTTTTTTTGTATTTTTAGTAGAGACGGGGTTTCACCATGTTAGCCAGGCTGGTCTCGATCTCCTGACCTTGTGATCTGCCCGTCTCGGCCTCCCAAAGTGCTGGGATTACAGGCTTGAGCCACCGCGCCCGGCCGGTTTATAGTAACTCTTTATCTAATCTTTTGAGGAACTGCTGGACTGTTTTCCTTAGAAGAGTCTGTGCTACAACTTTATATTCCCGCCAGCGTCTATGAGGGTTCTGAATTTCTCTATATCCTCACCAATACTCACTGTTATCTGCTGTTTGACTATAGCCATCTAGCAAGATTACAGGATACAAGGATAATAACAAATTGTCAAAACCGACCAGGCGCGGTGGCTCACGCCTGTGTTCCCAGCACTTTGGGAGGCCGAGGTGGGCAGATCACCTAAAGTCAGGAGTTCGAGACCAGCCTGGCCAACATGGTGAAATCCTGTCTCTACTAAAAATACAAAAATTAGCCTGGTGTGGTGGCAGGTGCCTGTCATCCCAGCTACTAGGGAGGCTGAGGCAGGAGAATTGCTTGAACCCAGGGGGCAGAGATGGCAGTGAGCTGAGATCGTGCCACTCACTCCAGCCTGGGCAGCAGAGCAATACTCATCTCCAAAAAAAAAAAAAGTCAAAAAGCACATTGACAATTTTGTATTAACCATATTAACCTTGTATCCTGTAATCTTGCTAAATTCACTTACTTTTGTATTGACTTTGTAGATTCCTTAGGACTTTTTTTTTTTTTTTTGAAACAGGGTCTCGCTCTGCCACCAAGACTGGAATGCAGTGGCATAATCATAGCTCACTGTAGCCTTGACTTCCCAGGCTCAAACGATCCTTCCTCCCACCTCAGCCTCCTGGGTAGCTGGGGATACAGGCACACACCACCACACCTGGGGATGCAGGCACACACCACCACGCCTGGGGATGCAGGGACACACCACCACGCCTGGGGATGCAGGCACACACCACCACGCCTGGGGATGCAGGCACACACCACCACGCCTGGGGATGCAGGCACACACCACCACGCCTGGGGATGCAGGCACACACCACCACGCCTGGGGATACAGGCGCACACACCACCATGCCTGGGGATACAGGCGCACACACCACCACACCTGGGGAGGGCACACACCACCACACATGGGGATACAGGGACACACACCATGCCTGGGGATGCAGGCACACACCACCAGGCCTGGGGATACAGGCACACACCACACCTGGGGATGCAGCCACACACCACCACACCTGGGGATACAGGCACACACCACCACGCCTGGGGATACAGGCACACACCACACCTGGGGATGCAGCCACACACCACCACACCTGGGGATACAGGCACACACCACCACGCCTGGGGATGCAGGCACACACCACCACGCCTGGGGATGCAGGCACACACCACCACGCCTGGGGATGCAGGCACACACCACCACGCCTGGGGATACAGGGACACACACCACGCCTGGGGATGCAGGCACACACCACCACGCCTGGGGATGCAGGCACACACCACCACGCCTGGGGATGCAGGCACACACCACCACGCCTGGGGATGCAGGCGCACACACCACCGCGCCTGGGGATGCAGGCGCACACACCACCGCGCCTGGGGATTCAGGCGCACACACCACCACACCTGGGGAGGGCACACATCACCACACATGGGGATACAGGGACACACACCATGCCTGGGGATGCAGGCACACACCACCAGGCCTGGGGATACAGGCGCACACCACGCCTGGGGATGCAGGCACACACCACCACACCTGGGGATACAGGGACACACACCATGCCTGGGGATGCAGGCACACACCACCAGGCCTGGGGATGCAGGCACACACCACCACGCCTGGGGATGCAGGCACACACCACCACGCCTGGGGATGCAGGCACACACCACCACGCCTGGGGATGCAGGCACACACCACCACGCCTGGGGATGCAGGCACACACCACCACGCCTGGGGATGCAGGCACACACCACCACGCCTGGGGATGCAGGCACACACCACCACGCTTGGGGATACAGGCACACACCACCACGCCTGGGGATGCAGGCACACACACCACACTTGGCTAATTTTTATATTTTTTGTGGAGACAGGATTTCAGATAGGGTTTCACTACATTTCCCAGGCTGGTCTTGAACGCCTAAGCTCAAGCCATCTGCCTGCCTTCTGTGGCTGCCCAGCTTGGGATTTTCTGTGTAAACAATCGTTTCATTCTCCTAATTCATTTCCAATCTTTAAACCTTTTCTTGCTTTGTTACAATGGCTAGGACCTCCAGTCCAATGTTGAGTAGAAGTGGTTAAGATGTATACTTGTATGCGTGCCTTGTTCCAAAGCCTGATGAGAAGGCAATAGATATGTCACCATTTAGTATGATATTAGCCGTATATATATATATTTTTTTTTTTCTTCTTCTTTTTTGAGATGGAGTCTTGCTCTGTCGCCCAGGCTGGAGTGCAGTGGCGTGATCTTGGCTGACTGCAACCTCTGCCTCCTGGGTTCAAGCAATTATCCTGCCTCAGTCTCCCGAGTAGCTGAGATTACAGGCATGCGCCACCACACCCGGCTAAGTTTTTTGTATTTTTAGTAGAGACAGGGTTTCACCATACTGGCCTGGCTGGCCTCGAACTCCTGACCTTTTGATCCGCCTGCCTCAGGCTCCCAAAGTGCTGGGATTACGGGAATGAGCCACCATGCCTGGCCCAGTTTCTTTTTTTCTTTTCTTTTTTTTTTTTTTTTTTTAATAGATTCTCTTTGTCAGATTGAGGAAACTTCCTTCTATTCCCGATATGCTGAGAATTTTTATCATGAATAGGTATTCGATTTTGTCAGATGGTTTTTTGGTATTCCTTGAAATAATGTGAAATTGAAGATACGAAGGATGGATAGAAATTTCACCAAATTGGCCTGGTGCGCTGGCTCACACCTGTAATCCCAGCACTTTGGGAGGCCAACATGGGTGGATCACTTGGGGTCAGGAGTTTGAGACCAGCCTGGTCAACATGGAAAATCCCCGTCTGTACTAAAAATAAAACATATTAGCTGGGTGTGGTGGCACGTGCCTGTAATCCCAGCTACTCGGGAGGCTGAGGTGGGAGAACTGCTTGAACCCAGGAGGTGGAGGTTGCAATGACCTGAGATTGCACCACTACACTCCAGCCTGGGTGACAGACAGACTCTCTCAATAAAAAAATAAGAAAAAAAAAATTTGACCAAATTTGTTTTGCTTATTTTTATTTTGTTACTATTATTTTTTCCAGAAATGGTATAGTTTATAGATGCTGTTGTTAATTAAAAAAACAGATTTTCATTTGCATTTGAATTTCTGTGTTGAACTCACCGTAATCCAAGAGAATTTGCTATAAAATATTTACAGGTCTGAAGAGTTATTTTATCAGTGACATCATGAGTTGGTGGCAGTGTTTACAGAGCCTGAAAATAATTCAGATAGGGGCTTTGGGTGTATGACTTCTAGGCATTATAGCATATGTGTGTTTTATATAGTATATAATGTAGGCTTTATATGAGGTCATACACATAATAGTAAAATGTTAGTTGTCGTTACTTTTAATTAATCATAAGATCACATTATTGTTCCAAAGCAAATATGGCTTTCAGTAAAATTGTTAATTGTTGCTTTGTTGTTGTTTTTGTTTTTTTCTTTTCTCTAGACAGGGATGACGTTGAACGAGCGGTTTGGGATCCTGAAGGAACAAAGAGCCACTCTCACATACAACAAAGGGGGAAGCCGCTTTGTAACCGTGGGATAGGTCCCATGTCAAAGGAACTTTTGAGAGATGACTCTGAAAAGTTGAATTGCTTGAAGAGTTCATCACAGAAATTCAAGAAACTTTACTTCAAAATATTCACAAGGCTAAATAACTCTTATTTTTATTTTTGAAGTTTTTTTTTTAACGTATAAAATAATGCCCTGAAAGAATAATAGGGATTATACCTATCTGTTCTTGAAGATTTCATGGTTGGCTCAGACAGAACAATCATCTGTTTGACTTCTTTGGTTCCTCATGCAGCAGAAGGAAGACAGAAAGATAGAAATTGATTTTTTTATGATAGTGGTATTCAGGATCTCATCACCTTTGCCCATATTTTAGACTTCGTCATGGTAAATCTTGGTCTTCAGAAACATGAGTAGGTCCCTTTGTTGCTGTCACTTACCCTTTAATAGTGTTGATGTAGTCAGTACAGTTGCCTTTTCTTCATTAGAGATACAAAAAAAATGTATTAGAATTCCAGTTTTGGGTTTTAAGATTTATGGGAATATCTAGAACTTGGTTCATTTTTCAGACAGTGTAATCCCCTGGAATTATACAGCTTTAGTGCTGAACTTTTAACAAGAAATGTGACTCTAGGTACTAGTCTCAGTTTAAAATGTTGGTGTTAAAGGCTATAAATGCATATTTACAAGGTTATCTGATAGGGCCTTGGAGGAGAAGATCCAGTTTTTAAAAAATGACAGTTTGTGTTTAATAAACGAAGGCATGAGAGGAAGTAAGTAGCAAGTTGAAGGACAGGTAGTTGAGATGAAAAACTTCAAAACCCAGTATAGGTGTACTGTTTGGATTTAGCATAGTCTTGAGTCTAGTGTCCACAAAGTATTCAAATGATATTTAGAAGAATTATAACTATTACATTGAATTGAGTCCCTTGGATATTTTGATAGTAAAATTAATAGCCATAAAGTCTTAGACTTCTTATTTGAAGTTAACATTTCTTATTTGAAAAGTTGAAATTTATGAGCTTTGAAGATTGCAAAATTAAATAATTTATAGCTCCAAAAACAAAAATATACTTGTATATGTCACAGAAAAAATGCAAAATTTATAATAGAGTTACATTAACCTTGTTGTTTACCTTTCACTGATTTCTTACATGGTATAAATTAAAGTTCAGGCATTTATGGGGAGCAAAGGCCCTCCCCCACCACCCCGCCACCTGCCACCTCTGAGGGAGTGGGAGAAGTGAGTCTGTGCCAAGATAGTACTGAGTCCTCAGATGTTGTATACTGTAAATTACGGTATAATGCCAAATGCAGCAAAATCTTCCAGCTATACCTTACAAGTTTGGTCATTTTGAAGCTTGACGTTTTAGTTTGCCATTATGTTAAAAACATCTAAATAGGTGTTAGTTTCTCAGGAGTAGATTGTTAGTGTTGACTTTTCCTGTAAAACAAACATCGTTCTTGGCCTGCCTTGCATTGTATACTAGACTTCATTGTTGCCTCTCATGCTTCTTGAGTTACTTAATGATTTATGCTAGCCATGGAAAGCTATCAGTAACAGTTTTCACGCTTATACCAAAGAATTAAATCTGATCCTTAATATCTGATATTTTGCTGGTACTTGTACTGATAAGTGATTATTGGAAGTCAGTCACAGAATTTGAAAATAAATTCTAGTCTCTCCTTAGCTATTTGATGCTTTTCATATAGGCCAAGAACCCATTGCAAAACATTTTTGCAAGTATGAATGCCTGTATTTGGTCTAGGAACAGTACATTTTAGTCTGATTTAGAATTACTGGTAGCTTATTTTAAAGCAAGGAAAAGCAGCTGAGCTCGAGTTTGCTGTCTTTAGAACGGTTTGTGAAAATATGGTATAAAAGTGTTTTCATTTTCCTGTTCTTACCTATTGTATAGAGCTATTAATGCCATTTTTTGGGAAAACCTTAAAAATTGCCCCAAATACTGACATTGAGTGCATCAAATAACAAATTGTCTTTGGTATATTAAACTTTTATTCTTCATGCATCTGTAATTTAATTTTAAGTATAATGTTTTGCCTTTGGTACAACTAAATTAAAACTCTTGGTGGTCACATGTATATAAACAAAACAATATGCTTTGTTGAAGGAAAATTTTCTTTATTGGAATGTGGTTGTAATCCTTGTTCAGTTCTTAAGTTTTGGTTTTTTTAAAAAACAGGATGCAACTTAAAATTTTCTTTGCATCAAGGTATATGCAAAACATTGATGCAGTGCATCACAAAACGGAAGTTTGTATTTAATGAGGAGGTGCTTTACACTGTACTTTTTGGTGTTTTTTGGAAAAGTTACATTTAGATCTATTCTGAAGCTGTTCATTTTTAACAAATAAAATGTTACAGGTTTCACATGATTTATTCTTAGCTCTAAAGATTGAGTTGTGGTTTTTAGATTATTCTATGTTATGAAGAACTTTGTAGTGGTTATTTGTAGTTTTTAGGGTGTGAAACGTTATCTACTAGCAAAATTGGTAACTCACTCTAGTCTCTCCTATTAGCATCCGTCTCTCTTTTGATGATTTCATTTGTAGCTCCAACAAATGAATCTAAAAAATAGAATCCAGGCTGGGTAGGGTGGCTCATGCCTGTAATCCCAGAACTTTGGGAGGCCAAGGCAGGTAGATCACGAAGTCAGGAGCAAGACCAGCTGGCCAACACAGTGAAACCCTATCTTTACTAAAAATACAAACATCAGCCAGGTGTGGTGGCATGTGCCTGTGGTACCAGCTACTTAGGAGGCTGAGGCGGGAGTTTTGCTTGAACCCAGGAAGCAGAGATTGCAGTGAGCCGAGACCATGCCATTGCACTCCAGCCTGGGTGACAGAGTGAGACTCTGTCTCAAAAAAAAAAAAAAGAAAAGAATCCAATATACTTTGCAATGCAGAATACTGGATTACCGCTCCTTTTACATCTTAATAAAGTGAGTGCCAGTGTTTTTAAGAGTTGCGTGTGGCAGAGTTTTTTTTTGAGCTCAGATCTTCTAATTCTTAATTGATAATAAACTGCTTCTGTGAATTGAACACCCACAGAAAATAGTGGAATGGTGTATGGTTTTCAAATACCTAAGAATTGGTAATAGCCATGTTTTAGCATTTTTAGCATGGTAAGTAAATATATTCTACCAGTGATGATTATACTTTATTACTTTGTTATTCAAGTTAGGTAGGCCTGTTAGAAAAGTCCAGTATTCCTAATCAGATACGCAGTTTTTAAAAGCAGGCATAAACTCTTCACCACAATTTTAATTACAGTTGTCCCTCAGTATACATGGGGGATTGGTTCCAGGACCCTTGTATATACCCAACCCTGCACAATACTGAAGTCCACCTGTGTATACGAAAAGTTGGCCCACTGTGTACATGGATTTTGCATTCCAAGATTTTTTTTGGTTCAAAACAATTTGCTTGTGAGTAGAACCAAGTAATTCAAAGCCACGTTGTTCAAGGGGTCAACTGTTTAAGCCAATCATAAAATACTATGTCTGAGGAAACAAGCTTCAATCCTCAGTGGCTAGTTTTTATTAGAATAGGTGTGTATATCTAATTATTAATATTTTGCTGTTAATAGCTTTGTAATTCACACAAAATATACAGGCCCAGAGTAATTTTTGTTGATTTATTTTTACTACAAAGAGATTAGAGAAAAAATAACTCACTTGGCAGTAGAGAAAATGAATACCATATTGGTAATATTAAAGCAGAAAATAATTCATTTCTGATCAGTAGTGCTTTCAGTTTTCATCAGAATTATTATTTTTTTCTTGCCACTGTGAAAAAGCAGTTAAGCATGTAAAGCTTCCTTTAGAGAGGGTTCTTTTTGGATAGATCAATTTGGAACTAGCTTCTTTTTTTAAAAAAATGATACTTCAATCAACAGCATTTACTACAAGAATTGTGGACTATGGTGGACCATTAATAGGGATTTAAAGTTTTACTTAGAACTTGTAGACTTCTGATATCTTTTATTTCCCTTCTCACTACAGTTTTATTTTATTTTTTGAGATGGAGTTTCGCTCTTGTTGCCCAGGTTGGAGTGCAATGGTGCGATCTCAGCTCACCCCAACCTCTGTCTCCTGGGTTCAAGCGATTCTCCTGCCTCAGCCTCCCGAGTGGCTGGGACTACAGGTGCCCACCACCACGACCTGTTAATTTTGCATTTTTAGTAGAGATGGGGTTTCTCCATGTTGGCCAGGCTGGTCTCAAACTCCTGACTTCAGGTGGTCCGCCTGCCTGGGCCAAAGTGCTGGGATTACAGGCGGGAGCCACCGCACCCGGCCTACAGCTTATTTTCTACCTATGTTTAATAGGAAGCTTGATAACACAAGCAAATGTGATGCCATTCTGGGACTGAAATGTCTTCTTCTGAGTGTATTCAGATGAGATGTACCAGTGTTTAAAGGTTAGTTGGAAGCTATTCTCCTCGTGTGCATGTGTAATTTCTACTTACTCCATTTCCTTTTAATGAGAAAAGACTCATGTTGTCTGAATTTTCCTGTATAAAGATTTTGTTTTTGTTTTTGTTTTTGTTTGTTTGTTTTTCTGTCACCCAGGCTGGAGTGCAGTGGCTGGATCTCAGCTCACTGCAAGCTCCGCCTCCTGGGTTTGCGCCATTCTCCTGCCTCAGCCTCCCGAGTAGCTGGGACTACAGGCGCCCGCCACCTCGCCCGGCTATTTTTTTGTATTTTTTAGTAGAGACGGGGTTTCACTGTGTTAGCCAGGATGGTCTCGATCTCCTGACCTCGTGATCCGCCCATCTCGGCCTCCCAAAGTGCTGGGATTACAGGCTTGAGCCACCGAGCCCGGCCTAAAGTTTTAAAAAGTCAATTATTAGGACTTCTTTTTAAAGGAGTAAGCAATGGAAGGATCAAACATTTATTAAATATATTCAGCAAATATATAAATGTATTCAGCAAGGAAGAGAATGGGATTTACCTCAATCCTATTCATACTGCTTTGAGTTTATAAAAGTGGAGTTTTTTTATTTTTTGAGATGGAATCTTACTGTCACCCAGGCTGCAGTGCAGTGGCACGATCTCGGCTCACTGCAACTTCTGCCTCCCAGGATCCTCCCCGGGTTCAAGCGATTCTTGTCCCTCAGCCTCCTGAGTAGGTGGGATTACAAGCTTGAGCCGTCACGCCCAACTAATTTTTGTTTTTAGTAGAAATGAGGTTTCACCATGTTGGCCAGGCTGGTCTCCTACCCTCAGGAGATCTGCCCACTTCAGCCTCCCAAAGTGCTGGGATTACAGGTGTGAGCCACTGTGCCTGCCCTAAAAGTGGAGTCTTTTTTTTTTGGAGACAGTCTTCCTGTGTTGCCCAGGCTGGGGTGCAGTAGTGATCCTTGGCTCACTGCAGCCTCTGCCACCTGGGTTCAAGCGATTCTCCTGTCTCAACCACCCAAGTAGCTGGGATTAGAGGCACGTGCCACCACGCCCAGCTAATTTTTGTATTTTTAGTAGAGACGAGGTTTCACCATGTTGGCCAGACTGGTCTCAAACGCCTGACCTCAGGTGATCCGCCCGCCTCTGACTCCCAAACTGCTGGGATTACAGGCACGAGCCACGGAGCCCGGCCCAGAAGTGGGGTCTTAGAAGGAGTGGCCGTGATAAATTTCTAGTGAGTAGAAGAGGGAAGGGAGGACATAACCTTTGCATGGTATAGTGTAGCGCAGAGCTGGAAAGATTAAGATTTTAGTGAAACTTTTTGAATGAGTTAACTTTCAGTCTGTAAAATAAACAGGAAGAAGCTGGGAAGTACACTGTATCAATTGCTTACACTGAATAACCTGCGCTGCCTGTTTTTTCAGCTTCTGCTCCCAGACCACAGACCAGTGATGGAAGAAGTTACAGATCCCTATAAACCACTTTGCTCCTGGCCTTTGTGCCACTATCTTTCATCATTTCTTTTATTCATCAGTAGACTCTTTGGTGAACTCCCCACAAAGACTCCATTTCCATTTCCGGTTTCTCTTTCTCATAAGACGCTGTCACCTACTTTGTGGAGATGATGGAGGGAGTAGGGTAAGAATTCCCTCATAGTCTACCCTTACTTGGCAGCTGAAGCCTCAAATCCTTAGAAGTTGCAACGTTAACTGCTCCTCTATCTTGCCTCCCATCCTTCCTTTACCTAGAACTTGTTCTCATATAATAGTATATATAACATCTTCAGTTTCCCCCGTATGCGCAGGTGTTTCTTTTGGCTTTTAAATATCTACATTTCTTTTTTCTTTTTCTTCTTTGAGACAGAGTCTTGCTGTGTTACCCAGGCTGGAGTGCAGTGGTGTGATCTCGGCTCACTGCAGCCTCCGCCTCCCGGGTTCAAGCACTTGTGCCTCAGCCTCCCAAGTAACTGGGGTTACAGGTACCCGCCACCATGCCCAGCTAACTTTTATATTTTTAATAAAGACAGGGATCTACTGATTTAGGAACCCTGTTTTCCTTAAAAATTGTAATTTTTTTTTTCCAAGATGGAGTTTCCCTCTTGTTGCCCGGCTGAGTGCAATGGCACAATCTCGCCTCACCACAACCTCTGCCTCCTGGGTTCAAGTAATTCTCCTGCCTCAGCCTCACGAGTAGCTGGGACTACAGGCGCCCGCCACCACAACTGGCTAATTTTGTATTTTTAGTAGAGAGGGGGTTTCTCCATGTTGGTCAGGCTGGTCTCGAACTCCCAACCTCAGGTGATCCATCTACCTTGGCCTCCCAAAGTACTAGGATTACAGGTGTGAGCCACCACACCTGACCCAAAAATTGTAATTCTTTTTTCTTTCCTCACAACCTCTCCTGTGTGTGTACGTAATCTATCTTTAGTTTCTACTGCTTTCCACTCATTTTTACTATTTTTTAAAATTATTTTTCATTTTTAGAGATGGGATGTCATTCTCTCCTAGGCTAGAATGCAGGGACACAATTATAACTTGCTGCAGCCTCAACTCCTGGCCTCAAGCAAACCTGCCTCACCGTCCCAAGTAGCTGGGACTACAGTCAGGCACCACCACGCCCAGCTAATTTTTAAAAAAATGTTAGAGACCGGGGTGGGAGGTGGGGTGCCCTCACTGTGTTGCTCAGGCCTCTTGAACTCCTGGCCTCAAGCAATCCTCCCACCTTAGCCTCCCAAGTAGCTGGGATTACAGGCACAAGCAAGGGTTGACTAATTTTTTAACTCCTAAAAATATACTCAGTCCTAGGATAGCATAGAGTTTACTATATTAAGGACCTTAAAATCTTGTTGAATATTCAAACATTAATCTATAAGCTTGGTCAGTTCAGGGCTAGCATAGTATGTTGCTATTACAATGGATGTGTTCATACATGTAGATAGGAGGAATGAGGCCTGTTACAGAGAACTTGATAGAATTTAGTGTAGATGTAGAAGGTAATAAGCAATCGGATGACAATAGTGCATTTGAAAAGGTACATCTGGCAACTAATTCTACAGCATTGTAGCATTAGTATGGAATATATGAATAGACAAATTAGTCATTGTAGTTGAAATCTCCCTAAAAACATAAATTAAAAACTGCCCTTAAATAGCTTAATATCTTTCGAATAACAATTTTAGGAAGCCCAGGATAACAAAAACCTATATATGCATCGGATAAATGTTATTTGCTGGGGATGACAAATACGTCACCCACCATTGTGACCCACGCTCATAACATATTATGTATCATGGAACTTGTTGCTGAAGTAACTAGAATGTGTTGAGAGTTTATAGAACAGCTCTCTGGGCAGCTCTTTTAACTAATCAACTTTGGCACTGGGATTAAACATTTTTATACCTTCTAGCATTTAGCAATTCATGCCAATTGAGGTGTCATTGAAGAGTTGGGGCTTGAATGAGAGGATCTCTCATCCTTATTTTTCTTTTGCTCTCTGACCCGAACTTTCTGATCTGTGGTCTTTATATCCTCCACATGTTACCACTATAAGTCGTATCTGGATGCGTTCATGCTGATCCATCTTCCAGTCTCACCTTCCAGTTGGTCCTACTTCATAATCCTTCAGGTTTAATTCAAAACCTAATTTATCCATGATACAGTTTTCTCTGAACTCGTAAGTAAGCCCCATCACTCTTAGCCCTTTTTTGGGCTCATTCTCTAATTGGCCTGTCTGGGTTCCATAATTAGATTGCAATCCTCCAGGAAAAGGATTGTATCTGACAGCCTCTTCTATTTCCATAGTAAATACTAGCTGATTGACTGTTGGTAAAGTTTACGTCATACAGCAGAAATGGCTTCTTCAGTAAAACAGACTGAAGAATGTGCTAGAGACTGGTTGCAATACAAGTGAGGTCTAATTGGTTTTAAATGAAGCATTTTCCATTCTTTCATTACTTGAGTGGTTTCAATTTGGAGTATCTTCGGTTCTACCTTTAATTCCCACATTTAGATTATGGTCAGATCATTTTCTGTTCCTCAGTTTTGGCTCCAGACCAAGATTTTAGATTTTAATACTATTCTAATCTTGCTTTATCCAACAACAATAAAATCTTGCCAAAAGGACAAGTACTATTGAAGATATTTCTTGTATTTTCATTAAGAAGAGCTATTTTATAAAAGGGATGGATGATATAAAGTATTTATATAACGTTTTTAATGAGAATTTTGAGCCCAATTAGCACATGTTTGTTTTCTCTCCAGCAACCATAGTTAAGTCCATCAAATCTCGACTTAGATCATCTGGTAATACAATGAAGTTGGGAAACGGTTTAGGTCGTATCTCAGAGGGTCCTCTCCTCTCACCATCCAAGTTTCTGCAGCAACAGTGTTAAGAAAGGATCCTGGCCGGGCGCGGTGGCTCACGCCTGTAATCCCAGCACTTTGGGAGGCAGAGGCGAGCGGATCACGAGGTCAGAAGATCGAGACCAGCCTGGCCAACATGATGAAACCCCCGTCTCTACTAAAAATACAAAAACTAGCCGGGCGAGGTGGCGGGCACCTGTAGTCCCAGCTACTCGGGAGGCTGAGGCAGGGGAATCGCTTGAACCCGGGGAGCGGAGCTTGCAGTGAGCCGAGATCACGCCACTGCACTCCAGCCTGGGCGACAGAACGAGACTCCGTCTCAAAAAAAAAAAAAAAAAACAAACTTAATTTAATGCTTAGCCTAATCCTCCACTACTGAGGGAGCAAGGCGGAGAAGTTTTGATGCGGAGCGTTGTCTGGAAGATGTTTTTGTAGAGGCATTTTAGAAATGCCCCTGGCAGGGTAGAGTAGGGGCTGCTCCGGATTTGTGAGTCCGTTTTAATTCCCCTTGAAAAGCTCGCCATGTGGGCGGGGGCAAGGCCCGGCTGCGCCGGGGGGCACCGCGGTGCTGCCCGTCACGGGAACCGGCGGGGTCCGGGAGCCCCTTTCTCCGCCCACCCAGCGGTCCGGCCGCGCATGCGCCGAGCTGAGGGCCCAGTGTTGTCGGCTGGGAAATGGCGGCCGCGGGCTTGGTCGCGGTGGCCGCGGCGGCCGAGTACTCTGGCACCGTAGCGTCGGGAGGCAACCTCCCCGGTGTTCACTGCGGCCCAAGCTCCGGGGCAGGCCCCGGTTCTGGCCCGGGCTCGTGGAGCCGCTCTCTCGATCGAGCCCTGGAGGAGGCGGCGGTCACCGGGGTGCTGAGCCTGAGCGGCCGGAAACTGAGGGAGTTTCCCCGGGGAGCGGCCAACCACGACCTGACGGACACCACCCGGGCGGGTGAGCGGGGCGGGGGCGCCTCTGCCCGCGGGAGACCGGGCGCCGGGAGCCGCCCCGGCCGGGGAGGCGGGTGCGGGGAGTTACGGGAGCTCGTCCTGTAGGCGCCGGGTCCGGACCCGGGTAACGGGGAGAAGCCGACGGCCCAGCCCCGCGGGCCTGCGCCAGCCCCGAGCCTGGGGAGAGGCGGCGGGCGGCGGCATCTCGGGGAAGGGCGCCGGAGTGATTGATGGATGGTTTCTTAGTCTTTCTGAGGAAACTCAACTTCTGCAGCGGCGGAGGGTGGACGCGTGCCCCGCCCCGGTTCCTGCAGGCCCTTTCGGATTCGGGGTGCCGGATGGAGCTGCTCAGAGATCCGAGCAGCAGGGCTGCCTCCGGGCGGGCTGCGTTGTCCGGGGAGGGTCGGTCTCAGCCCTGGCGGTTTTCCGAAAGAAGTGTTGGGGGTGTGTGTTTAAAGTGAACCCGAAAGAAGTGTTGGGTGTGTGGGTTTGAACCCGAAAGAAGTGTTGCGGGGTGTGTGTGTTTGAACCCGAAATAAGTTTTGGGGAGCGTGTGTGTTTGAACCCGAAAGAAGTGTTGCGGGGGTGTGTTTAAAGTGAACCCGAACGCTGGAACTTTTCTTCGCCTCCATCTAGTTGACTTACAAAATATACTTGTAAAAATAGCCAGAACCCACCTTCCGACTCCCTTGAGTTTCCTCTCCCACTCCTCATGTCCTCCAAAATAAAAGTTGAAGAAAGCTCCTTAGAAAAGATAGTCTAACATATCTATGCTTGCTATTCCTTTTTAAAGCATTACTTCGTGTTATGTATGTTTTCGAAAACAGGAAAGAGGATAAGAAAGTAGGTATTATTGGCTTTCTTAGTTGTAGGGAACAGTGTCTGGTGCCTGAGTTGTTGTTCATCATGTTTGCGGTGAGGGTCATCACTGCTCACCGCAGCCTCCACCTCAGCCTCCCGAGTAGCTGGGACTACGGGCACGCGCCACCACGCCCAGCTAATTTTGTGTGTGTGTGTATGTATGTGTATGTGTATATATATATGTGTGTGTATATATATATATATATATATATGTGTGTGTGTGTGTGTGTGTTTTGAGACGGTATCTTGCTCTTGTGGCCCAGGCTGGAGTGGAATGACACAATCTCGGCTCATTGCAACCTCTGCCTCCCGGGCTCAGGTGATCCTCCCACCTCAGCTCCCCGAGTAGCTGGGACTACAGGCGCCCGCCACCATACCCGGCTAATTTTTGGATTTTTAGTAGAGACGGGATTTCACCATGTTGGCCACGCTGGTCTCGAACTCCTGACCTCAGGTGATTTCGCCTGCCTCGGCCTCCCAAAGTGTGGGATTACAGGCGTGAGCTACCGCGTCCAGTCAATTTTTTTTTTTTTTTTTTTTTTTTTTTTGTAGAGATGGGGATTCGCTGTGTTGCCCAGGCTGGTCTCCAACTCCTGGGCTCAAGCTATCCTCTGGCCTCAACCTCACAAAAGGCTGGGATTACAGGCGTGAGCCACTGTGGCTGGCAGTACTTGGTGTCTTATTTTATTTTAAAATCTTAGATTGAGCACGTTTTCTATGCTTTGCAGCCGTTAAAAGTTGATAAGTATTACATATGATTCACTCATTTTGGAAAAATAAACAAAACTGTTAAACTAAATCAAGAAGCTGTTTTTTCCAAAGAAACTTTTGCTATAGTTTAAAATAGAAGAAATTAAATGCCTGCTTATTTAATCTCTTTTTGGAAACAGTTGAACTGAATATTTTTTAGTGAATTACATTAAAGTTTCTTGCTAAGGTAAATATGAGCAGCCACTTGCCTTTTGTGTGTGTTCTGGTAGACAGCATCTAAAATTATCGTTCATACCCCAGATTTCCTGCTTCTGTTTAGGAGATGGCTATATGGTATAGTGATTTCATATTGGTGTGAGTCATTTCAGTGTTACTACATCAAGCCTGAAGCTAAAGAACAAGTTGATTACAGGAGTCTATCTAGCCCATTATCTCACCTGCTTTTCAGTAGTTCTAGGAGCAACGTGTTGAGTCCTTAAGAAGTATTTTATTGACTAAGAAAATCCAAGTGCATTTATGGAGAATAGTAAGTAATACCAAAGAGGTTTTTCCTTACTGTGCCCTGAGTTTTTAAGTATGGCGTTGCCCACACTTTAATAGTTTTCTATAGAAACCACATTTTTTAGTTGACTTTTTATCTGGTCAAAAAGTGCAAAAAAGAAGATTACAAGGCATTTTATAACCTATTAGACTAGATTCATTTCTAACATGTAGTAATCGGTTATGAAATATAAAAAATATTTGGCAGACCTTAGTCATTACCCAGTCTCTGAATTGTTTTAAACATAATGCTGATGACGTCATTTATTGGGTATTCACTATTTGTGATTCATTGTGTTAGATATTTTGAAATATATTGCCTTGTTAAAGGCACACAACAATTTGTGGATTAAATATTATCCCCACTTTACATGTGAGGGATCACCTAGAGAAAGTCATATGGCTATTACCACTGCACGGTATCAGTGGTAGAATTTTGGCCCAGGTTGTAGCTATTATCACTCTATAGTATCAGTGGCAGAATTTTGGCCCAGGTTGTAGCTGTTATCACTCTACGGTATCAGTGGTAGAATTTTGGCCCAGATTGTAGCTATTACCACTGCACGGTATCAGTGGCAGAATTTTGGCCCAGGTTGTAGCTGTTATCACTCTACGGAATCAGTGGTAGAATTTTGACCCAGGTTATAGCTATTATCACTCTATAGTATCAGTGGTAGAATTTTGGCCCAGGTTGTAGCTGTTATCACTCTACGGTATCAGTGGTAGAATTTTGGCCCAGATTGTAGCTATTATCACTATATAGTATCAGTGGCAGAATTTTGGCCCAGGTTCGTCTAACTCTGTTCTTTCCACTGTACCGTGCAGCCTCTTCATGTAGAAATAGGTATTGCTGTTCCTGTTTTTACAGATGGTGGAAACCAGCATTTAGAGATATTCAACACTTTGCTCAAAGATCTGTGGCTAAAGGACAGAGAAGAGGGTATTAGCCATGATTTTACTCTAGTTTGAGGTGACTCCAAAAGCCATAGTCTGTTTTTATGGCAGGTACTTTGATTAATTCGGGACCAACTTATGGTAGTTATTAGGTAGCTTAGACCTTATAGAAAATTTAAAGCCAAGTAAAATTAGTTGAATGCTAATATATAAAAGTTGCCTCACATACTGTTCCCTCATAATGTATAGCGGGTACATGGTAGAGCTGTTGTCCTTCGAATTCATATCCTAGGGAACAGCATATATTACCCATATTTATAATTAGACATGATTTTGAATTTATTGGGAACGTTTTCTTGAGACTTTCTGTACTCTTTATTTTAAAAGGTTAATCTGGCCGGGCCTGGCTCTCGCCTATAATCCCAGCACTTTGGGAGGCCAAGGCGGGCGGATCACCTGAGATCGGAAGTTCCAGACCAGTCTGGCCAACATGGTGAAACCCGGTCTCTACTAAAAATACAAAAATTAGCCAGGTATGATGGCGGGTGCTTGTAATCCCAGCTGTGTGAGAGGCACAAGACTCACTTGAACCCAGGAGGCGGAGGTTGCAGTGAGCTGCGATTGTGCCACTGCGCTCCAGCCTGGGCGACAGAGTAAGTGCTATCTCAAAAAAAAAAAAAAGAAAAATGAAAAAGGTTAATCTTTTGGAAACGGGGAATATTTATTTGGGAATGGGTGACTTGATACAGTGGACAAGAAATCACAGAAGACTTCTTGAAGCAGAAAGGATATAACTTGGATTTGGGCAAGCAGAAACAAGAAGGAAAGCCATTGTAGGCAGTGGTGGACAGC
The DNA here is from genome assembly GCF_049350105.2 of Macaca mulatta. Classification (NCBI taxonomy): domain Eukaryota; kingdom Metazoa; phylum Chordata; class Mammalia; order Primates; family Cercopithecidae; genus Macaca; species Macaca mulatta. Next base: position 1,144,218 of record NC_133407.1, on the reverse strand, counting down.
GTGCAAAAAATGTCAGAGTATAAGGGACATCAGTTAATTTTGCCAGGCCATCATTCAATCCCTTCTGGTAACAGGACTCCCATTTTCCCAGGGAACCACCCTCTCAGTTAAGTGAACGCCACCCTGACATACGGTATGCCAGTGACTCAGGCCCAGCTCATGGTCAGTCAGTCTGCAGTCCATTGCTCTGGCCGTAGTGATTGTTCAGAGGTGGGCACATTTTGCAATGAGCACAGATAAGTAACTGAATTTTTTGTTGAACTGTTGAGAAAGAGGCATGCTTTGAGTCCTGGGGTTGCTGAGAGAATAGGATGTGAGCCTGGAAGTTACCAATAAGTGGAAAGCAGAGCCAAAAGATGGAGACAGTGAGACCAAGTTCTGATGGCAGTGTTTGTACCTTTGGGTCAGCCGCCATGCTTAAAGTCAGTGCTATCTCTGTACTTTCAGATTATGTGAGCTAGTAAATTCTCCTTTCTGCTTAAGGTGAGTAAAAAAAATTTTGTTTTTGAGACGGAGTCTTGCTCTGTCGCCCAGGCTGGAGTGCAGTGGCGTGATCTCGGCTCACTGCAAATTCTGCCTCCCAGGTTCAAGCAATTCTCCTGCCTCAGCCTCCTGAGTAGCTGGGATTACAGGCACCCGCCACCACGCCTGGCTAATTTTTATATATATAGTAGAGACAGGGTTTCACCATATTGGCCAGGCTGGTCTTGATCTCCTGACCCTGTGATCCGCCCGCCTCGGCCTCCCAAAGTGCTGGGATTATAGACGTGAGCCACCGCACCCGGCCAGAATTTTTTGATGATAAAAAGGTCCTGACTAATACAGTGAAACCGCTCATCATGATACTGTGATGAGACCAATTTGGTCAAAATAAATTACTGGATTAGTGAATATAAGAGCTGCCTTTCACATATGAGGAAGCTAGATAGCCGATAGGTTTAGAGACAGGTCAGCATTCATTCAACAGACATTTCTTGACTAAAGGATTTTGGCAGTTATCAGTGTACAAAGAGGACCAAGACATCCCCTGCCCTGAAAGCACTCAAGAGATCTAATGGGGAGATAGACAGGTGGAAGGATTGTTTGAATTGTATAATAGCTAAACTTTTATGCTGGGTAATGTAGAGGAAACAAACATGAGGCCTTATGAATATTTTTAAATCTAGTAATCTGGTTGGGTAGCTGCATAGTAGAAAGCTGTGAGGGTACGAAATCCTGGTACACTGAGATTATACTGGTAAATGAAAATGTACAAATGCTGACTGAATTTATTTAAGAAATAAAGGACAGAAGGAGTCCAAGATAACTTTAAACTGTAAGACTAGAAAGATAGTAATGCTATTGCTTATAATAGTAGCTGACATTTATTGAGGTCTTAACATATTCCAGGTATTGTGCTAAGCTCTGTGTGTGTGTGTGTATATATATATATATTATATATAAAACATGAACAAAAACAACCATAGTGAGTTTTTGACCCCATTTTACATGTGAGAAAATTGAGGGTCAGGAGATTAATTTGATCAAAGTCTTACAGCTAATAAGTGACAGAACTAGGATTCAATTTCTGATGCATTTGACCCTAAAACTTGTGTTATTGATCAATAATTATACTGACAAGTTAGGTTCCTATAATTTCTTTGGTTTGCCCAATATCTTTGAAGGCTTGGTACCACAGCTAGTGAATCATGTGGGACAAATAGAAACTAGAGTTTTAGAATGTAGAGTGAGACTTTGGGAGGTTGAGGTGGGTGGATCACGAGGTCAGGAGTTCAAGACCAGCCTGGCCAACATGGTGAGACCCTGTCTCTACTAAAAATACAAAAAATTAGCTGGGCATGGTGGCACATGCCTGTAATCCCAGCACTTTGGGAGGCCGAGGTGGGATCACCCAAGGTCTGGAGCTCAAAACCAGCCTGGCTAACATGGTGAAACCCCTTCTCTACTAAAAATACAAAAAATTAGCCGGGTGTGGTGGTGCACACCTGTAATCCCAGCTACTTGGGAGGCTGAGGCAGGAGAATTGCTTGAACCCTGGAGGCAGAGGTTGCGGTGAGCCAAGATCACACCATTGCACTCCAGCCTGGGCAACAAGAGCAAAACTCCGTCTCAAAAAAAAAAAAAAAAAAAAAATGTAGAGTGAGGTTAAGACTGTGGAATAAATTCAAGAGAGTCATAGTGAGAGTTTATAAGATTCTTGGAGGAAGGACGTAGAGGTAGGCACTGCCAACTCAGGGAGATACCAGCATTTTAAAAGGTGGAAAGAGGAGTCAGTCTGGGAAAAAACAAAAACAGAAAAAAGATTCAGTAACTAGGCCTGTACTAGAATTCACAGAATCCTAAAACTAGGCCAGGCGCAGTGGCTCACACCTGTAATCCCAGCACTTTGGGAGGCCGAGGCAGGTGGATCACCTGAGGTCAGGGGTTCGAGACCAGTCTGCCCAACACGGTGAAACTCCGTCTCTACTAAAAATACAAAAATTAGCTGGTTGCCGTTGGCGGGCGCCTATAATCCTAGCTACTCAGCAGACAGGCAGGGGAATTGCTTGCGCCGGGGAGGCGGAGGTTGCAGTGAGCCGAGATGGTGCCTCTGCACTCCAGCCTGGGCAACAGAGCTAGACTCAAAAAGGAAGGAAGGAAAAGAAAAATCCTAAAACCAGAAGGAACCATAGTGACCTTCTGAGTTATTTCACAAATGAGAAGCAATCTGAAGCTGGGTGCAGTGGCTCACGCCTGTAATCCTAGCACTTTAACACTTTGGAAGGCTGAAGCAGGTGGATCGCTCGAGCCCAGGGGTTGGAGATCAGCCTAGGCAACGTTGCAAACCTCATCTCTCAAAAAAAAATACGAAAATTAGTTTTGGTGGAATGCACCTGTAGTCGCAGCTACCTGGGAAGCTGAGGTGGGAGACTGAGTCTGCAGTGAGTGGAGATGGCGCCACTGCTCTCCAGTGTGGGCAACAGAGTGAGACTCTGTCTCAAAAAATAAATAAATAAAAATAAGAGAGAAGCAATCTCAGATTAAATGATATTCTTAAGGTTATATAGTGAGGTGATACTGTTTTACAGAAGGCAAATAAGAGTCATAGCTGAAGCTAGAAGAAAACTTGAATGAAATACAGAAAACAAGAAACCAAAGACTCAACATTGCGGTAAAGCCTACAGGTGAGAGCAGGATGCTGTGGGGAGGTGGACTAAGGTTACACACACAAAAAGGAAACAAATTGACATGTAGCAGGTGAACCAAAGTAATGCAGTGTTATTGGAGCTATGAGAAAATTTTCAAGAAATTAATACTTTCTAGGTAAGAAGGATGAGGACTGCTAAAATGCCATTTAATTTTCCAAGGCGGCAGTCCGTAACTCACAAAATTATGGTTTCATTAGTCTTGGAAATACGGACTAGAGTACCAGGTCTTAATTTGAGATTGTGTTTTTTCTTGGATCGTTGTTTATGTCTATTTTGTAACAATCGCAGTATATGCACTATGAATTTTTCTAGAACTGTGCTGTCTAGTATGGTAACAACTAGCCGTAAGTGGTTATTAAAATAGAAATGTAAAACTCGATTCTTCATTTGCAGTAGCCACATTTTGAGTGCTCACTAGCCACATATGTCATTTTGGACAGTACCTTGGACCCACCTCCTGTCTGTCATGTTGGACAGCACAGATATTAGAACTTTCTCATCACTGCTGGAAGTTATGTTGGATAGTATGTTAGACTCCCCTGGGATTGTTTTTAAAAGGGAAGGGGAGGTGGTAGGATGGTTTCTTTAGGGGAGGCAAGAAGATGAACCATAGATGACCATCAGAACAGTGTTGAGAGTAGGGGAGTGGCAGCAGTGTTGGGGCCAAGGATTTCCCAGGTTCCAGTTCCTTTTACAGTGGCTGTATTTGGGTGCTGGATGGTTAACGTTACTTCATATTATAACATCAAGTATGACTTTAAGTGGTATGGTTATATACATGTTTCTCATTCTTTGCAGTTCATTTGTGAAATATCCCAGTTGTGCTTGGGAAAAATGTATGGTCAATGTGGTAATTCACACAAAGGAATATTATTTTGAATTCCTGAAGCAGCCGGCAATATCAAATGAGGTGCGACTAATTTTAGAATCAAACTAGTCCTAAAAATTTAAAGCATTTCCCTATTCACTTTTAACTTCTTTGCTTTTCACAATTTCTAAATTTTTGTTTGAAGGAAGTCTTAAACCTTGGATTTTAACTTACTTCTTATTTAAAGACTGGATAATAGATTTTCCCATTAAAAACAGGTTTTTGACTAGGTGCGGTGGCTCATGCCTGTAATCCCAGCAATTTGTGAGGTCGAGGTGGGTGGATCACCTGAAGTCAGGAGTTTGAGACCACCCTGTCCAACATGGCGAAACCCCATCTCTACTAAAAATACAAAAATTAGCCAGCTGTGGTGACGCGTGCCTGTAATCCCAGCCTCAGCTACTCGGGAGGCTGAGGCAGAATTGCTTAACCCGGGAGGCAGAGGTTGCAGTGAGCTGAGATCGCATTACCGCACTCCAGCCTGGGTGACAGAGTAAGACTCCGTTAAAACAAACAAACAAACAAACAAAAAGAACAAACAGGCTGGGTGCAGTGGCTCACGCCTGTAATCCCAGCACTTTGGGAGGCCGAAGCGGGTGGATCCTGAGATCAGGAGTTCAAGACGAGCCTGGCCATGATGGTGAAACCCGTTTCTACTAAAACTACCAAAAAAAAAAAAAAAATTAGCCAGGTGTGCTGGCAGGTGTTTGTAAACTCACCTACTCAGGAGGCTGAGGCAGGAGAATCGCTTGAACCCTGGTGGTGGAGGTTGCAGTGAGCTGAGATCATGCTGATCACCCCACTATACTCCGCTCCAGCCTGGGCGACAGAGTGAGACACTGTCTCAAAAAAACAAAAAACAAAAAAACCCCACAGTTTTTAAAAAATGATTTTCATATCATACAGAGTGGGAAGGTCAGCCACAGTCTTATTAAGATTTCCAATAAATGCAACAGATTATATCCAGAATATTTATAGAATTTCTACAAACAAGAAAAAGACAACCCAGTAGAAAACTGAGAAAACACTTGAACTAGTACTTTACTAAAGAGGAATTCCAAATGGCCAATAAATATTTGAAAAGGTGCTCAACCTCATCAGTAATCAAGAGAATAGAAAATAAAACCACAGTGGGTACTCTAAAAGTTGATGATTCCAAGTACTGGAAAGAACGTGGAGCAGTGGAGACTCACACGATGCTGTGGGAGCTTGTGGGAGTGTGAACTGGTGCCTCAACTTTGAAAATGCTTAGGAACGATCCAGGAAGGTTTAACATACATGTAATACATATAAATACATATATTTATACATACTCTGTGACCCAGAAATTCCACTCTGAGATATATCCCTCAGAGAAAGTTGTGTGTATGTATACCAGGATATATAGCATGTATAAGACTGTCCATAGCATTATTCGTATTTGACAAAATAGAAACAACTTAAGTGATGATCACCAGTAGAATGGATAAATCAATTGTGTGGCAGTGAATGAGCTGGCCGGGTGTGGTGGCTCACGCCTGTAATCCCAGCACTTTGGGAGGCTGAGGCGGGTGGATCACAAGGTCAGGAGTTCGAGACCAGCCTGACCAACATGGTGAAACCCCATCTCTACTAAAAATACAAAAGGTTATCCGGGCGTGGTGGCAGACGCCTGTAATTTTAGCTACTCAGGAGGCTGAGGCAGGAGAATCGCTTGAACCTGGAGGCGGAGGTTGCAATGAGCTGAGATCACACCACAGCACTCCAGCCTGGGTGACAGAGTGAGACTCCATCTCAAAAAAAAAAAAAAAAAAAAAAAAGACAAGAAAATGAATGAGCTATAACTATATGCAATTGCAGGAATGAACCTTAGAAACATAATGTCGAGAAAGTGAAGTGTGAAGCATAATATATATAGTACAAATATATTTAGTAAAGTTCAAAAACAAAAATGTAAGTGCTAAAAGTACGAAGAAAAGGAAATAATTACCATAAAAATCAGGACGATGGTTCCCTCTAGGGGAGGAGCAAAAGGCTGTGATTAGGAAAGGGGGCTTTGTGTTGGGAGTCAGGGATGTATTTCTGAAGTATTGGAAATACTCTGTTTCATGACCTTGGTGGTGATTATATGGTTGTTCATGTTTTACTTTTTAAAAATTGAATTGTACGTTTATGATTTATTCACTTTTCATTTATGTTCTACTTTTGTTGAGGCTAACTTCCTCATTGTTAACTCATGTATTTCTCATGGCCATCTCTTTTTAAATTCTCTTCCTCTCTCTACCGTCCTCCCCCTCAGTTAGGCACTTACTGTTTCCCTAATACCCTGTGCACATTTTTCTATTGTCACAGTACACAATATCATCTTTTCTTCTAGATTGGCAGCTTCTTGGAGGAGGTATGTTAGTTTTCTGTTGCTAAGTAGCAAATTATTACAAATTTAACAGCTTAAAACACCACCCATTTATTATAGTTCCATAGGTTAGGAGTCTGGACTCAAGGTTCCGCAAGACTGAAACTAATGTGTTGGCAGGCTGGGCTCTTACCTGGAGGCTTTGGGGAACAGTTTGCTTCCAAGCTCATTCAAGTTTTGGCAGAATTCAGTCTTTGTGGTTATAAAACTGAGGTTCTCATTTCCTTTCTGGTTGTCAGCCTCAGGCCACTCTCAGGTCCTGGAGGCCACCTGCATTCTTACAACATGGCCCTGTCTATCCTCAAGCCAGCATTGGTGTGTCATCAACACTTCTCGTGCTTCCAATTTCTCAGACCTCTGCTGCTGCTATCCACAGCATTCATGTGATGAGACTGGATTTACCAAGATTGTGCCTCTTAATTCTAAAGTCAACTGATTAGTAAACGTCATGACATCTGCAAAATCCCCTCTTCCACATAAGGAAGATAGTCGGGGTATGAGATCCTGTATTCACAGTTCCAGGGATTAGAGTGGTGTCTTCGTCCATTTTTTGCTGCTATTACAGCATACCACAGACTGAGTAGTTTATAATGAGTAGAAATTTGTTGGCTTACAATTTTGGAGGTTGGAAAGATCAAGATCTAGGTGCTGCCATCTAGTGAGGGCCTTCTTGCTGTGTTACATTTTGTTGAAGATTTTTGCATCTGTGTTCATCAGTGATAGTGGCTTTTGTAATTTTATTTTTTGTATCTGGCTTTGGTATCAGGGTAATGCTGGCCTCGTAAACTGAGTTTGGAAGTATTCCTTTCTTTTCAGTTTTTTTAAAGAGTTTGAGAAGCATTGTTACTAGTTCTTCATTTGTTTGGCAGAATTCAGCAGTGAAACCATGGTTTTTCTTTGGTGAGAGACTATTACTAATTCAGTCCTTACTCATTAATCCGTTCGGATTTTGTTTCTTCATGATTCAATCTTGGCAGGTTCTATGTTCCTAGGAATTTATGCGTTTCTTCTGAGTTATCCAGTTTGTTGGTGTTTAACTTTTGAGTGTTTGTTGAATGAATGGATGCGTGAATGAGAAGGCGAAAAGAATGATTGAGAGCCTCTTCACTTTCATAGCTTTGGAAATAGTGACACCTGACTGCACTATAAAGTAACTGGTTTCAGTGGGGACCCTGGAGGTTTCAATGATACGTAGAATTCAATCAGAACATTCTCAAGGATAATACTAGTGGGTATGGTTCTCTTTGGCGTGAAAAAGTCAAGCATTCAGAACTTTTTAAATTGGTATCATAGAGGATAAGAGAAATGATGTTACATGTGCTAAGAGTTTGTCTCTCAAAATGTCAATTTCTAGGTATTTGGAAACTTTCACAATAGATTCATTGATTATAATAAAAGGAATAAAAATGTTAAACCTTATATGGAGTGAAGGAGGCTTTCTGTTTATCCCGTGTTTTCCACTTTGGTAGTTACATAAGTCTCACTTGTGTAAGGAAAATCTTAGTCAGATAATGTGGTTATGCTTCTTTTAGCCTAGAAAATTTGTGGCTTCTGGCCATCCATTATCAAGTGACAAGCTGCAGCATATTGCTTCTCAGGCTTTGGTGTTGTGCATAAAGTCACCTGGGGCACTTTTTAAAAAAAATACTTGTCCCTGGATCTGATTCCTAGAGAGATTGAGATCTGGGGTGGAGTTCATTAAACTACATTTTTAACAAGCATCCTGACGGTACTAGGTGCAGGTGGTTAAGAACCACTTGAAAAATACTTCCTTAGAATTTGCTACTTTAAGCCAGGTGTGGTGATTTGTGCCTGTAATCCCAGCTACTTGGGAGGCTGAGGCATGAGAATCACTTGAACCTGGGAGGTGGAGGTTGCAGTGAGCTGAGATTGCACCACTGCACTCAAGCCTGGGGCACAGAGTGAGACTGTTTTTTGTTTTTTGTTTAAAAAGAAAAAGAAATAGAATTTGCTCCTTTACTCTAAAAGTTATTTTGGAGGGTAGTAGTTTTTCACATCCGGTTCTATGGCATGCCATATGGGTTCGCGGGCCCTTGTGAGAAATGCAGAATTACAGGCCTCATCTCAGAATAAGAATCTGCATTTGCATTTCAGTTTAAGAAGCACTGCTCTAACGTTAACCAGGTAACTCTTTTTCCGAAGGGTCTCAGTAAGTAAATAATTGGCCTTAGTTAATTTAACCCCATATGATATGGGGAGACCAAATTGAATACTTTCAACATCAGTCTATTAAAAAATGAAAAGGGGACGGGCATGGTGGCTCATGCCTATAATCCCAGCACTTTGGGAGGCTGAGGCAGGCGGATCACTTGAAGTCAGGAGTTCAAGACCAGCCAGCCTGACCAACATGGTGAAACCCCATCTCTACCAAAAAATACAAAAATTTGCCAGGAGTGGTGGCGTGCACCTCTAAGTTAGTTCTAGCTACTAGGGAGGCTGAGGTGGGAGAATTGCTCGAACCGCAGAGGTGGAGGTTGCAGTGAGCCAAGATTGTGCCACTGCACTGGGCGACACAGTGAGACCCTGTATCAAAAGAAAAAAAAAAAAACTCACACATTTTGGGGTGGCAATAAGCAAAGAAGAAAGTTACGACACCAGTTGCCTTGTTCCTAGAATATGATGCGCTGGACATACCATGGATATGTACATGGGTAGAATTTGATGTTAGCAAGCCCTTTTAGACTGGCCTTGCCTCAGCTGTACCCCTCCTTAAGTTATACTGGAAAATAAAAAAGCCTTCATATGTCCTCCTAATAGGTGTGGTAAGGATCCAGAGTGCAGAAATCCCATTGTGTATCCAGAGCTCAATTATCTTGTCCTCACTCCTATCCTGAGGACTGGGGCTTTCTATCTAAAATTATTATACCAGAAACAGGGCTCTATTTCTCACTGGTGTATTTGTTTCTAGTACCTACTTTTAAAAGACTATTACTTGTTCAGTTGCTTATCTTGCTTGTGAAGACAATGTTTAGTAACACGAGGAACTACAAACATTCTTGTGGTCAAATCAACAGTGACCATCATAGGTTTGTTAATTTTGCTGTTTTATCATAATACTTGTAGTTAGTAAACACTTCCTTATTTTCTTTTTTTTTTTTTTTTTTGAGACGGAGTCTCGCTCTGACGCCCAGGCCAGGGTGCAGTGGCCGGATCTCGGCTCACTGCAAGCTCCACCTCCCGGGTTCACGCCATTCTCCTGCCTCAGCCTCCCGAGTAGCTGGGACCACAGGCGCCCGCCACCTCGCCCAGCTAGTTTTTTTGTATTTTTTAGTAGAGACAGGGTTTCACCGTGTTAGCCAGGATGGTCTCGATCTGTTGACCTCGTGATCCACCCGTCTCGGCCTCCCAAAGTGCTGGGATTACAGGCTTGAGCCACCACGCCCGGCCAACACTTCCTTATTTTCTAACATAAGAATGACAAATAGAACTTAAAGGCATTTCCAATAGAATCTATCTGTGCCTTGATTATCCACTCCTTTTTTTATTTTATTTTTTATTTTTTTTTGAGACAGAGTCTCACTTTGTTGCCCAGGCTGGAGTGTAGTGGTATGATCATGGCTCACTGCAACCTCCGCCTCCTGGGTTCAAGCGATTCTCCTGCCTCAGCCTCCCGAGTAGCTGGGACTTCAGGTGTGCGCCACCACTCCCAGCTAATTTTATTTATTTATTTATTTGTTTTGAGATGGAGTCTTGCCCTGTTGCCCGGGCTGGAGTGCAATGGCATGATCTTGGCTCACTGCAACCTCCGCTTCCCGGGTTCAAATTATTCTCCTGCCTCAGCCTCCCAAGTAACTGGGATTATAGGCATCTCTGACCATGCCCAGCTAGTTTTTGTATTTTCAGTAGAGACGGGGTTTCACCATGTTGGCCAGGCTGATCTCGAACTCCTGACCTAGCGATCCACCCACCTTGGCCTCCCAAAGTTCTGGGATTACAGGCGTGAGCCACCGTGCCCGGCCTCCACTCCTTTTTTCACACAAGAAGGGGATTTTTTCATAATACATATTGATTTTTTCATAGTACCCTTCATATTACCTTTTCTTTTTAGGATCTTTATGAATCTGAGAGATTCAGAATGTTAACAACTGACTGTACCTGCTGCATTCCATACTCGCATATCATTGCTTAAACCATGTGTGGCAAAACTTCTTTCCTATTCCAATGTTGATTACTACTGATAACCTGGAAATTATATTCCAAAAACAAAAAGATTTTCTAGGTTCATCTTGTTTTCCCCTCTCCTAACAAAGCAGTTATCCTTAAGGAGCCTTGGTTCATTTTAGTGAGCAATAGGATCCAGGACTACAGCCTGTCTCCTGGAGCTCATTGTCTAACATTTCACATGGCAACTGATACCAGACAAGATAACAATAAAGACAGTTTAGCTTATTTCATTTGAAGGAACAGGAGCCTTTCAAAATCATGAATGTGGTCAATTTTAACCCTTATTTTACCAAATTCTTTTTTTACCCTAATATAGAAGCTTTTCGATGGATACTCATTTATGATCCGTGTTACCAACTTTTCCCATTTTCATTCCCAGCATAGTCACATTTTATGGGCTGTGTTAGTATATATTATACCAAAGCATATTTTGAATTAAAATACCATCAAAAGTTTTAGAAATATCAACATTTAAATGTCACCTTGTGATTGCTCATTTTTAATAAATCTCCTTTTTGTGATGCCGCTGGGCCCATATATTTGAAAGCTCCTAAATTTTACTTACCTGGGTTTACTCAGTATGGTCAGTCTGATTTCCTGTCCCCATTCAGCAGATAATTCAAGGCCAGTTTCATCAAGGATTTATTTTCTTTCTTTAAACAAAGGATTACTTATGAAATATATGCATGATGACTTTCTAGCATAAACCCGAGTTACTTAAATTAACATACTAGGTCATGTAACAGCCATTACTTAATTTCAAGGTAAAATAATTTTATTATTTAGAATACACAGTACTTAATTATTTCACAAAACCTGTGCTTCTGTGAGCAGTGGTGGTCTTTGCGGAATGCAGTGGATGTCTTGCTGTCTTACATTGTGCTGCCCTGTCCAAAAGGCAGTTCTTTTCGTTTCAGGTAACTTTCCACTTTGCTTAACTTGTTATTTACTAGAGTATGTATCAAAGGTTTGAATTATTTTTAGTCTCACATTTTTCTGGAGGAAGAAACCTTCCTGCAACATACAACTATATCACAGTTGCAACTTCTTAGTAATACTGTGTTCAAGTTTCTTAGTACATTTTCCAAATGTGGGTGAACACAGAGACACACAGAGATCGTTACAAACCCAATCATTTAGTTTCTCTCAGGAGGAAGCAAACAACTATTGCTCTTAGTTGTAAATATTCCAGTCATTTTCTTGGACTAGAAATCTTGACCTGTTCTGCCAGTATACAATTCTCTTGGGCACACAGTAGCTGCCACAGAGCACTGTTCTGAAAGTGTGGTTCCTAGGCCAGCAGCAGCAGCATCACCTAGGAAATTGTTAGAGGTTTACATTATTGGATGTTACCTCAGACATGTGGTATCAGAAATTCCAGGGTAGGGCTGAGCAGTCTGTTTTAACAAGCCCTCCAGGTCAGTCTGATGCCTGCTGAAGCTGGATAACCACTGCTGTGGAATGTAGAAAATTTCATGGTAATTGTATAATTTATTCATAAAAAATTCCCAACAAATTTAGTATAGTAATTACGTTTGACAGTTCACAGAGAAATTTATCTAAATTTTAGACTTCCAATTTTGGAGGACTAGCATTTTTAAATTTTCTTCATGGTTATAGCTTTCCATCTGGAAGTCCTAGTGCATTGCTTTTTGCTACATGGAAACTGTGACGTTTGGTTACATCATTCCCCCCAACCCATATTGTTTTGTTAAAAACCTGAAAAGCTTCCTGTTACTTTTTTGGAGTCATTTTGGGGTCGGGGAGGGATAAAGCACTGACCATAATATGAAACATTTTATTAAAAGCTTTATTGCCGGACACGGCGGCTCACGCCTGGAATCCCAGCACTTCGGGAGGCCGAGGCAGGTGGATCACGAGGTCAGGAGTTCGAAACCAGCCTGGCCAACATGGCGAAACCCCATCTCTACTAAAAATACAAAAATTAGCCGGACATGGTGGCGGATGCCTGTAGTCCCAGCTACTCGGGAGGCTGAGGCGGGAGAATGGCGTGAACCCGGGAGGCAGAAGTTACAGGGAGCTGAGATCACGCCACTGCACTCCAGCCTGGGTGACGGAGCGAGACTCTGTCTCAAAAACAAAAAAAATGTATTAAATACTTTAAAAAAATTATAATGACCTCCCTACTGCTACCTCTACCCCTAGGAGAATAAAAGAATAAAAATTCCAGGAGATATTGAAAGGTGGTAGGGCAGGGATCCTGCGTAAGACTCAGAAAATAGCCCCCATTTCTTCCCATTGTAATTTTTTTTTTTTTTTTTTTTTTTTTTTGAGATGGGGTCTTGCTCTGTCACTCAGGCTGGAGTGCAGTGGTGCGATCTCAGCTCATTGCGATCTCCACCTCCTGGGTTGAAGCAATTCTCCTGCCTCAGTCTCCCGAGTAGCTGGGACTACAGACGCCGCCACCATGACCGGCTAATTTTTGTATTAGTAGAGACGGGGTTTCACCATGCTGGCCAGGCTGGTCTCGGACTCCTGACCTCATGATCTGCCCGCATCGGCCTCCGAAAGTGCTGGAGGATTACAGGCGTAAGCCCCCGTGCCCAGCCCCCATTATAATTTTTTTTAACTTTTCTCTCTTAAGATCTGAAGAAAAATGCAGTGCAATGGCATGGCGGAGTGCAAGCATACCATAGTTAACTAACCTATAATCTCTATGCATCTTAAAGGTGATATTAAGTAAGAATCTCTGTGTCTGAAGAGGTAGTTTAATGATGGTATCTAATATTTGCACTAAATGATACCTCTTTCAAAATCCCTCATTTTTACTGGGATAATGCAGCTGCCTGTTAGTCACTTACCTGTTTTTCAGCATTTTAAAATAATTTATAGTATAGTGCTTTGTACAGAAGACCTAGTATACTTATGCATGGACTTTGAATTCAGAGAAATCTAGGTTTGTGTGTCAATTCAGTCTCTTACTAGCTTTGTGTGACTCATAGGAAAGTTTTCTAACCTTCGTAAATGGCGGTTTCCTCATCTGTGCAATGTCTACCTCATAAGGAGGTTTTGTAGATTAAATGAGATTATAGCCATATGGAGCAATACAGGTTCCAGTGCATATATGTGCTTAGCAAATGTTAGTTTTTTAAAAATTTTCACCTTTCTTTTCCTTCCTCTGCTTGCTTCAGTGCTGTATTTTTTTAGTTAGTAAAAATATATTCTCTGCCTGTGTTTCAGTCACTGTTCTAGGCATGGATATAGCTTTTGAATTATGCTCTTTGAATGTTAAATAAACCAAGTCCAGTTTGTTATAACATGTTTTTAGGCCAGGCATGGTGGCTCACACCTGTAATTCCAGCACTTTGGGAGGCCAAGGTGGGAGGATTGCTTGAAGCCAGGAGTTTGAACCACTCTGGGCAACATAGTGAGACACTGGTTTCTACAAAAAGTAAACAAAATTAGCTGGGCATGGTGGCATGCATCTGTAGTCCCAGCTACTTGGGAAGATGAGGCGGGAGGATGGCTTGAGCCCAGGAGTTTGAGCCTGCAGTCAGCTATGATTGCATCACTGTATTCCACCCTGGTGACAGAGTGAGAGCTTCTTTCTGATAACAGTGCGGTGGGGAGGGTGGAGAGGAAGTAATATTTAAAAAAAATTAAAGCTTTTAGTTTTGTTATTCTTACTTTACATTTCATTATGATGTTGTAAAATATATATAACAGGATTAAATTGCTGTATTGTGTAACTGCCATGATCCTAAACCGACATCTTCCTTCTGATATGAATAGTGAAGATAGTTGACTGGTTACTACTAGTAGTTAATATCATGTTTTCCTGGAGTTTTTTGCTGAAGTCATTTTTTGTAATGTATCATTTAGTTCCCTCCTGAATTGTACTTGAAGGATTTTGTTTTACCTTGAAATTTTTGGTTATCATTTTAAAGGTTTTCTTTTAAAATTTCTAGAGAAAGTCTTTATTTTAGTGATCTTTAGATTTTTTAAAATTTGAAGTGAGAAGTTACCAAGTAATTTTGTTTGGCAGCAAAGTTTTCATTGTAATAATACCTCATAAAACACCTTTTCAAAGAAAAGCTTTCATTTGTTTTTGTTATACAATTTTTACATTTCACAATTAAGTGACATTGACCTTGTCCCAGTCCAACATATGTCACCAATTAAGCAAGACTAGAACCCAGGTTTATAGACTACAAGGATAGTTCTCTTAGCTAAATTAAATCTGAGTTTGATTTCATTTTATATTTCTCTGGTTAAATTTCCTTATAAGTTTTCTCATAGCTGAGCTTTGGAAATATGTACCAAAATTTAATCAGCCTACATACATTTTTCAGCATCCCACTCTCCTAGGATATGTGGAAAACGTAACTGGAGAAGAAAGCCTTCTTTTTTTTGAGACAGAGTTTCACTCTTGTTGCCCAGGCTGGAGTGCAATGGTGCTATCTCGGCTCACCTCAACCTCCGCCTCCCGAGTTCAAGTGATTCTCCTGCCTCAGCCTCTCGAGTAGCTGCGATTATAGGCATGCACCACCATGCCCTGCTAATTTTGGATTTTTAGTAGAGCCGGGATTTCACCATGTTGGTCAGGCTGGTCTCGAGCTCCCAACCTCAGTGATCCACCCGCCTTGGCCTCCCAAAGTGCTGGGATTATAGGCGTAAGCCACTGTGCCTGGCCAAGAAAGCCATTTTTTCGAGTCATTTAGAATATGTGATTGCTTTTCCTGAGGATCAAATGGATGCAAACTGATAAAACATGATATGTGGACTATCCTTTAACTTTTCCAGTAAGACACTATTTTCTTAAGGGTCTTACCTCTGTTATATTTTTGAAGGAGAAGAATATGCAACAGAAAAATCAAGGAGGCTTTTTCTTCAGAGGGCTGGGACTAAAACTGGGTCTGGAATTGGGTATAGGCTTGCTGAAGATGGGGACATGTCTCCAAATTGAAAACCTAATGACAACTGGCATACAGAATGGCAGGATCTCCAGGCATCTCTCTACTTGGCTGATATACTCCTCTGGTTATTGGAGTTTTTGTCTTTGGAGAAAATCTAGGGGAAAAGAGAAAAGATTTTAAGGTATCGATACTTACGGAACCCAAATGAAACAGCCAGGTCCCTACATTGTACCTTACAGGGAAGTGTAGACACAGAGCTTCCAACCAGAATTTCAATGTTACTTTTTTTTTTTTTTGGTTTTTGAGACGGAGTTTCGTTCTTGTTGCCCAGGCTGGAGCGTAGTGGTGGGATCTTGGCTCACCGCAATGTCTGCCTCCCGTGTTCAAGCGACTCTCCTGCCTCAGACTCCCAAGTAGCTGGGATTACAGGCATGTGCCACCATGCCTGGCTAATTTTGTATTTTTTTAGTAGAGACAGGGTTTCTCCATATTGATCAGGCTGGTCTCGAACTCCTGACCTCAGGTGCCGCCCGCCTCAGCCTCCCAAAGTGCTGGGATTATAGATGTGAGTCACTGCACCTGGCCTATGTTTTTAAATATGAAAAGAAAACTAAACACTACTAGCTATTTGAAGAACATTTCTCTGTCTTTTTTTAATTTTAGTAGAGACAGGGGTTCTTACTCTGTTGCTCAGGCTGGTCTCAAACTCCTGAGCTCAAATGATCCTCTCAGCTCGGCCTCCCAAAGTGCTAGGATTACAGGCGTGAGTGCCTGGTCTTGAAGAACATTTCTGACATCAAACACAGAGAAGAACATAACAAAAGGAACCCAGAGAAAACAGTGCTGACAAAAGGAAAACTTCCAAAAATCTGGAATCAATATCCTAAAAGGCAGAAAGGAAGTACTGCCAACATGAAATATAGTAAGGGTGTCTAAGAAAAGGGCATAGGAATGCCAGACACAGCCTGACCTCACGTGAGGTCAGGAGTTTGAGACCAGCCTGGTTAACACGGTGAAACCCTGTCTCTACTAAAAATACAAAATTAGTCTGGTGTAGCATAGAGGCTGAAACAGGAGAATCGCTTGAACCTGGGAAGTGGAGGTTGCAGTGAGCCAAGGTCAAGCCATTGCACTCCAGCCTGAGCAACAAGAGCAAAACTCCATCTCAAAAAAAAATAAATAAAAAATAAAAGGCACAGGAATTCAGAGAATAAGACAGAGCTCTTGGAAATGGAAAGCGCCATATCTATCAGAAATAAAGAAAATTCAGCACAAGTGTTCAGAAATAAAGTTGAGGAAATCTCCCAGAAAGCAGGAAAAAGGAAACAGAAAAATATATCAGTCTAGGAGGTTCGACACTATTAGGTTCCAGATTGAGAAAACAGAATACAAAGAAGGGGGAGGAAATAATTCGTTTAGTTTTTCTTTTTCTTTTTTTTCTTTTTTATTTTTTTGGAGACAGAGTCTTGCTCTGTCACCCAGGCTGGAGTGCTGTGGCGTGATCTTGGCTCACTGCAACTTCTGCCTCCCGGGTTCAAGCGATTCTCCTGCCTCAGCCTCCCAACTAGCTGGAACCACAGGTGCCCGCCGCCCACGCCCAGCTAATTTTTTGTATTTTAGTAGAGATGGGGTTTCACCGTGTGAACTGAGCTCAGGCAATCCGTCCGCCTCGGCCTCCCAAAATGCTAGGCTTACAGGCGTGAGCCACGGCACCCGGCCTTGTTTCAGTTTTTTAAAACTGAGGAACACAAGACTCTAGGTGGAAAGGCGTGTTCTGCATGATGAAAAGAAAAAAGAAAAAAGGTCTACTCTAGGGCACGTTGTACAAGTTCAGAACACCGATGTCACAGCCGCGTGCTGACAAGCCTGCCGTGGAGTTAGTGACGCCGTGAGCCATGGATCAGGAAACCGTGTGCCTGCTGTCCTGGAGTCACTGCCCTGCAGAGTGCCAGCTGGACTGCAGACAGGTGGCGTGGCTCTCCCTCAGCCCAGGCATATGGAGGGCAGCAAGCCTATTTCAGGGGCATAACCACTACATTTTGGATGGGTCTTTGTGATACATATGGGAGGCACCTTGCAGATGAAATCGACTCATTTGCATCTTTGAGTTGTACATCTTTTGTGGCTTGTTTGTGACTTGTGTATCTTTTGCACTACTCATTGTATTTTTTGGTAGAGACGGAGTTTTACCATATTGGCCAGGTTGGTCTTGAACTCCTGACCTCAGGTGATCCGCCCGCCTCGGCCTCCCAAAATGCTGGGATTACAGGTGTGAGCCACTGCACCCGACCCCCGAGACCCCATTTTTACAAAAGATTTGAAAGAAAAATTAGCCTGGCATGGTTCCACATTCCTGTGGTCCCAGCTACTGAGGAGGCTCAGGTCAGAGAATCACTTGAGCCCAGGAGTTCCAGATTTCAGTGAGCTGTGATTGCACCACTGCACTCTAGCTTGGGCGACAGGGCGGGACCCTGTGTCAAAAACAAAACAAAAAACAAAAAAAACCCCCACACACAAAAGAGTTAAAAGTGATTGCTTTAGGGGCAGGTATTGGGAGTTAACGAGGAATTAGACCTCTCCTGTTTGGGTGCTAATTTTTACTTTCAGCCTATGTCCTACTTGAAGTGAGTTTCTCGTAGATAACATAGAGTTGCATCTTTTTTTTTTTTTTTCTTTTTTTTTTTTTTTTGAGACAGAGTCTGGCTCTGTGGCCCAGTTTGGAGTGCAGTGGCGCGATCTCAGCTCACTGCAAGCTCTGCCTCCCGGGTTCACGCCATTCTCCTGCCTCAGCCTCCCGAGCAGCTGGGATTACAGGTGCCCGCCACTGCGCCCGGCTAATTTTTTGTATTTTTAGTAGAGACGGGGTTTCACCGTGTTAGCCAAGATGGTCTCGATCTCCTGACCTCGTGATCCTCCCGCCTCAGCCTCCCCAAGTGCTGGGATTACAGGCGTGAGCCACCGCGCCTGGCTGCATCATGTTTTTAAATCCACTTTGCTAATCTCTCTGCATTTTGGTCATTTGCTCTTTTAGATAATTTATATTTCGTATCATTATTGATATGTTAGGGCCTAAGTCTGCCGTTTTGTTTGTTGTTTCCCTTGTTTTCCTTTCTGTGTTCTTTTTCTTGCCTTCCCGTGGATTTCTGGAACGTTTTTTAGAATTCCATTTTTGTTTCTCTGTAGTGTTTTTGAGCGTACCTCTTTGTGTAGCTCTCTTAGTTGTTGCCCTAGCTATTGCATGAGAGATGTCTAACTTGTCAGTCTATTGGTATCGTTATTTTATGAGTTTGAGTGAAGTATAGAAACCTTACTCCCTTCACGTCCCTTTACCTTCCCTGTTGTTGTCTTAAATATTTTCTCTATAAATATTTAAATATTAGAATCACATAAAATAATCTTATAATTTTTGCTTCCAGTATAATTTGGAAAACTCAAGAGAAGGAAAGTCTTTTATATTTACCCATATTTTTGCTTAGTGTTATGTACTGAATTTCATCCCTTACCCACAGATTCATACATTGAGGTCCTAAGTCTCAGTACCTGCGATGGTGTTTGGAGATAGTACTTTTAAAGAGGTAATTAAATCAAGATGGCATCATTTAGTTGGAAGTGATGTCCCCATAAGAGGAGATTAGGACAAAGACTGACAGAGAGGAAAGATGATATGAAGACTCAGAAGACAGCATCTGCAAGCCAGTGAGAGACCTCAGAAGTCAACCCTGCTCACACCTTCATCTCAGACTTCTAACCTCCAGAATTGTGAGAAATACATTTGTACTGTTTCAGCTGCCCACTGTGTGGTATTTTCTGCTCTAGCAAACTAATACGCTGTGTCCTTTCTTGGTGTTTTAAGATTCGTTTCTTTCACCACTTCCTATTTAGAGAACTTCCATGACTCACTCTTTTAGATTACATCTGCTGCTACAGACTCTTACGTTTTCATTCATCTGAGAATGTGTTGATCTCCTCTTGATTCCTGAAGGACATTTTGCTGGATATATATACAATTCTGGGTGGACAGTCTTTTCTTTTAGTGTTTGAAAGATGTTGGGCCAGGCATAGTGTAATTGCAACACTTTGGGAGGCTGAGATGAGCAGATCACTTGAGCCCAGGAGTTCAAGACCAGCCTAGGCAATATGGCAAAACCCCATCTCTACAAAAAATTAGCTGGGCACGGCGGCACATGCCTGTAGTCTCAGCTACCTGGAAGGCTGAGGTGGGAGGATCACCTGAGCCCAGGAGATCAGAGCAGCAGTGAGCCATGATCGTGCCATTGTACTCCAATTTGGGTGACAGAGTGAGACTGTCTCAAAAAAAAAGGATGATATTGTGCCACTTCTTTCTGGCTTCCATGGTTTCTGATATGAAACCTACTATCATTTCAATTGTTTCTCTCTTACAGCTTTCAAGATTTTTTTTTTCTTGGCCGGGCACGGTGGCTCATGCCTGTTATCCCAGCACTTTGGGAGGCTAAGGCAGGAGGATCACTTGAGGCCAGGAGTTCAGGACCAGCCTGGACAACATAGTGAGACCTCTTCTCTACAAAAAATACAAAAATTATCCAGGAGTGGTGGCATGTGCCTGTAGTCCCAGCTACTCAGGAGGCTGAGGTGGGAGGATCTCTCGAGCCCGAGAGGTAGAGGTTGCAGTGAGCCGTGATGGTGCCACTGCACTCCAGCTGGGGTAACAGAGGGAGACCCTGTCTGGGGAAAAAAAAAAAAAATTTTTTTTCTCTGTCTTCAGTTTTCAGAAGTTTGACTAGAATGTGTCTTGTGGATGTCTTTGGGTTTATCCTCTTTGGGGTTTGCTTAGCTTCTTGAATCTATAGGTTCATGACTCTTGCCAGACTTGGGAAGCTGTGTCTTCAGCTCACTTTTCAGCCCTGAGAAACGCTGAAGTGTTCGCGCTGACCTCCTGCTCTTTTTCCAGGATTCTGATGACATGAGTGTTAGATTGTTGTTGCAGTCCCATAGTCCTTGCTCTGTTCAGGTTTTTTTTTTTTTTTTTTCCAGTCTGTTTTCTCTCTGTTGTTGAGGCTGGGTAATTTCTCTTCGGCCTTGCGGCTCCCGGATTCCTTCCTCTCTGCCCTCCACTCTGCTGTGGAGCCATCCATTGAGCGTTTTCTGTCTGTTTCCCCTTCATATCTTCTTTCTTGAGACCTTCTGTTTTTTTGTTGTTGTTGAGACTTTCTGGTTTTCATTTATTACGAGAGTTTGTAATTGCTCTCTGAAGCATTCTTAGGATGGTCTAGCATCTCTGTCATCTTAGTGTTGGCATTTGTTGTTTTTTATTCAGTTTGAGATCTTCCTGGTGCTTAGTATTATAAATGTTTTCAGTTGTGCATTTTGGGGATTATAAGAGTCATTACAGTCTGGCAAGGATGGAAATTTAGGCTCCCCACGTAACCTTTGAGTAGGGGTGAGGCTTCTCAAAGGTTGCATGGGAAGCCTGTTTTTTTCCAGTTTTTTCTGACATATTTGGGTGGAATAGAGTAGTTATTATCTAAAAGTTTTCTGTCTTGCTAAGCTACCCTTTCCTGGTGCTTTATTATTATTTTGTTATTTTTATTTTTTGAGATGGAGTTTCACAGGTTGGAGTTCAGCAGCATGATCTCGGCTCACTGCAACCTCCGCCTCCTGGATTCAAGGGATTCTCCTACCTCAGCCTCCTGAGGAGCTGAGATTATAGGTGGCCACCACCATGCCCAGCTAATTTTTGTATTTATTTTAGAAACGGGGCTTTCACCATGTTGGCCAGGCTGGTCTCCAACTCCTGACCTCAGGTGATTCACCAGCCTCTGCCTCTCAAAATGCTGGGATTACAGGCATGAACTACCATGCCTGGCTATTTTATTTTTAAACTTGGAGAGGTCAACTCCAAGTCTGGGATACATGTGGCAAAAAGAAAACCCAGGGAATTCATTGCTGTTGTTCCTTGAGTCCTGAGGTCCCTAGCCATCTTCTCTCAACCTTATATCTGTTTTATTTATATTACCTAGGGTTTTTAGTTATAAATTAAAATTTTACATAATTTTAGAGATTTTAAAGGTACATGTCACTAACAAGAGGCAGATTACATTTCTTTTCTACTTTGAGTATACACATTCAATTTTTTAAATTATTGTGGTAAAATATACAGAAAAAATAGGAAAAGTCACTAATTGGCATTTAAAGTTACTATTTTGATAAAATGAAAGTTAACGGTTTTTAAAAGTAAACTAAAGTCAGGTAAAAAGAAATAAGACTTTTGAATGAAAAGCATTAGAAAAACTATGTTTTGTGATCTCCCTGGGTTACATAATTAGTATTAATAGTTAAAATGATTTTTATTGCATTATCTCAATAAAATTTTCATGGGAATGGTAAGGTGGTTGAAAACGAAAAGGAAATACCTAAGCAGAGAGTGTTTTTTAAATGTGACAAATGTGAGTAGAAAGTCTGAAGAGTGTGACACACTCTGGTGACTCGTCGCAGGGTCTTCAGTTACTGGCTGCTGCTTGTGTTCTTCAGTCTGTGGGACGCACCACGGACAGTGTCACTGGGATTTGTTAAATAGCTATCAAATCGTATTTTAAATTATTACTTTTATATAAATCTTTAGGAACTTGACTTTTTGAAAATTACTTTTTAGTTTATTTCATATTGATTGTGTTATTGTAGAAATTTTCGTAGTTTGCATTTACCATTTCTGTATATGTTAAAGGATATTATTCCTATACTATTCTTTACAATTTTACCTTGCTCAGTGTTGAAAATCTCTTATGCAGATTATTTGTCATCATCTCTGGCCATTTTCACATTCATAGTAGTGTCTGTTCTCACAGAAAATGATTGTCCTGTACATGTGGGTTTTGCGTAATGGGCTCATAGTAGTGTCTGTTCTCATAGAAAATGAGCGTACTGTATATGTGGGTTTTGCATAATGGGCTGATTGGGTAAAGATGACGTCACTTTGTGGGATTGCCTGAAGGAGTTACTAGAAGAACATAAGACTTTTGACTGCTAGCATTTCTTAATAAATGCCATACTGTTGAAAACATTAATTTGTGTTTGGACTGAAGTGAACTGTGGTTTTCCTGGCTTAGTTACTGAGATTTAAAGAAATAAGTCCTAATGTCATAATTACATAGCCAAATAGAATGAAATATTAAGCATTTTTCTCCCTGGCAGAGAGAAATGGGGTTAAGAAGGAAAGAAGTTACTAACTGCCAGTCTCCGTTACACAGTTGTGAGACTAATTTTTGAGATTTGAAGTTCAGGAATACTTTGGAATTTTGTTTCTGTAATTTCTGTATTCTTCATTTTATTGCTGAGACATAAGATATGGTTATTAGAAAAATCCATAATTTTAGAGATTTTTAAGGTACATGTCACTAAGAAGAGGCAGATTACATTTCTTTTCTACTTTGAATACTACATATTTGATTTTTTAAATTGTGGTAAAATATGCCATTTTACCCATTTTTAAGCATCTGTTCAGTGGTATTAAGAGCCTTCATACTGTTGTGCGGCTATCACCAACTAAATCCACTTCTAGAACTTTTTCATTATCCCAGACTGCAACTCTGTATGCATTAAACACTCACTCTTCATTACTTCCTGGTAATCATTCTGCTTTATGTCTTTATGAATTGGGCTGTTCTAGGGACTTCATATAAATGGAATCATATTTGTCCTTTGATGTCTGGCATATTTCACTTACCATAATGTTTGCAAACTTCATGTTGTAGCATGTCAAAGAATTTTATTCCTTTTTGAATGCAGAATAATATTCCATTGTGTGAGTATAACACATTTATGGAAATATCTGTTCACCCCTTGGTAGACATTTGTTTTGTTTCCGCCTTTTGACAGTTGTGAATAATGCTGATGTAAATATCGGCCTACAAATATCTGTTCAAGTCCCTGCTTTCAGTTCTTTTTTTTTTTTTTTTTTTGAGGTAGAGTCTTGCTCTGTCGCCCAGTCGCCCAAGCTGGAGTGTAGGTGCCATCTCGGCTCACTACAACCAAGCTGGATCATATGTTAGCTCTGTTTTTAGTTTTCTGAGAAGCCTTCAAACAGACTCCTGGGTTCAAGTGATTCTCCTGTGTCAGACTCCCAAGTAGCTGAGATTACAGGCACATGGCCACCATGCCTGGCTAATTTTTGTGTCTTTTGTGGAGACAGGGTTTTGCCATGTTGGCCAGGCTAGTCTCACACTCCTGACCTCAAGTGATCCACACACCTCGGCCTGTCAAAGTGCTGGGATTACAGGCGCAAGCCACCGCACCCAACCAGTTCTTTTCATTATATACCCAGAAGTAGAATTGTTGGATTATATGGATCATAAATATAATTCTATGTTTAATTTTTTGAGGAACTGCCATATTCTTTTCCACAGTGGCTGTACCATTTTACTTTCCAGCTAGCAAAGCACAAAGGTTCTGATTTCTCCACATTCTTACCAACACCTGTTGTTTTTTTCCTTTTTTAATAATAGTTGTCTGAATGGGTATGAAGTGGTATCTTACTGTAGTTCTTAAAATTTCTGTGAGTGCATCATGGCTGCATATATTTATGGGGTCTGTGAGATACTCTGATAGAGCCATACAATGTGGAAGTCACATCAGGGTAAACGGGGTATCCATCACCCCAAGCATTGATGTCTGTGAGATACTCTGATAGAGCCATACAATGTGGAATAGTCACATCAGGTTAAACGGGGTATCCATCACCCCAAGCATTGATGTCTGTGAGATACTCTGATAGAGCCGTACAATGTGGAATAATCACATCAGGGTAAACGGGGTATCCATCACCCAAGCATTGATGCTGTGTTACACTCCAATCATACTCTTTGAGTTATTTCAAAATGTACAATAAATGATCATTGACTGTAGTCATTCCCAACAGTGACTTTATGATTTTAAAAAAAGAGAAAACGTGGTAAGCAAATGAATCTCACAGTAATTAATTAAATCAGAGTGGGTATCGATAGAGAGATGGTTTGTCATATTCCTTTGTCCTCTGCATTTTCTGAAAGTTTGTAGCTGATCCAGATGCTTAATCAGACTCAGGTTCTGTTCCTTTGGCAAGACCACAGGTAATGTTCTGTTCTTCTAATGGGAGGCGTATAATTTCTTTCTTTCTTTTTTTTTTCTTTTTTGAGATAGAAGCTCGCTCTGTTGCCCAGGCTGGAGTGTGGTGGCTCTATCTCTGCTCACTGCAACCTCTGCCTCCCAGGTTCAAGTGATTCTCCTGCCTCAGCTTCCCAAGTAGCTGGGATTACAGGTGTGTGCCACCATGCCCAGCTAATTTTTGTGTTTTTAGTAGAGATGGGGTTTCACCATGTTGGGCAGGCTGGTCTCAAATTCCTGACCTCAAGTAATCCACCTGCCTTGGCCTCCCAAAGTGCTGGGATTCCAGGCATGAGCCACCGCACCTGGCCTGAGGCATGTAATTTCTGATTGTCTTTTGTAAAGATAACAGCCGTTGATGTTTAATTCTAGATCCATTAATTCATAGGGGTTTCACAATTGTG
This sequence comes from Macaca mulatta, assembly GCF_049350105.2. Classification (NCBI taxonomy): domain Eukaryota; kingdom Metazoa; phylum Chordata; class Mammalia; order Primates; family Cercopithecidae; genus Macaca; species Macaca mulatta. Next base: position 1,119,187 of record NC_133407.1, on the reverse strand, counting down.
ATATTCTATCATTCTTTTTTATTCATAGCTAGAATACTTTTATAGTGAGATGCTCCCATTCATCTATTGTTTACTCAATGATACCTTTATATAGGGAAGGCAGGATAAATGTTTGATTTTTTTTCTGTTAATTTCCTCAAATGTTTGATTTTTCCTTCAGTTGTATTAGTTTGTTTTCATGCTGCTGATAAAGACATACCTGAAACTGGGAACAAAAGGAGGTTTAATTGGACTTACAGTTCCACATGGCTGGGAGGCCTCAGAATCATGGCGGGAGGTGAAAGGTACTTACACGGCAGTGGCAAGAGAAAATGAGGAGGGAGCAAAAGTGGAAATCCCTGATAAACCCATAAGATCTCGTGAGACTTACTCACTATCATGAGAATAACACGGGAGAAACCGACCTCCATGATTCAGTTACTGCTCCACTGAGTCCCTCCCACTGCATGTGCGAATTCTGGGGAATACAATTCAAGTGGAGACTTGGATGGGGACACAGCCAAACCATATCACCAGTTTACAAGATACTGTATTAGTTCTCTGTCATCTTTTTCAGGTGTGTGCCATAAACTCATGTAGTTCAATATATGTGATGAATTTCAGTCTATTGCAGTCATCTTTGTCAAAGCTCAGATTGCTTCATCTTTGGCCGTTGGGAGCAAAGATGCTTCCTGAGTCCTTTTGACCTGACCTTGATCATCTTTGGTAAATAAAGGGACAGTATTTTTTGTTTTGCTTTTCAAAAACCTCAGCATATTTTCTGTGCCTTTTGGAAGGTGGATTTTAGAGATCTATTTGTTTTAGGATATTTGGAACTGATTGATACGATCTTTGATATAATTTGTAAGCAGATATATGCCTTAGAGGTTGTGTTACTTTTAAAGAATAATAGTTTCATTTTTTAGTTTATGTGGAAAATCAAAACATTTCAATAAAATAAGTTCCAAGGACTGATTTTAAACCTAATTTAATTTTTCTTTTAGACCTGTCACGAAATCGCCTTTCAGAAATTCCTATAGAAGCATGTCACTTTGTTTCTCTGGAAAATCTCAACTTGTACCAAAATTGTATTCGGTATATTCCAGAGGCAATTTTAAACCTACAAGCTCTAACGTTTTTAAATATTAGGTAAGATGTTGTTTTCTATTTTAAATTTTTGGTTTTATGTGGTCTTTTCAGTTTTCCCCTCTCTTTCCCTAAAACATTTACCTCTATACATGCTATCTCTTCGTGTCAGCAGTTTCTGTATGTTTCTTGGATACATTAACAGTATTTCCATGTCCCTCCAGTTTCTCGGTTTGTCTTTGGCTTTGCAGTACAGATGCTCCCTGACTTACAGTGGGGTTACATCGCAGTAAACCCGTCTAAGTTGAAAATGCATTTCCCACGTAATCCATCAAACGTTATAGCCTAGCCTAGCCTACTTTAAATGTGCTCAAAACACTTACAGTAGGCTACAGTTGGGCAAAATCATCTAACACGAGGCCTATTTTATAATAAAGTATTGAATAGCTCATACAATTTACTAGATAGTGTAATAAAGTATGGTTTCTACTGAATGTATTGCTTTCCCACCATCATGAAGCCGAAAAATTGTAAGTCAGCTGTTGTTAGTTGGGAATGCCTGTAATTAACAAACCTTACTAGCCATTTGCCAAATGAGCTTGCTTGTAGCAGTCTTGTAGCAGTGCTTCTCCAATTACATTTTCTAATTAGCTTCATTAAATAAGAATAATAGATCTGAAATTACTTTGTTTCTTGTGACCATGTATTTTTGCATGTTAAGTTCTGAATGTATGAATGCATTTATTAAACTAGTCTACTCCACTTTCACATCTTAAAATGACTCTTTTGTTGTTTTATTTGACAACAAATATTTGCAAATGTTCATTGAAGATAATGTGCAAATGTGGAAAAATATAAAGGAAATTCATCAAAATGTATTTGAATTTTATAAGTGATCTTTTCCTTCTGTTTTTCCAGGTTTTTTTTTTTTTTTTTTTTTTTTTTGAGACAGAGTCTCGCTCTGTCGCCCAGGCTGGAGTGCAGTGGCCGGATCTCAGCTCACTGCAAGCTCCGCCTCCCGGGTTCACGCCATGCTCCTGCCTCAGCCTCCTGAGTAGCTGGAACTACAGGCGCCCGCCACCTCGCCCAGCTAGTTTTTTGTATTTTTTAGTAGAGACGGGGTTTCACCGTGTTAGCCAGGATGGTCTCGATCTCCTGACCTCGTGATCCACCTGTCTCGGCCTCCCGAGGTGCTGGGATTACAGGCTTGAGCCACCGTGCCCGGCCTTTCCAGGTTTTTAGTCAAATTTTTAAATGAGTTTTCCCCTTATGAAACATTATTTAAAACTATTTTTGTATGTAATTATTGTACAGTTTATATACTGTTGAAAATACATTTTCCTCTGGGATCTTTAGTTTCTTCCAGTTTTTTACCATGATAAAAATAATATTAGCAGAGAATTTTGTATGTAAATGTTTACTTTTCTCTTTCCATAAGATAGATGTCTGGGAGTGGAATTGTTACTGGATTAAAAAGTGTTAAAGGCTTGGCCGGGCGCGGTGGCTCAAGTCTGTAATCCCAGCACTTTGGGAGGCCGAGACGGGCGGATCACGAGGTCAGGAGATCGAGACCATCCTGGTGAAACTTGGTGAAACCCCGTCTCTACTAAAAAATACAAAAAAAAAAAAAAAAAACCAGCCAGGTGTGGTGGCGGGTGCCTATAGTCCCAGCTACTTGGGAGGCTGAGGCAGGAGAATGGCGTAAACCCGGGAGGCGGAGCTTGCAGTGAGCTGAGATCCGGCCACTGCACTCCAGCCTGGGTGACAGAGCGAGACTCCGTCTCAAAAAAAAAAAAAAAAAAAAAAAAAAGGTGTTAAAGGCTTATGATCTCAGTAAAAGATCTTACAAATGGGGAGGCAATTGGTCCTAAGGAATGAGGTTGAATTTACATACGTAAAAATCTACTTTATTTTAATCTTGATAGATGTGGGTTTTTTTTTGTATTTTTGTTTTTTCTTTTTGTTTTGAGATAGGGATTTGCTCTTGTTGCCCAGGCTGGAGTGCAGTGGTGCGATCTTGGCTCACCACAATTTCCATCTCCCGGGTTCAAGCCATTCTCCTGCCTCAGCCTCTTGAGTAGCTGGGATTACAGGTGCCCGCCACCACACCCGGCTAATTTTGTATTTTTAGTAGAGAGAGGGTTTCACCATGTTGGCCAGGCTGGTCTTAAACTCCCAACCTCAGGTGATCCACCTGCCTTGGCCTCCCAAAGTGCTGGGATTACAGACGTGAGCCCCCACGCCCGGCTAATTTTGTATTTTTAGTAGAGACAGCATTTTGCCATGTTGGCCAGGCTGGTCTCGAACTCCCGACCTCAGGTGATCCACCTGCCTTGGCTTCCCAAAGTGCTGGGATTACAGGCGTGAGCCACTGCGTCCGGCCGATAGATGTGTTTTATTATTGTACTTTTAGTTCTGGTTTGCATGTTTTTGTATAAAAATTCTTTACCTGTAACTTGGTATGATCTATGAAATCACAACTTACTGCCATATTTTCACCATTTATGTGCATTTGATTATAATATTGTAATGATGAGGGAAACAGATTACAAGTTTTATTTAGAAGTCTTCTTCAGGCTGGGCGGTGGCTCATGCCTGTAATCCCAGCACTTTGGGAGGCCAAGACGGGTGGATCATGAGGTCAGGAGATCGAGACCATCCTGACTAACACGGTGAAACCCCGTCTCTAGTAAAAATACAAAAAAAGTTAGCCGGGCGAGGTGGCGGCGCCTATAGTCCCAGCTACTCGGGAGGCTGAGGCAGGAGAATGGCGGGAACCCGGGAGGCGGAGGTTGCAGTGAGCCGAGATCGCGCCACTGCACTCCAGCCTGGGCGACAGAGCGAGACTCTGTCTCAAAAAAAAAAAAAAAAAAAGAAAGAAAGAAATCTTCAGAAGGAAGGAGGATGGTATTATCCACCTTTTAAAAAATATGTTCCTGCATAAATTTTACTGTAATAAAACAGTACTATGTTTATGTTTATGTAGTACTTCATTGTTCACCAAGGAGTTTTCTTGTGCAGGAGCCCTGTAAGATAGGTGGGGAGATACGAAGATCTTCAGTTTACAGATGAGAAATCTCTGTGAGATGCAGATTAAGTTCAACACTGTGCCTGTAACCATAAAGCGACCACCAGTAAAACGAAGGCTAGAACTCCAGTTCCCTGTTTGTTTCTTGCAGGACTCATATTTGTTATTTTACTGAGTATAGAGTGAGAAAGAGGGGAAATTTTTCTTCACTGGTGGACTCTGATTCTTCTTTCTGCTTATCCATTTAGTCGGAACCAACTGTCAACATTGCCGGTACACTTGTGTAATTTGCCGTTGAAAGTCTTAATTGCTAGTAATAATAAATTGGTGTCACTTCCAGAAGAAATTGGACACCTCAGACATTTGATGGAACTTGTAAGTTAATATTTTTGATTGTCCAGTGTGTGTGTGTGTGTGTGTGTGTGTGCGTGTGTGTATGAAACCTTGGAGAGAGAGATGTCTACAAAGTCGTACCATAGTCTCTTATGTGGCCAAGATTTATTATTGAGATACGTTTTTGACTTATTTTCCAGTGTTGGTAATGAGTCATGTACTGAATTCTCAGTACTCAAGTGGTTGGCACACAGAACTAAGAACTGAAAGTACAAGCCTAATCAGCCCACACAGATGGGAAAAAGGCATTAGAATTATGTTCTAACCAATATTAGATGATTTCTGTGTCATTAAATTTTTGAGATATGTTAATATAATTGAATTTTTCAAAATAAATGTATTTGTATCATCAATATTCTGATTTTTTATTAGCTCCTATAGGGGAATGGCACTACAAAGGTTAGGTTTATTTTTTGCCTTACATTATATCTTTAGAACTTATCTCCCACTTTATAAACTAAAATATACTTCATTGCTATGTGTTTTTGTTTTGTTTTTTTGGAGACGGAGTCTCACTCTGTGGCCCAGGCTGGAGTGCAGTGGCGCAATCTTGGCTCATTGGGATCTTGGCTCCGCCTCCTGGGTTCAAGGGATTCTCCTGCCTCAGCCTCCCGAGTAGCTGGGACTAGAGGCGCCCGCCACCACCCCTGGCTAATTTTTTGTATTTTTAGTAGAGACAGGGTTTCACCGTGGTAGCCAGGATGGTCTCAATCTCCTGACCTTGTGATCCGCCCGCCTCGGCCTCCCAAAGTGCTGGGATTACAGGCGTGAGCCACCATGCCCGGCCCTATTGCCGTGTATTTTCTAAGACACTTAATTGAACTCCTTCACCTAATCACTTCTTGAGTATTTACCTTCTGAGCATGGGAATAACAATTTTCTCATTTAATCACCATGATAATGAATTGATTACTAAAATTATTTTCATTTTATAACTGAGGAAGCTAGCACTCAAAATTTTGGTTAAATAATTTGCCTAAGGTTATATAACAGAAGTAGTATTTGAAACCAGACTACCTTAAGTCATTCTGAAGTGGTCAAATACAATTACATCCATTAGGATTAGGGGTATGTTTTCATGTAGGTTTATTAACAAAGATGGAAGATGGTTATCATAAATTAATACGTATGTAATATAGGTGAATCACTTTTTTCAGTTAGATTGTGAATATAAGAGGTTACTTGTGAAAATCCACAAATATATTAAAACTAGAGTCTACATTCTAGACCACTATTTTTGGAGCCAGTTAGACCTAGGACATAAAGATCAGAATGTATGTTTATCAGCATCTCTTCAGAACTTGGGTTAAAAACATGAACTAGAAGTAAACTATACTCTAATTCAAATTCTTATTTTCAAATCATTTAAACATTTTGTTTCTACTTTTTCAGTCCTAAATACTTAAAAGATAGAGATGTGTTACAGAAGCTTTTAGTTTTCTACAAAAGAGGTTAATTGATATCCTCAGTCATATAAGGAACTTGTGACAGAATAAGAATTAGTGTCCTGGCCGGGCGCAGTGGCTCACGCGTGTAATCTCAGCACTTTGGGAGGCCGAGGCAGGCAAATCACCTCAGGTCAGGAGTTCAAGACCAGCCTGGTCAACATGGTGAAACCCCATCTATACTAAAAATACAAAAATTAGCCAGGCATGGTGGCACCTGTTATCCCAGCAACTTGGGAGGCTGAGGCAGGAGGATCGCTTGGACCCGGGAGGCAGAGTTGCAGTGAGCTGAGATCACACCACCCAGCCTGGGCGACAGAGTGAGACTCCGTCTCAAAAACAAGAAAAAATTCATGAATGAGTGTCCCTAAAGCTCTCCATTCCCATCTGATGGTCTTTCAGCAACATCCTTGTTGGCTCACTATTTTTTTCCTCTTCAGTAAGTGAAAGCAAACTGCTGTTTTCTACATACATATTTTCTGAGAGATTATATATTGCTGTTACCTTTTGGCTCAATCTCAATTTTTATATCCCTTCAACTTTTTTTTTTTTCTAGCTAGGATTTGAACCTATATCCTTTCAACTTCTTTTAGAACCCTTTTAATGCCTAGAGCATTGGACTAAGAAGTCTAGCTTCTGGCCAGGCACAGTGGCTCTTGCCTGTAATCATAGCACTTTGGGAGGCCGAGGCACGTGGATCACCTGACGTCAGGAGTTTCAGACCAGCCTGGTCAACATGGTGAAACCCCATCTCTACTAAAATTTTAAAAATTAGCCGGGCATGGTGGTGGGTGCCTGTAATCCCAGCTACTTGGGAGGCTGAGGCAGGAGAGTTGCTGGAACCCAAGAGGCAGAGCTTGCAGTGAGCCGAGATCAAGCCACTGCACCTCCAGCCTGGGCGGCAGAGCGAGACTCCATCTCAAAAAAAAAAAAAAAGTCTAGCTTCTGATTCTACTTCAATTATTAATTGGTAGGAAAAGTAAAACTAGTCTTTTCTCTAAGCATATTTTAAGAATATTAAAAAACGTTTGAAGCTCATTGAAAAATTTAGCAAGTGGTCTTTTTTTATTCTTCTTTCTTTTTTAAAAAAAGAAAATAGAGGTGAGTCCTTACCCTGTTGCCCAGGCTGGTCTGAAACTCCTGGGCTCATGCGATCCACCCGCCTCAGCTTCCCAAGGTGCTGGGAGTAGGCGTGAGCACCACACTCGGCAGCAGGCGGCCTTTTCTGAATAGTAAATGTGTGATTTCTTTCAGTCGTATTGCACAGTTTTAAGTGTTAATGTGGCAGCGTCCCTCTGTTCACATAACGATGTGTTTGCAAATTACCTTGGCTAACCTCAGATTTACGGTATTCTGAATTTATTAATCTTGGAGCCTGTAGGTAGTCACTTGTCAGAACTGTTGAATTAAGCTATTAAGATACCAGAAGGTCTCCCAAACATACCTAATTTTATAGACAGTTTAAAGCAGACAAGTTGTAATGTTAGGACAATCTTTATTTTGTATCTTTTCAAAATAGGATGTGAGCTGCAATGAAATTCAAACTATACCTTCCCAAATTGGTAACCTGGAGGCCTTGAGAGACCTTAATGTAAGAAGAAATCACCTAGTACATTTGCCTGAAGGTAAGAAACTATGAAATGATTATTATTATTATTTTAAGCTCTCTCAGACTAATCAAGACAAAAATGTATAAGGGTTATATCCAGGCTGGGCGCTGTGACTCATGCCTGTAATCTCAACACTTTCAGAGGCAGAGGAGGGAAGATTGCTTGAACCCAGGAATTCCAGACCAGCCTGGGCAACACAGAGAGTCTGTCTCTACAAAAAATTAACAAATTAGCCCCATGGGCTGGCATACTCTTGTAGTCCCAGCTACTCAGGAAGCTGAGGTGGGAGGAGTCCCTGAGCCCAGGAGGCCAAGGCTGTGGTGAGCTATGGTGGCGTCACTGCTCTCTAGCCTGAGCACCAGAAAGAGACCCTGTTTAAAAAAAGGGGAGACGGGAGGCTGAGGCAGGAGAATGGCGTGAACCCGGGAGGCGGAGCTTGCAGTGAGCTGAGATCCGGCCACTGCACTCCAGCCTGGGCGACAGAGCGAGACTCCGTCTCAAAAAAAAAAAAAAAAAAGGGGGAGAGAGAGTGAGTGAGTGTGTGTGTGTGTGTGTGTGTGTGAGACAGTGTGTTACCTCCAGTGTTTGAAATCTAATGGTTTATTTAATAGTGTTATCTGTTCCACTGTGGATTTTAAAAGCCTCTTCAATGAAAAGGTTTGATAACTCTTGACCTTTGATTTTATTTTTAGATATTGTCAACCAATGTAATCAATAACTCAGGGTAGGGTCACTGGAAATTTCAGTAAGCATGACTGTTTGGGGGAAATGTAACATGTTTGGATAAGGAGATAGTATGTAGTATAATGAAAAACATTCCCGCAGTTAGCACTCACTTAAAAATGGACTCTGACCTGAACTGAACTTTACCCGTCCCTGGAGATGTTCAAACAGAGGCTGATGAACCATGTAGAGGTGATGTGTAGAGTGAATGGTAAATGGGGTGAGACTGCGCTGAGAGGCAGGTTATCTTACTTAGGCTGACTACAAGCCATGTCATTCAAATACATGTTTGAATGATAAAAATGATTAAACATAAGTCTAATTTATCAATCTTTCACAAATTAATAAACACAGTGCTAGAAAGGAAGATGAAAATGAGAGCTGTTATTTTATGAGATCCAGAATATATATTTCTTCTACATGTTTCTGCTCATCACCCAGCAGTAGGAGTCATCAGCTCATCGCAAGTCTTGTCTCTGCTGTGCTCTCGTTTACTTTCCCCTGCACTGTTCTCTAGATTAATTTGAATCGTATACAGAAATTTATTGTAAAATACCAGTGAGTCTTCTCAAGGTGTTTTCATGACAGTGATTTTCTAGGTTCTTTGACAAAATATGACTACAGTGTACAATTAATAATTTGTTTGTTTTGAGACAGGGTCTCACTCCCAATACCCAGGCTAGAGTGCAGTGGCATGAACGTGGCTCGTGCAGCCTCGACTTCCCAGGTTTAGGTGATCGTCTCACCTCAGCCTCCCAGGTAGCTTAGGCTGCGGGCACTCGCCACCATGCCCAGCTAATTTTTGTATTTTTAGCAGTGACAGGTTTTGCCATTGTGCCCGGGCTGGTCTCAAACTCCTGGGGTCAGGAGATCCACTTGCCTCAGTCTCTCAGAGTGCTGGGATTACAGGTGTGAGCCACTGCGCCTGGCCACAATACATGTTGAATTAACTAATGATGTTTTCACTTTCCCTGTAGAATTCAAATATTTATACCAATTTGATCCAGCATAATATTTAGTTCTAAAGTACTAGTGGAGCTTTGACATTTTGGATTCCAAGTAAATGTGTAAGAACGTGACCTTTTCAGTCACTTTTATATACTTTACTGCAACCAAAATCTCGCATGTCTTTCATCTCACTCGGCTTGTCCAGGAACCTTCCCACCTTTTATCCTCAGGGCCTTATTTTCTCCTGGGTCTGTTTGCTACCAACTCAGGAATGTAAATGAAGGTTAGCAAAACCAAAATCATGACCTCTAGGACCTTATAACCCCAAATTTCTCTCTAGGGTTACCTCTGTACTCAGGACTCACCTACTATGATTGGTCTTCAAATACTTACTCCTATAATAATAATTATTTAGTGTGAAATCAATTAATGAAAATATTGGGGTTTCAATCAAAATGAAAATTGAGAATTTCAGATGACAATGGAAGCTTAATAGTTTTATCAGCTAATTTATTTCTGTATCTTATTTTGATTGTAGACTGCTGACAAAATGGTTTATCACACAAATAGTTTCAATTTTTTTAACAGTTTATTTTATAATCTCAGCACATATAGTTGAACTGAGTTGGCAGGTGAAGCTTTATTCCAACAGCTACATTCATTCGTGTGGAAGTTTAATTTCTAACATTGCAATTTGGTAGATATCATTTATCTTTTGTTATGTTGCCATTTTGATATAAAGTTAATTTTAACTTTTACCAAATAATACATTACATCATTCAAAAAATATTTAAGAATATTGAGTCTTTTTTTTTTTTTTTTGAGACAGAGTCTCACTTTGTCACCTAGGCTGGAGTGCAGTGGCACCATCTTGGCTCACTGCAACTTCTGCCTCCCGGGTTCAAGTGATTCTCCTGCCTCAGCCTCTGGAGTAGCTGGGATTACAGGCACATGCCACCACGCCCAGCTAACTTTTGTATTTTTAATAGAGACAGGGTTTCGCCATGTTGCCCAGGATAGTCTTGATCTCCTGACCTCATGATCCGCGTGCCTCCGCCTCCCAAAGTGCTGGGATTACAGGCGTGAGCCACCGCCTGTAATCTTAAATAGTATCGTTCCCCTGCCTCAAACTTCCCAGCACACCAATTTCAATGTCCAAAAGTATGTATCTTCATTAAACTCCTTTGACTCTTTTTTTTTTTTTTTTTGAGATAGGGTCTCACTCTGTTGCCCAGGCTGGAGTGCATGGCGTGATCGTAGCTCACTGTAGCCTCGAACTCCCTGGGCTGAAGCCATCCTCCCATCTGAGCCTTCCAAGTAGCTGGGACCGCAGACATGTGCCATCACACCCAGAAGTTTTTGTATTGTTTTGTAGAGACAAGGGTCTCACCATGTTGCCCTGGCTGGTCTCCTGGGCTCAAGCAGTCCTCCTACCTCAGCCTCCCAAAGTGCTGATTACAGGCATGAGCCACAGTGTCCAGACTGCTGACATATTTCTAATTGATACATTTTTATAGCTATTGCTGGTTTGGGCAACTTTGACACTTATGTCAGCTTCCTATTGTGATAGATGAGGATTTAGTTTCCTTACACTATCACATACCGTGCCTTTACTGCCTTCCTCCCATCTTCCCAGTGTAGTTTTAGCACAACTTTGGATTAAATGTTATTCAGTGTTCACATTACTATAATTATGTAAACATTGTTCCCTGCCAATTCAAGTGATGTACTCTGATTTTATTTCTTTTCTTGTACATGTTTTTTTTTTTTAGAGGTAATAGTTTCTTATCTTTTTATATGCTTATTTTTGTGTGTGTGTATTGCTAATTCCGCCCTCTTTTTCCAACAGTCTTCCTTGTCAAACCAGTGAGATTCTCTATCCCTTTTTTCCGTGCACTTCTGCCTCACTGAGCCCTTTTTTCCTCTTCTGATACGGACTGGCTGTTCTCTAGTATTGCTGCCCAGCTTTTTTTTCTTTTCTTTGAGACGGAGTCTCGCTCTGTCACCCAGGCTGGAGTGCAGTGACACGATCTCGGCTCACTGTAACTTCCGCCTCCCAGGTTCAAGCGACTCTCTGCCTTAGCCTCCTGAGTAGCTGGGATTACAGGTGCCCGCCACCACGCCTGGCTAACTTTTGTATTTTTAGTGGAGACAGGGTTTCAGCATCTTGGCCAGGCTAGTCTTGAACTCCTGACCTTGTGATTCACCCGCCTCGGCCTCCCAAAGTGCTGGGATTACAGGCGTGAGCCACTGTGCCCGGCCTGCTGCCCAGCTTGCTTTCTTCTGTGTTAAATACTCTGATTCCTAGACTGGATCGTCCTCAGTTTACTCCCTGTTTTGCTGGAGGACATCTCCTAGTAGTTTCCCAAGAACATGTCATAGGAGAACATATTTTTGAGACTTCACTTGAAATGTCTATTCTATGTCCCCCCTTGATTAATAATTGCTATAAATCTAGGTTGAAAACTTTTCTTTCAAGACTCTTAAGTCTTTTTTCACTCTCCGCTTTCAGTGTTTAAAATTAATGGTTGAAAATCTGATGCCATTCATTCTTAATCCCAGTCCTCTGTGACCAGCTTTCGCTCTCGGGAAGATTTCACGATGGTCCCTGTGTATCTGCTGCTCTGGAGTCGTATGTGAATGTGCCGTAGTATGAGCTGTTTTAATTCAATGTACTGGATACTCGGTGGGCCCCTTTCCAAACCAGAGATCCATATCTTCCATTGTGGGAAATTGTTTTACATCTTTTTTTTTTTTTGATAACTTTCTTTATTCTGGTTTCTCTGTCCCCTTTTCGAATTATTTTGAATTGGATGTTATTAGACCTCTTTGTTGATCCTCTTTGATGATTTTTCTTATCTTTTTTATTATTCATTTCTTTGTCATTTTGTGTTATCTTATGGTAAAATAGTTCCAACCATCATGAATTTTTAATTGCTACCATTATATTTTTTCATTTCTACAAACTCATTATTCTGTGATTTTTAAAAAACATTCCTTTTATGTTTCAGTGATTAAGGACCTTCTCTTTCTGAAACTAAAGATAGTTTAGCTTTTCAAAATTTTCTTCTGCTTTCTATAAAATACCTGTTTCTTCTGAGTTCCTTTTTTTGGTTAGTTGGTTGGTTTTGATGTTGGAGATGTCTAAATGTCTGTGGATCATATACTTTCTTTATATAGCTGAATAGAAGTTCTGAGTATACTGGGCAGAAATTGTATAATGGTCATTAGCAGCAAGCTGTGCATTTTATTAGAAGAAATTCTGTATCATTATATAAAAGCCTTATATATGGGACTGTGAGGTTTACCAGAGAAAGAAGCTCCATTTCTTCTATGTTATTGTGTATATTCTTAACTGTGGCCATTCCTGGGGATGAAGTAGGATAGGGTGGGGTGGGAAGGTGCTGAGGTCTTAATGTTAAGTGCGTAGACTTTGACTTAACTCCTCCATTTTCAGCTGGCAACTCCTCCTGACTTTCCATTGTGCCTGGGATCCCTGAGTGCAGAGCATTTTTGGTTCAATTGCACTGGAAAAGAACTTGCTGACTGCTGGGAACATTGGAGAAGGATAGTGCCCCAGCTGCGTTAGTGGGGGCTGTGGACCCAGGCATTTAACTGTTCTTTAATAGAGTGTTATCTAATCCTTTTGTTATCCTCACCTTCTTGTGGTATCAGGGCCTCCAGCTTCTGAGACTTTCTGTAGTTCTGAGCGGGTCAAAGCTGCTTGCTTTTTATTAGTCATCCTATCTATAGGCAACTAGATCTCATTTTTACCACTTGTCACATTTTTACCACTTTGCTACCAGTTAATCACTAAAAGAGAATGGGAGTAAGTATCTGTGTTAAAATCACATTTAACTAGAAGCTTTTGTAAAAATTCTTTAGTTGTAAAACATCATTAATTGTTCATTTCCATTTTACCTTCATGCAGAGCTGGCAGAGTTGCCTTTGATACGGTTAGACTTCTCATGCAATAAAATTACCACAATCCCTGTTTGTTATCGGAACCTCAGGCACCTACAGATGATCACCCTAGATAACAATCCACTACAGTCACCTCCTGCACAGGTAAACCATAGTGGAAGCGTCAGGTAAACCATAGTGGAAGCATCAGGTAAACCATAGTGGAAGCGTCAGGTAAACCATAGAGGAAGCGTCAGGTAAACCATAGAGGAAGCGTCAGGTAAACCATAGAGGAAGCGTCAGGTAAACCATAGTGGAAGCGTCAGGTAAACCATAGTGGAAGCGTCAGGTAAACCATAGAGGAAGCGTCAGGTAAACCATAGTGGAAGCATGGTATGGACTTTTTTTTGGACAAAGGATGAAATTTAAAATTTTCTGTACATTTATCATTCTGTTAGAAAATAATTTCTTTTAAAATAAATTCACATGCATATGTATTTTTGAGAAGCCTTGAATTAATGGATTGGAAGATAATGTTTCCAGAAGTGTTTTTCCTTTCTCTAAATTGGTATTTGTTTTTAAATTGAAGAATTCTTCCCTACATTTTTTTCTAATAAAATTTTAATTTCTTAATATTTTTCTTGTAAAATTTGAGTGTAGACACCATAAATGCTAGAGACAGGCCAGGCGTGGTGGCTCACGCGTGTAATCCCAGCACTTTGGGAGGCCGAGGCGGGTGGATCACAAGATCAGGAGATCGAGATCATCCTGGCCAACATGGTGAAACTCCGTTTCTACTAAAAATACAAAAATTAGCCGGGTGTGGTGGTGGGCACCTGTGGTCCCAGCTACTCAGGAGGCTGAGGCAGGAGAGTCGCTTGAACCCAGGAAGCGGAGGCTGCAGTGAGCCGAGATCGCACTACTGCACTCCAGACTGGGTGACAGGGCGAGACAAATAAAAATACTCAGCTTTCAGAGCTAAAAACTATCAGTACATTTCTTTTTCTGATCATTGTTATTACAACCTTCCTAATTCTAAAAGTCACAAATACCTAGTTTAGACATTTTAGTCGTTTATCAGTGACTGAAATGAAGCTATACAGTAATAATTATAAGGTAGCTTTACATGTAGATGCTGGACATCCTACAACCTATAAATGTTTGCCAACTCATTATTTTCTCTTAGCTCTTTTTTTTTTTTATTGAGACAGAGTCTTGCTGTCGCCCAGGCTGGAGTGCAGTGGCACGATCTCGGCTCACTGGAATCTCCGCCTCCCGGGTTTATGCCATTCTCCTGCCTCAGCCTCCCAAGTAGCTGGGACTACAGGCGCCCGCCACCACGCCCGGCTAATTTTTTGTGTATTTTAGTAGAGACGGAGTTTCACTGTGTTAGCCAGGATGGTCTCCATCTCCTGACCTCGTGATCCTCCCATCTCGGCCTCCCAAAGTGCTGGGATTACAGGCGTGAACCACCACGCCCAAGCCCCTTAGCTCTTTTTAACTCTGCAATTTATTGACGATTTTGTACAAGCATATGCTTCTGTCTCTTTTTTTTTTTTTTTTTTTTTTTTTTTTGAGATGAAGTTTCGCTCTTGTCGCCCAGGCTGGAGTGCAATGGCGTGATCTCGGCTCACTGCAGCCTCCACCTCCTGGGTTCTAGTGATTCTCCTGCTTCAGCCTCCCGAGTATCTGGGATTACAGTCCCCCGCCACCACACCTAGCTAATTTTTTGTATTTTTAGTAGAGACGGGGTTTCACCATGTTGATCAGGCTTGTTTGAACTCCTGACCTCGGGTGATCCACCCGCCTCAGCCTCCCAAAGTGCTAGGATTACAGGCGTGAGCCACTGCGCCTGGCCACATGTGCTACTCTTTATGGCAACTATAAAACTTTATGCGTAAACTTCCTAACAATAGAAGGGTCTTATAAGCCTCAGGACTTTGTGTTTTGACTTCTGGAACAAGTAGCAACAGAAATACATGTAACAGAAATATATGTAATATTTCATGATGTCCTGCTCTTCTTTCTCAAAGCAAAATCAAAAACATAATTGTATGTGATTGTTGGATTCCTAAAAGTAAAAGTTGCTTCACGTAATCTAGTGGGGAGAAATGCTTTAAATCTCTGACTATGCAAACTAATCAGTGTGATAAGTTTACTTGGTATTTGAACAGTATAATCAAAAATTATTTATTTTATATATTACTGAAATTTACTAGTGACTAGAAAATGAAAACTTATATTTACCAGTTAAACACCTAAAATAGCACTTAACCAAATAATATAATTTGTTATAAGAATATTCGTTTTTTAATATTACTGTATGTACTTGATAGAAATGCCTCCTGTTCCCAATGTACGTTACATAAAATGTTGATATGATAAAAAGGAGCATACTTCAGATGAGTAATGATTTGTCTACATTTATGTTACTTTATTTAGATATGTATAAAAGGCAAAGTCCACATATTTAAATACCTGAACATACAAGCTTGTAAGATCGCTCCAGATCTGCCAGATTATGATAGGAGACCACTGGGTTTTGGCTCCTGGTAAGTATATTCTGTACCTTTGCCTGTCATATTTTTTGCACAGGGAATCAAATAAAATGGATACTTTAATTTGCCTGAATGTTTGACTAAAGGGAAATAACCTGTTTTAACACTGTTATCCTCAGAATGCTTGTATTGTAGTGTTGATTACTTACATCTGGCAAAGTCTAGTTCTAAGGGTTTCTCAACCTTGGGACTA
This sequence comes from Macaca mulatta, assembly GCF_049350105.2. NCBI lineage: Eukaryota > Metazoa > Chordata > Mammalia > Primates > Cercopithecidae > Macaca > Macaca mulatta. Next base: position 1,103,321 of record NC_133407.1, on the reverse strand, counting down.
TTGACATTTTATATCAGATAATTCTTTGTTGTGATGGGCTGTCATGTACATTGTAAGACATTTAGCAGCGTCCTTGGCATCTACCCATCAGATGCCAGTAGTACCCTCCCAAGGTGACAAACAAAATGTCTCCAAATGTCACCTTGAGGCTTCCAGTTGAAAACTACTGGTCTGAGTGACTTGAACACTAACTTTAGCTCTGCTGCTGAAATAACTAGCTGAAGGCAAGTCATTCATACTTTTTGGGTTTCATTTTTCCTACAAGGAGGGAAGAGTTGAATTTGTTGACCATTAACATCACTTCAGTATCTTTTAAGTCTATGAGTCCCTCAGCTACATAATATATGACTTATAAGTCTGAGTCCCTCAGCTACATGACATATGACTTACAAGTCTGAGTCCCTCAGCTACATAACATGACTTATAAGTCTGAGTCCCTCAGCTACATAACATGACTTATAAGTCTGAGTCCCTCAGCTACATAACATGACTTATAAGTCTGAGTCCCTCAGCTACATAACGTGACTTATAAGTCTTTGAGTCCCTCAGCTACATGACATATGACTTATAAGTCTGAGTCCCTCAGCTACATAACATGACTTATAAGTCTGAGTCCCTCAGCTACATAACATGACTTATAAGTCTATGAGTCCCTCAGCTACATGACATATGACTTATAAGTCTATGAGTCCCTCAGCTACATAATATATGACTTATAAGTCTGAGTCCCTCAGCTACATGACATATAAGTCTATGAGTCCCTCAGCTACATAACATGACTTATAAGTCTGAGTCCCTCAGCTACATAACATGACTTATAAGGTCATCTGCTTGGCAGTCCCAACCGTATGGAACAATCTCTTCTGTTTGTAACAAGGTCTTACTGTGTTGCCCAGCCTGGTCTCTCAAACTCCTGAGCTCAAGCATTCCTCCCACCTCAGCCTCCTGAGTATAGAGCAGTCTTAAGTAGCAAGAATTAAATTCTTGGGCCTTTAAACAAGCAGGATAGATGTTTCAGTGAAAGTGAAATAATGTTTATGGACTTTACTCCAAAGAGAACCCCTCAGGCCTTCTCTTGGAACCTCTCAAATTTTGCTTAAAAGCACAGTCCCAGTAAACTCGCCTCATTGGGTGAACAAGAATTGCAGAGGTGTGATTGTTTTGAAGCTAGATAATAATGAGTACATGAGGTCTCATACTATTCTGTTTGCTTTGTTTCTATTTGGAATTTTTCATATTAAAAAATTAAAAGAAAGCCCATTTAGTTCTAATAGTTAAGTGACTGCATGTTTTTTTGGAAAACTGATCTGTTTAATTTCAAATGTTAATTGTTAAAATAACAAACTTTGCAGTAACAAAGTCTCTTTTTGGCAGCCATGAAGAACTGTACTCAAGTCGCCCGTATGGAGCCCTTGATTCAGGCTTCAATAGCGTGGACAGTGGTGATAAGAGATGGTCAGGGAATGAAGTAAGTGTTTTTTATAATCTGTGTGTTATAACACCTGATTAAGAGAAAATAAAATGATGAAAATGAAAAGTGCCTTAACCGGATTCAATTTCTCACTACATAAAATACAGAAAAGTCAAGGTGGGGGTAAGATTCCCACATTCTACAGTTGGAACTGGTGTTCTGCTTCCTTACCGGCTTTCCATCACGCGGATTTCCACCTGTCTGTTTCCTCATTGTCTCATGGAAGTAGTTTCATATCATAGAAAGGCAAACAGGAGCTGAGCCAGTGGAAATTGAAGCCTAAAATGTGAAGGGTGGGGTGTTCTTGAGCAGAGGCGAGAGACAGTGAGAGAACAAGTGGGACTTCAGGCCGATGGGTAGAGATGAGGACCTTAGTGAAGAGTATTCATGTGCTCAGGAACAACCTCCTAGCTAATTCTGTCGTTTTCCTGGTTTTTAAATTATTTGTATTATGTTTTCTGCTCTTAAAAATTAGTGTGTCCACAGAGAAGGTCTACAGAAGAAAAAAAGTAAAAAAAAAAAATTACTAATGTGAATATTTTAGCGATGCATTAAGTTATTAAATAAACTTTTGTTAGCAAGATTGATAACCTATTTATAACATTGTTTTATGGTGAATCAAAAGCAAATTAATTTTAGACCACATCCCATTTGTAATTTGGAATTGTGTTTGTATGTCTTGGTGGGTGGGTTCATAAATGTGGCTGTATCGATACAGATATATACGTAGATATTTTAAATCTATATGTATAGATTTGTGGAGTCATGAATGTTTTTTTTTTTGAGACGGAGTCTCGCTCTTTCACCCAGGCTGGAGTGCAGTGGCACGCCCATGGCTCAAGCAGTCCCCCCACATAAACCTCCTGAGTAGCTGGGACTACAGGCTTATGCCACCACGCCCGGCTAATTAATTTTTTTTAAATTTAGAGACGGGGTCTCCCTGTATTGCCCAGGCTAGTCTCAAACTCCTGGGCTTATCGTTCCCACCTTGGTCTCCCAAAGTGTTGGGATTATAGGCATCAGCCACCACTCCAGGCCAGGTTTTTATCTTTTTGAGATAGGATCTCGCTTTGTTCGCACAGGCTGGAGTGCGGTGGTGGAATCCTATCTCATTGCAGCCTCGAAGTCCTGGGCTGAAGCAATGCTCTCGTCTCAACACCCAAGTATTAGGATTAGAGGCATGCGTGAGCACACCCAGCTGATTTACTCCTGGCCTCGAGTGATCCCCTGGTTCGGTCTCCCAAAGTACATGTATTACAGGCGTGAGCCGCCAGGCTGGAAGATGATTGTTCACGTTTCTGCTTCTTTTTTAAGCCTACAGATGAATTTTCCGATCTGCCTCTTCGAGTAGCAGAGATGACTAAAGAACAAAGACTACGAAGGGAAAGCCAGTACCAAGAGAATCGCGGCAGTTTAGTGGTAACAAATGGTGGAGGTAAACGTAATTCCAGTGACATCGAAAGTGTTTGCAGTCATTTAACTTTTTAAAGTTGTCTTTTTCACACCCACTGCTTTTGTTTGTGTACCTATAGCTTCTTCACTCTTCTTTTAAATACTTCTTTTCATATATGATTGAAAAATGCTATTTTCCATTGGGATGAAACTATGATTTCTGGTTTCAGTCAGAGTTAAAATATAGTATTTCTCCCTTGTTTTTATTTTGGGAGGAAACTTTATTAGAGACAGTACACCTGGAGTAGATCTTCATTAATCTGGATTTAACCATGACCTTTTGAAGTACCATTCTCCCTTTTTAAGATTCTTGCTGTGGTCATTATTTGATCTCTTTTAGGAATTTAGTGCATTTTTTTTTTTAGCGTTTACCTTTTCTTCACTTGGAATTGTCAGATGCTCTTCAAGGGCGTCTGAATCGCAGTTTTCCTTATTCTGACATTAAAAAATTTGTAGTTCATTAGCAAGTAGCACTCTACTTGCTTATACTTTCTGAAGCAGACTCTTGATTTTCGCATTCCATTCTGTATTGCTTGAATTGGTTTGAATTTAATGTTTAATGTTTAACTTCATATTTAAATTTTGAGGGCCAGTTATAAGGGAAAATGACTTTGATTTTTCCAGAAACCTATTACTTATCTGAGAAGAGCTTTCATTTCTGCGTGATGATTTCAATTAAATGGTTTGCTGTCTTTTTCCTCACCATCTTATGTTCTTTCCTCCTGTCGTTACCATTTTTCATTTACATTTCAGTAGTCTTCAGTGTTTCTCTCGTATGAGGTATCTTTCTCCATCAGTTTATTTAAGACTTAAAATAATGTTGAGATCTGTGCCGGTATGGTAGCCACTAGCCACATGTGGTAATTATTGAGTATTTGAAGTGTTTTTTAAGGCTGGGCGTGTTGGCTCACACCTGTAATCCCAGCACTTTGGGAGGCTGAGGCAGGTGGATCACTTGAGGTCAGGAGTTTGAGACTAGCCTTGCCAACATGGTGAAACCTCATCTCTACTAAAAATCCAAAAAAAAAAAAAAATTAGCAGAGCATAGTGGCACATGCCTGTAATCCCAGCAACTGGGGAGGCTGAGGCAGGAGAATCAGTTGAACTCAGGAGGAAGACGTTGTAGTGAGCCAAGATCGCGCCACTGCACTCCATCCTGGGCAACAGAATGAGACTGTGTCTCATAAAAGGAAATAAAAAAGAAAGGTGGTTTTTCCAAATTGATACGTATTGTAAGTTTAAAACACACATCAGATTTTGAAGACTTCATTTGAAAAAAAGCATATAAAGTAGTAATATTTTGCATTGATTATATGTTGAAGTGATATTTAGACATATTGGACAATGTAAAATATATTAAAATTAATGCTGCCTCTTTTACTTTAAAAAATATGACTACTAGAAAATTTCAAATGACGTATGTGGTTCACCTTTATGGCTTGTGTTATTTTTCTCTTTGGCCACACTTGTCTAGATTGTATGAAGAAGTAAAGTTGCTTTCTTCAGAAATGGTCTTAATATAAACATGTATTTAGTCAGACAAGTGTTAGCACATTAAAAAAAATGCATTTATTTACTTGGTTTCTAATGTGGATGTAAACTTGTAACCTTTTCATCTTTTTTAGCTATTAATAAAACTCTAGTAACTCATAATTCATTTTATATTAATTGCATTCACAGAATTATTTATAAATGAGTCAGAAGACTAGTTTGAGAAAGAGGCTTCTCCAGGTTCACTGCTCCAGCAACTGCGATTTTTAGGCAGCCTATAGAACGTCATAAAGTAACAGGTTGTGGTTTAATGCGTCTCTGGAGAAACTGTCTTAGTAGCAAGTTTTTTTTTCTAGTGTGCCATTTTAAGTAGTTGTTTCATTACTTTTAAACTTAAAAATAATGGGGGATTCCCAAACTTAATAGATGAATGATGTGGCTAAAAATAATTTATATACTTCTCCTCACCCTAAAGCATTTTGAGAGGAAAAAATTTGTCAAATGAATCCCTTCCCATCCAAAAACTATTATAAAATATCTACATTGCTGACCTCTAGCAGATAGTTTTCCAAATAGGACAATCTTTGTTCTGATCTTGTTTCTGTTTAATTGACAACAATTACTGGAAGGGAGATAGTAGTCAGAAACTCTTTTCTTTCTCAAGTCTAGTTTACTCCTACCTTTTCCCTTTTTTGTGTGTGGCCTTTTACTTTCTTTTGAGTTGACTGTGTTCAGTTTTCCACCTGCTGTCTCCTCCAGAGATAATAAGCCCCAGACCTGAAACACGAGGATGTGCCTTTCAGTCTTTAAAGCTGTTCTTGCTCTTTGTCTCACAGACTCAGACTGCTGTGTTTAAAACAGTAAGGAGCTGTCCAAAGAAAATGTTAAAGGTCTCTATTTCAATAATTATCAATTACTATGTTCTTTAGTGAACTAGGACTAAGGTTTTCTGGAGCCTATTTTTGTGAGTGACCATGAACTAAATAATAAACACTCAGGTGCCAGCCTCGGTGGCCGACGCCTGTAATCCCAGCACTTTGGGAGGCCAGAGTGGGCGGATTGCTTGAGCACAGGAGTTTGAGACCAATGTGGCCAACATGGTGAAACCTCATCTCTACTAAAAATAGAAAAAGTAGCTGGGCGTGGTGGTGCACACCTGTAATCCCAGCTACTTGGGAGGCTGAGGCAGGAGAATCGCTTGAACGTGAGAAGCAGAGGTTGCAGTGAGCCAAGATTGCACTACTGCACTGCAGCCTGGGTGGCAGAGTGAGACCCTGTCTCAAAAAAAAGAAAAAACAAAATAAAATATAAGTAAAATTTATTTACTTTTTTTTTATTTTTGAGACGGAGTCTTGCTCTGTTGCCCAAGCTAGAGTGCAGTGGCATGGTCTCGGCTCACTATAACCTCCGTCTCCCAGGTCCAAGCAATTCTCCTGTCTCAGCCTCCCGAGAAGCTGGGACTACAGGCCTGCACCACTAAGCTCGGCTAATTTTTGTATTTTTAGTAGAGACGGGGTTTCACCATATTGGTCAGGCTGGCCTCGTACTCTTGACCTCAGGTGATCCACCCGCCTCCACCTCCCAAAGTGCTGAGATTACAGGCGTGAGCCACCAACCTTGGACATAAAATGGGTAAAAAAAAGATTTACGTCATTTAAAGTTTTTATCATCCCTCCCACTTTTTTTTTTTTTTTTTTTTTTTTTTTTTTTTTTTGAGACGGAGTCTCGCTCTGTCACCCAGGCTGGAGTGCGGTGGCCGGACCTCTGCTCACTGCAAGCTCCGCCTCCTGGGTTTACGCCATTCTCCTGCCTCAGCCTCCCGAGTAGCTGGGACTACAGGCGCTCGCCACCTCGCCCGGCTAGTTTTTTGTATTTTTTTTTAGTAGAGACGGGGTTTCACCGTGTTAGCCAGGATGGTCTCGATCTCCTGACCTCGTGATCCGCCCGTCTCGGCCTCCCAAAGTGCTAGGATTACAGGCTTGAGCCACCGCGCCCGGCCCCCTCCCACTTTCAAAATAGAAAATCTTGGGGAAAAGGAAATAAGTAAATGTCTTTTATTGGCTGTCTAATTCGAATGTTTTTTTCTGGTGTGTGTGTGCATGTGTGGGGGTGTGTGTGGTGTATACAGTGGAACATGATCTGGATCAGATTGACTTCATAGACAGCTGTGCCGCAGAGGAAGAAGAGGCCGAGGTGAGACAGCCCAAGGGACCGGACTCAGACAGCCTGAGTTCACAGTTTATGGCGTATATTGAACAACGGCGAATCTCTCATGAGGTAGTACCTAGATTGAAGCCTAAATATGTTGCTGTCCCTTCGTGAAAATAATTCATGATAGTATAAAGTTTTGTTGTATCAGTGATTTGTTGACTTAAGCCTAATTGTTTTCATTATGTTCACTTCTAATTTCAGTACCGAATTGTTGAAATTTATTCAGAAACATCAGACAGTAGTCTCAAGTAGGCTTTAGGTTTATTTTTCAAACCAGAAGACAGATTTCAGAATGTTGCAGAAGGAAAAAGAGAAGTCTAGGTACTGTTAAGGCCTTCGAAGAAAGTACAAAGAAAAATACAGTGATGCTTTTCATTGTTGTTTTTATTGCTTTTATATTGTTACTAACTGATAAATCATAGTTTGGTCAGTAGTTAATTAACAGTTAAACCAAAAAGTTGACTTTTGTGGCAACATGCAGACTTAACCATAGCATTTTTATAATATGCTGAATTATATTGGAGCTTTTGTGCTAAGTCACACAGAACATAAATTGTTTGCTATTAAAATTCTTGGGTATCTCTTAAGTGGAACATTGAATTGCCTTATAAAACAAATGTGCATTCAGCCCACTGCAGAATCTCCGCCAGCTCCCCAAGGGTCTCAGATAGAATAGCGTTCTTCAGTCTGTCTTGTCAGCATAATAAAATGGCTTCACTTTAGTGGATGCGATGTTGATGTCTGGAGTTGGTTTCAGGCTCTGAGCAGTGATTATTTGAGAAACAGTTGGGTCCTTTCTAGAGAATGATGTATTAGCCTTTTAGAAATAGAGAATAATCTCTTTGGTCTGAGACAGCTAAAAGGAAAGAAAAAAAAAGAAATAGAGAATAATCATTTCAAGTGGGACATGTTGTAGAGTGGTATTATCATTCTTTATTTAATGAGACAGAGTCTCACTGTGTCACCCAGGCTGGTGTGCAGTGGTGTGATCTCGGCTCACTGCAGCCTCTGCCACCCCGGTTCAAGTGATTCTCCCGCCCCAGCCTCCTGAGTAGCTGGGATTACAGGCATGCGCCACACGCCCGGCTGATTTTTGTATTTTTAGTGGAAATGGGGTTTCTCCATGTTGGCCGAGCTGGTCTTAAACTCTTGACCTCATGTGATCTGCCTGCCTCAGCCTCCCAAAGTGCTGGGATTACAGGTGTGAGCCACTGTGCCCAGCCAATATTATCATTCTTTTTTTTAAAAAAGGGGCTTTGGTTTTTCCTGTCTGAACACTTTTGAACACAGTGTGTTTTGTTGGTAAAGAGACACTCTTGTATTTAAAGTTGGATAAAATTATGTAAGTCAAAGTCTTACAGCCCAGAGATAGCAATGTACCAGATGACTGGTGAAACTACTTGTTCAGGCTGCTAGAGCAAGGGGCACTTAACTGTTTTGCAATAAAATTAAAATGAACAATGACACATTATAATCCTTAAAGGAATTCATTTCCTTTTCTCCTGGTCTTTCTCTTTGATCATGTTATGCTTAATTAGGCTGTATAAATGGAGTATCTTTACTAAAAGTAAAAATGCCTATTATACTACTATGAAAAATAATAGTATCATTTCTTTAATTCATTATATTGTTTGTTTTGTAATAGTTTTTAAATTCTGGCTGCCTATTACATATGGTAGTCTTTACGACTTCTGTGTCATAAAGCTTTCGTGAAATTTAGCGTCTGTGAAAATATGATGAGGCAGCATTATTTTAGATGGTTTCACAACCAGGGAAGAAATATCTTTTTGTTTTCCAGAACACTTATCTAAAAATGGATTGTTAAAAACTAATCTATGTGAGATTTTAAACACTCTACTATTATTTAATTTTATTATAATACTTGTCACATACATAGACCATTCCTATCTGAACATGGTATGATTTTTTTTTTAATTAAATGACACATTCATTTCGTCATGAAAATTTCATGTACATCTTAGAATAATTTTAGATAATTGCAGTATCATAAAACTAGGATGGGGCTGGACATGGTGGCTCACACCTGTAATCCCAGCACTGTGGGAGGCCGAGGCGGGTGGATCACTTGAGGTCAGGAGTTTTAGACCAGATTGGCCAATGTGATGAAACCCTGTCTCTACTAAAAAAATAAAAATAAAAAGTAAAATAAAACTTAGCTAGGAGTCATGCCAGGCGCCTGTAATCCCAGCTACTCTGGAGGCTGAGGCACGAGAGTCGCTTGAACCTGGGCGGCGGATGTTGCAGTGAGCCAAGATTGTGCCTCTGCACTCCAGCCTGGGTGACAGAGCAAGATTCCGTATCAAAAAACAACCAACCAAACGAAAAAACTAGGATGGTAAGTCACTGATACAACATCCTAGGAGAGATTTTTGTTTCTTTGTTAAAAGGGTATAGCTTGGCCTGGTGGCTCATTCCTGTAATCTCAGCCACTCGGGAGGCTGAAGTAGGAGGACTGCTTGAGCCCAGGTGTTTGAGACCAGCCTGAGCAACATAGCGACTCTGTCTCTAACTAAATAAACAAAAATTGTAAAATGGTGTATTCACTAAAATTAGAAAAATTATTTTTGCATCAGAGTTACAGAATTGTAGTTTATTATTGGGATCTCATGTCCAGACTTTAAGACAGTCAGTTGTTAGCCCTTTGGAGTAACTCACCAAAAGTTTCTAGTGACATGTGATGTACCTATTTCTTGGAGGTAGATGATAAGTAGTTTCATGTTTGATTTGTAGATATGCTTTTTGGAAAAGTTGTTTTCTTATTTTTCCCTTGATGAATAACTATTTTGATGATTATTTTTGGTTGAAACAAGATTGTATTGCTTCTGTAGATTTTCCTTTGATAACCTTTAATCCTCTACCTTTGATTTATAGTTTTATTTTTCTGTGTGTGGTCTGTATTTTAAACCAGTTTAATTTTCCTCAGTAATACTTTTTGAAAATGACCTTTTACTCTTTAGTTCATAAATAAGTAAAATTGCCAGTAATATTTTTCTTTTAAATACAGTATTTTACCATAAATAGAAATTACTTTTTGTTTTATCTTGATAGTCACCAACACACCCAAGACTATTTGTATGAGTGTGATAAGAGACAATTTGTGGTGATGGATCAATAAAGAAATGTAATCTGCCCAGTGAACTCACTATTTCCAGAAATATTCAAGAGAAACTGAGCAAATGTCAGGGTAGGGTAGGTGGGAATTTCTGTCCTCAATGGAAGTCTGTACTAGTGGCCTCTTCAGTTCCTTTCCAATTCTCACATCTTATTATTCAGTAAATATTACTGTGCTCTGTCACTGTAATGTATATAATACAGTGAGAAGGAAATCTACTTTCTTATAAAATAAATGTGAATTGTGAACATTTTTGTTTATTAAAGCAGCAGTATAGCATATGATGCTTTTACACTTAAAGTTTACATTTGAAGAGTCTATTAAAATATTTTTTAATGTAATACACAAATTGACAAATTGGATGTGAACTGTATAATCACAGTGTTATGGATTAATATATTAAATTTATTTATTTCTATCCTTTGGCCTAGGGTTCACCAGTAAAGCCAGTAGCCATTAGGGAGTTTCAAAAAACAGAAGATATGAGAAGATATTTACATCAAAACAGGTTTGAAAAACCAATTCTACTTAATTTATTTCTGTCTTAACTCAATGATGAGAGCATAAACTAATTTTGGATTTATGCAGATCTGTGTATAATAAAGATGTTTAGATGGCATGTATTTAGAACTGAATGACAGTATGCTTTTTGTACTCATGCCATAGAAAAAGTGAAAATTGATTTGATTCTAAATTGACACTATCTAAATCACCTACACAGTTAATTCATCTGAAGATACTTGATAGCAATGAGACTTTGTGGTGATGCTATGTGGATTCATGCATAAAAAGGGCTAAAAGAACTTCAGGACTGGGCATGGTGGCTAACACTTGTAATCCCAGCACTTTTGGGAGGCCAGGGCGGGAGGCTTGCTTGAGCCCAGGAGTTGGAGACCAGTCTGAGCATCATTCTACCCTCTACAAAAAGTAAAAAACAGCCTGGCATGGTGGGGCACACGTGTGGTCCCAGCAACTCAAGAGGCTGAGGTGGGAGGATCACTTGAACTGGGAGGTTGAGGCTGCAGTGAACCCAGTTTGTGTCATTGCACTCCCACCTGGGCAACAGAGTGAGACCCTGTCTTAAAAACACACACACACACACAAAAATACAAAAAACAAAAACAAACGAGTTTCGAGAGTCCTAATTTTTTTTTTTTTTTTTGAGACGGAGCCTCGCTCTGTCCAGCCCAGGCTGGAGTGCAGTGGCCGGATCTCAGCTCACTGCAAGCTCCGCCTCCCGGCTTTATGCCATTCTCCTGCCTCAGCCTCCCGAGTAGCTGGGACTACAGGCACCCGCCACCTCGCCCGGCTATTTTTTTGTATTTTTTAGTAGAGACGGGGTTTCACCGTGTTAGCCAGGATGGTCTCGATCTCCTGACCTCGTGATCCGCCCGTCTCGGCCTCCCAAAGTGCTGGGATTACAGGCTTGAGCCACCGCGCCCGGCGAGCCCTAATTTTTTTTAACTTACATTTTTGACTGGATAACAGAGAGATAGGCAGAGACAGTGATATGTATCGCCAGTCCTGTCTCCATGCGATCTTTCCACTGTACTTGGTGCCTCTCAGAATATTTTGAAAATTAGGCCTGGCACGGTGGCTCATACCTGTACTGCCAGCACTTTGGGAGGCCAAGGCGGGCGGATCACTTGAGGTTAGGAGATCGAGACCAGCCTGGCCAACATGGTGAAACCCCGTCTCTACTAAAAATACAAAAATTAGCTGAGTGTGGTGGGACACACCTGTAATTCCTGCTACTTGGGAGGGTGAGGCAGGAAAATCACTTGAACCCAGGAGGTGGAGGTTGTAGTGAGCTGAGATTGCGCCACTGCACTCCAGCGTGGGTGACAGAGTGAGACTCCATCTCAGAAAAAACAAAAAAAACAATATTTTGAAAATTAGCTTGATCATTTAGAGCACTGCTTCTCATTCTTGAATTCCAGAATGTTTCTTGCCATGAAGTATTTCGCAGTAGTTGGAAATTTCATCCTTTAGTTCTTTGCCTTCTGGTTTTATGAAGTCTTGATATGCCTATTCTTAAGTGATAGTAAATTTACGTAGTTCTTATACTTGACAGGGTATTAAAGTTAACTTGGGGGACTGAGATATAGATGGAATAAATATGTAGGGAGAAAAAAGACATAACTTTGCCATTTATACTCTTACCACTTAACTAATGGAGATTTAATTAAATTTTATATGCTTCGAAATGTATTTCAGAATGTCTTTTCAGTTGCCATGTGCCCTTTTATTGAAAGTATAGTTTTGAGATTCCAGTTTTATGCAGGAGTTTCCAGTTACATTCCCTGCCCTGAGTGGGCCTGCGTTTTTTATCTCGTGTGTCTCACGTCCTGCATCCATCATAGCTCGAGAGCTCCAGGATTTAGGAGAAACCCTCACAGTAAAAGCTAGTTTTCACTCAGTTACCTTATGTGTTAGTTTTCTGTTGCTTGTGTTATAAAGTTCTAGCAGTTTAGAACAACACCCCTTTATTATATTAATACCCTTCTGGAGGATAGAGCCTGGGCAGGCCCCCCTGGTTCTCTACTTAGAAGCCAAAGTCAGGGTATTAGCTGACCTGGATTCTCATGTGGAGACTGTGGAAGACAGTTCATTTTCACACTCCTACATGTTGGCAGAGTTCAGTTTGATGCAGTTACCGGTCCCCGTGACTGAGGTCCCCATTATTTTCCTGGTTGCCAGTGGGTGGTGTTTAGAGTCCACCCACATTCCTTCTTCATGGCCCCCTCTGTCTTTAAACCAGGAATGATGGGTCAAATCCTCCTTATATTTGGCATCTTTCTCACTTCCCTTTCTGCCACATCTCCCAAAGTCTTTTGCTTTTAAGGGCTCGTGGTTATATTAGGTCAACCTGGATAATCTCCCCGTTTTAAGGCCACCTGATTAGTAACCTTAATTTCATCTGCAAAGCCTTTTAAAAATGTAATACAACAATATTCACTAGAGTAAGGCCAGGGACGGAGATCATGGAAGACGAAAGTCTGCCTACCACATCTTAGTCCAGAGTTCCTGTTTTTACTTCTTTTTGAAAGTCTGTGGATTCTTTATTTTCATGGCACCTTAGCAATACATTTTAAAAGCTTGTTTTATTTTATTCAGCATTTTGGTTATTTCCATTGGAAGAGTCATTCAGGACGTTTAGTCTGCCGCACGCAGTGCTGGAAACTAAAGCTGGGATTACATTTTTTGTTTTGTTTTGTTTCGTGGCAGGGTCTCTCTCTGTTGCCTAGGCTGGAGTGCGGTGTTGTGATCATGGTCACTGCAGCCTCTACCTCCCAGGCTCAAGCAATCCTCCCACCTCAGCCTCTGGAGTAGCTGCAACTTCAGGCGTGTGCTATATACTCAGCAAATTGTTTGTTATTTTTAGTAGAGACAGAAATCTCACTAAGTTGCCCAGGCTGGTCTCAGACTCCCGGACTGAAGTACTAACTCTCCTGCTTTGGCCTCCCAAAATGCTGGGATTACAGGTGTGAGCCACTGCGCCCAGCCATGATTACTGTTTAACTGGGGGTTCCAGAATACTAGACCTTAGCACAGTCCTTGGATAAGAACTCCATACTTGATCCTAGTAACCAGTTAGGCTCTAAGATCAATATATACTTCATGTTTTTAATTAGCAGGTATTTGTGAAATATCTACTATGTGCCAAGTTCTTTTCCAGATGTAGCTGTGAACTGAGTCAAAATTCCTGCCGTCTTGGAGCTACCATTCAAGTGGAATGTTGAATCAGAACCTAAAAAGACAAAATCACCTCTCCGTGACTGATAGCTCTCAGGCGAGCAAGGCTTGTCTTAAATCTGAATAACATGTTATCAAAAAGAATCTGCCTCAGTGGTCTGTCAGTTACAGCAGCTCAAAAACACTGAGTGAGCATGAGGAATCCTCTGCTAGTGAGCCGAAAAGGAAAGCTTGCTTGCCCCTTTTTCCTCTCATTCTCTTCCCCTACCCTCATCCACCACACACATTTCTTCCCACCTACCACTCCCCTATCCCCTACCCACATAGAGTCTACCCTACTGGGAGATAATAAACATATGGAGATGTAATACATAAAAAGTGTGAATGTTTTATAGTATTTGCCAAGATGGATTATGTAAATTTGAAATTGAAACTAGCAAAAATTACGTTTTAAAAAAATTGTTAAAATAATTTTTTATGGGCTGGGTTCAGTGGCTCACGTCTGTCATCCCAGCACTTTGGGAGTCCAAGGCCAGCAGATCACCTGAGGTCAGGAGTTCCAGACCAGCCTGGCCAACACGGTGAAACCCCATCTCTACTAAAAATACAAAAATTAGCCGGGTGTGGTAGCTTGCACCTGTAGTCCTAGCTACTCGGGAGGCTGAGGCAGGAGAATTGCTTGAACCCTGGAGGTGGAGGTTGCAGTGAGCCAAGATTGTACCACTGCACTCCAGCTTGGGTGACAGCAAGACTCTGTCTTAAAAAAAAAAAAAATATGAGTCCTACTTATAATTTGAATAGCATTTTAGTTCAGGAGACATGATCATATCAGACTAGGTTCTGTAAAGTGTGTTATAACTTCTATAAGAAGCAATATAGAATTAACATTTAGATAAAACCTGAAAGTTTTTTTGTTTCATGTTATATAGACAAAGCCAGAAAAGCTACTCACATTAATTATGTGATTTTGTAAATAAAGAAAAACAGAGAAGGCAGTTTAGAGTCTGCCTTATACTGGCTGGGCGCGGTGGCTCACGCCTGTAATCCCAGCACTTTGGGAGACCAAGGCAGGTGGATCACCTGAGGTCAGGAGTTCCAGACCAGCCTGGCCAACATGGTGAAACCCCGTCTCTACTAAAAATACAAAAAATTGGCCGGTGTGGTGGCAGGTGCCTGTAGTCCCAGCTACTTGGGAGGCTGAGGCAGGAGAATTGCTTGAACCCGGGAGGTGGAGGTTGCAGTGAGCCCAGATTGTGCCCCTGCACTCCAGCCTGGAAAACAGAGCGAGACTCCATCTCAAAAGAAGAAAAAAAAAGTCTGCCTGAACAGACAAAAGTCTGGTTTACTTAGCTCAAGTAAGTTCAAGATTTAGAGGAGATACATGTGTGTTATCTGCATTTTGTTTTTTATGTCTCAATATTCCACGCTTTTTTGGGGGAGGGTGCTACTGTCATTCATTCAAGCAATATTTCTTCAGCACTATAATGGTTTTGCCTCTGTTCCAAATCCCTGATATTTTAGAGTTACTTTTTAGTGGATGTAGACAAATATGTGTAACAAGTATATTTCAGGTACTGCTAGGTGCTATGAAGAAAAACAAAGCAGGATGAAAGAGATGGTAGGGTGAGGGAAGAGTGAAAGTAATGTTAGATGCAGTGATAATATTTCAGTAGAAACCTGAAAAAGAGCAAATGTTATGGCGGTCTAGGGGTGAAACATTCTAGGTAGAGGTTCTGAGGTAGGAACATGCTTTTGGTGTATTCAAGAAACACCCAGGAGCCTGAGTAAAGCAGGACACATCTGGGGTGTGAGGTGAGAGTTCCGCTGTGGTTAAGTTCTATTTCAGGTACATGCAAGACATCCGAGTGGAATTATCAAGTAAGCAGTTAGATTTATGAGTTTGGAGTAAGGTGGCAAGAATTAGGGCTTGAACAACCAGAAAAACAAACTGAGCAGGGGTGGTCATGGGGATAGGAGAAAGAGGGTGGTGTCCCAGAGGCTAAATGAAACCAGTGCTGCTGTTTTTGCTTTTTCAAGACACAGTCTGTGTCACCCAGGCTGGAGTGCGGTGGTGTCATCATAGCTCAAGCAGCCTTGACCTCCTGGACTCAAGAGATCCTCCCGCCTTGGCCTCCCAAAATGCTGGGATTAAAAGCATGAGCCACTGTGCCTGGCCTTGAAAACAGTGTTTGAAGAAGTATAGAGAGGAATGAACAACATCACTTACTGCTGATAGGTTTTTTTTCCAGGCGGAGACTTGCTCTGTCGCCAGGCTGGAGTGCAGTGGCGCAATCTTGACTCACTGCAACCTCCGCCTCCCGGGTTCAAGCCATTCCCCTGCATCAGCCTTCTGAGTAGCTGGGACTACAGGTGCACGCCACCACACCTGGCCAATTTTTTGTATTTTTTTAGTAGAGTTGGGGTTTCACCATGTTAGCCAGGATGGTCTCGATCTCCTGACCTCATGATCCACGCGTCTCAGCCTCCCAAAGTGCTGGGATTACAGGCGTGAGCCGCTGCACCCCGCCCTGCTGATAGGTTTAATAAGAGGAGGACTAAGAAACAACTATTAGATTTGGGGTTGTCAAGATCACTGACAAACCTGTGAGGGGAAAGAAAGAACAGTTTTAGTGAAATTGTAAGGACAGGATGCGGATTGGATTGGGTACAAAATACAATAATGAGATAAAGTGGAAACAGTGGGTTTGACTGGATTTTTAAAGAAGCATTGTAAAAAGAGGGTAAATGAATATATGTACCTGTAATCCCAGCACTTTGGGAGGCCGAGGTGGGTGGTCTGCTTGAGCCCAGGAGTTCGAGACCAGCCTGGGCAACATGACGAAACCCCATCTCTACCAAAAATATACAAAAGTTAGCTGGGCCTGGTGGTGCACACCTGTAGCTCCAGCTTCTCAAGAAGCTTAACTCTGGGAGGTGGAGGCCTCAGCGAGCCGAGATCGCAGCACTGCATTCCAGCCTGGACAACAGAGTGAGATGAGACCCTGTCTCAAAAAAAAAAAGAAAAGAAAAGAAAAAAAGAAACATATGTAAAAAGAGGATATGTATTAAAAGATTGAAAAGCAGCTGGGCACGGTGGCTCACGCCTGGAATCCCAGCACTTTGGGAGGCTGAGGCGAGCGGATCACCTGAGGTCAGGCGTTCAATGACGGCATTTCATTAAATTCGGCCTCGCCAACATGGTGAAACCCCGTCTCTACTAAAAATACAAAAATTAGCTGGGTGTGCTGGCACATGTTTGTAATCCTAGCTACTCAGGAGGCTGAGGCGGAAGAATCGCTTGAACCTGGGAGGCGGAGGTTGTGGTAAGCTGAGATCGGGCCACTGCACTCCAGCTTGGGTGACAGGACAAGACTCTGTCTCAAAACAAAACAAAACAAAGATTGATAAGCATTGTTAAAGTATGGTGTTCAGGTTAGGGCACATAAACAGACTTGAGACGGTTTATTTGGTCCTTTCTGTGTTTTGGTTCAGTTCATCTACAGATGGCCAGTAAAAGCTATGGGAAATTTTAACAGTGAAATTAGCAATCCAGGGAGAAAGTTGCAGTTAATTCCTGTTACTCTAAATGTGTAATCAGGGCGGGCTGCGGTGGCCCACACCTGTAATCCCAGCACTCTGGGAGGCCCAAGTGGGTGGATCACTTGAAAACTCAGGAATTTGAGGGCAACATAGCAAAGCCCCGTCTCTACAGAAACTACAGAAATAAGCCTGGGTTGGTTGACACACACCTGTAGGCCAGCTACTGGAAAGGCTGAGGCGAGATTATCACTTGAGGCCAGGAGGTCGAGTCTGCAGTGAGCCATGATCATGCCATTGCACTCCAGCTTGGGCAACAGAGTGAGACCCTGTCTCAAAAAAAGAAAAAAAAAAAAAAGGCTGGTCGCAGTGGCTCACACACCTGTAATCCAAGTACTTTAGGAGGCTGAGATGGGAGGATGGCTTGAGGGGCAGGAGTTTGAGACCAGTCTGGGCAACATACTAAGACCGGCATTGCTACAAAAAAAATTTTTAAAAAATAGCTGGGCGTGATGGCTTGAGCCCAGGAGGTCAAGACTGCAGTGAGCAATGATGGCAGGATTTTGTTTTTGTTCCCCTAATGGCACACTGATTTCAGTGCCTTTAGATCAGCCTGATAGGCTCATCGTCATCATAGTTTCAGAGGCCAGGTCCTAAATGTCAGACAGTCACTACTTTTGCCAGTTTTAGTTTCAGACACAAAGATGAGTTACAGAGACTTAAACAATGAAATCTGTTTCAGGAAAAGGATAAATAGTAAACAACAAGAATTAACACTGATAACAGTGAGGAAGTCGCCCTTTTTTGTTGTTTTTTTAAGCATTAAAAAAGGGTTTCGTATTTTTCTTAAAAATAAAACAATTTTTATTTTTGTGTTAAAATTACTTCATCGATTGAAAATAAGAGCAGGTGTGCTTTATAAATACAGTTACCAGGTTCTGTAGTGTTCTAGATTTCTGTTGATAAAATGGCTGTGTGTGTGAAAGGATCTCAGTTTACATGTATCTTGTTTTAATCACGGTGGTAACGAAGATAATAGTTATTCATGTTATAAAGAAATGATACTGTTTGAAAAGTGATCTCAGTTAACTATTGTTATTGGCTGACATAGTGATACCACATGAAACGTGAGTTGGAGGTGGCAGATTTTCCTCTGGTTTCACTTAATGACTTGGGCGTAGGTTTACAAAATGCAGCTACTCCTTCAATGCTGACTAGGCGGTTTGCTGCTGATTAATAGAAAGCTACATTTACAAGAAAAATTTCATTTGTTTTTTATACATCTGTTTGTCTTTTTATTGAAGAGTGTTTTTCTGTTTTCTTTTTTGGATCAGGGTTCCAGTTGAGCCATCTTCTCTCTTGTCACTATCAGCAAGTCACAATCAGGTAATTTTTAGTAGTTATGTTTATTTAGTTTTGCTTTTTAAACTAAGATGATTATTTTTTTCTTTTATAATACTTAAATTGCCATTAATTGCCAGATATATTTAAGCATTACCAGCTGTCTCAGTTAATATAACATATGTACGTGATACTTGCTAACAGTGTTTTTGGACACTAGATAGAAAATCTTTACCTTCGTGATAGCTTTATAGTATTAGGTTGGTACAAAAGTAATTGCAGTTTCTCCCATCACTTTAAATGGCAGAAACCACAATTACTTTTGTACCAACCTAATGTATATAAGAACGATGCAAAGATGGGAAAAGACTGGCAATAAACACATGTAAAGAAATGCTAGGTGAATTCAAAGCAAAAGTTGCATGGGTCAACAGTAGTTCCCAGAATTGATAGGGAATATTGGTAAAGTGATCCTTGTTTTTACTTTGATATGCACAATAACGCTTTGGGTCCAGCTGTCACATACAGACCTGGAACTTCATCGGAGAAGGGAGCAGTTAGTAGAGCGCACTCGGAGAGAGGCTCAGCTCGCTGCCCTGCAGTATGAAGAGGAGAAAATAAGGACCAAGCAGATCCAGAGAGATGCTGTTCTGGACTTTGTCAAAGTGAGTCCTTTGAATGACACTGTTCAAGCTGCTGAGAGGTGAAGTGCTTATTTGTTTGGCCAAGCCTGTTGGTTTTTATTGTCAATTAAAATGTCAACCATTTTTCTCTCTATAAGGAATCTTGACTAAATAGAGTGTCTCTTTTACTTGTGTCTATCTGCATAAGGATGATGGAAGTGATTATCTTATTAACAGTAATCTCTTCCTCTTATTTAGCAGTCCATCAGTGGACATGTCACTTTACTATCCAGCAGCCATTTCCTCAATTTCTGGTGTCATAGTAAAGATCAGTCACATGAAACTGATAGTGCTTTAGTAAATAATGAGTTAAGGCCCTCCAAATGTGAACTGTTACTCAGACCTCTCTCCAGCTTCCTTGCTTTAGTAAATAACAAAAGTTTGCTAGCCTCACAGGCTTTATCCTTTGCAGGAACTTTGATTTGTTCCTTTCTGTTCTCCACACACATTCAGTTAACAACCCTGTTAATATTTCTTAATATTTTGCAGCCTCTATAGTAGCGCCTGAAACAATGACATTTTATTTTACCTGTATTACTTACCTTTTTGTTCTGAAATCATTTTTTTCTTCATAATTAAATAATTGTTTGTAATTTTGTTTACTTAATATCTGTCTATCATTTATCTGTAAACTCCATGAAGATAAGAACCATGTCTGTTTTACTTACTACTGTATCCCTAGACCTTAGCAGGTTTTAGCTCATAGTAATCGTCAATAAATATTTGTTGAATGATTAAATGAATTATTCTTGTCCTCTAAAGACTTTCCTGTATTTCATACTTTAGAGACCATCTTCTTTAAGTACCATGCATATGTCTGTTTTACCTGATAAATTATTTTTTTCTGAATGTATCAGACCCTTGGTGATGATGTTTAACTCTTTCTTACCTGATTCCTCTTCATCCAACAAATTCCCTTGTCTATTATTTTCTATCAAGATGTAGGCAAATCTGGCGGGGTATGGTGGCTCACGCCTGTAGTCCCAGCACTTGGGAGACCAAAGTGGGCGGATCACCTGAGGTCAGGAGTTTGAGACCAGCCTGGCCAACATGGCAAAGTCCTGTCTCAAGTGAAATAAAAAAATTTAGCTGGGCGTGGTGGTGCATGCCTGTAATCCCAGCTAACCAGGAGGCCGAAGTGGGAGAATTGTCTGAGCCCAGGAGGTGGAGGTTGCAGTGAGCTGAGCTGAGATCACCACCACTGCACTCTATCCAGCCTGGTCGGCAGAGTGAGACTCCATCTCAAAAAAAAAAAAAAAAAAAAATGTAGGTAAATCTTTTGACCAATAGCAAAAATACTAAAATTAATATTCCTACAACCAGAAGTTCACAAAGGTACCTCTCTTAATCCCTCCCTCAGAACCTTCCGTCTGCCCTGAGATGTTTCTTTTCGTGCCTTTTCACCCCTCGTAAGAACATTAATGTGCTGATGGCCATGTTCTCCTGGCCTCCTTTATCTCTGTCATTGTCTTTTTGTGCAAGTCATCTAATACCCACATACTGTTTCTCCTAATTTGTCCAACCATTTCTCTTTCCCTTAAATCCCTGCCTGATTTGTTACTACATAAAAATTTTTTATATAGTTCTTTTGAAACTAATGAAAATAATTCATTGGTTTATTCTTCTTAGGTCATTTGGAGGTGTTCAGGTTTCATAGATGAGGAAGCTGCAGGTGTAGGAAAATTAAGCAATGTAGTCATTTATAGTAAATTCCTTTTCATAATCAGGAGGCAAACCTAGACTTCTGAAAGCCTAACTTTGTTCGTCCATTTGACTTGAAAGACCTTTATGGAATGCTGGTTGTACAAGGAATATAAAGATGCATAAAATACAAGCCCTGCCCACCAGGCACAGCTTAGACCTTATCACAGAAAAAAACAGAAAATAAGACAGCTTGTAATAAAAGTGCTTGTTTTATATTCAAGACAATAGAAGACTTAGAGAACAAGTATCATCAGAATTGACCTCAAAAAGAAATGATACGGGACCCTGAAGAATGAGTATGTAGGATATAGCCAGGAAGAATAGACTGGATGATGGTGTAAAGGGGGGTTCGATCTAGGCTGAGGAAATCTAAACAGGATGGGAACTAGGAATGACCTTGTATGATTTGTAGGTTTAAAATAATGGTACTTGCAGGAAATACCAGCTGGCCTAGAGAGTTGGTATTGAAGACTTACGGGAAAAACGAATTATTGAGATGATGATAATACTTAAAACTTATTGAGTGCTTATTATGTACCAGGCACTATTTTAAGTACATTATATATATTTACTCATTTAATTCTCCAGCAATCTCTTTAGGTACCATTTTTTTCTTTTTATGAACAAGCTCAGAGAGAATAGCAGTTTACTAAGATTAAATACTCAGTAAGTGGCAGGATTAAAATCCTATTATTAGAACAAGGCAGGTTGGCTCCAAAGCCTGTTTTGTGAGCACAGTCCATGCCGCCTCTCGGTAATAATGGTTAACACTGAATCCTAAATGCTGTTCTATGTGCTTTGCATAAATTAACTCATTCAGTTTGCCTTCTACAAAAGTCACACAGCTAGTAAGAGATAGTCAACTTGTAGAGAGTCTTGATTAAATGTCAGGTTAGTGTTGGATCTTGATCTGTTAAGTAAAAGAGAATGCTGAGTTTCAAAGCAGGAAAAAGACAAGAGAGAGACTTCTGAAACACGCATGTACTCGTGTTAGAATCGGTTAGGAAGAAAGGGACTAGAAAGAGGAAACTAAAGAAGAGAGAAACTGCAATAGTTAGACTAGGGTGTGAAATAAGGCATAGAAACCAGATGGCTTCTGAGGGTACTAAGGGTCGGCAGTATTGCACAGAGACAAGAGCCTAAGTTCAGAAATTTCTGAATTTGAGTCCAGCTTTGCCACTTGCTGTGTGCTTGACTTTTAGAAAGTTGCTGAGCCATTTTATGCCTTTAGCTTCCTCCTGTGTGTGATATTTAACTCTGAAATATTAACTATTTCAGAATTATTATGGATATACTTAATGCTTAATACTAGTATGGTAGATGCTATATCCCCTATTACTATCATAAAGTGGATTTGCTGAATTCCCTGTAAGAGAGATGATGAATAAATCGCTGAAGAGGGTGAAAGAAAAGAAGCTCCCAAGGCAAGGTTTGGAGGCTAAAAGAATGGTTTCAAATGAGGGGCTCGCATTGTGGAAAGAGCGCAGGCTCTGCCGTTGGAAGACAGGCGCAAACCTCAGTTGTGCTACTTATGAACTTGGAGACCTTGCACGTGCCGCATAGCCTCTCCTCGATTTTCTCATCTCTAACTGAATATGATGATGATATTTTATCTCACACAGTAGAAGAATCACTGAAATACTGTGTACACAGTGACGTGGTAGAGTACATTGTAAAGCAGGGACCACAGCAATGCTATCATGTTATTATTAGATGATTAGATATCACACATTGGAGAAAATAGCCAGTTAGTATGGGACATTGTGAGTTTGTTTTTGAATATGTCAGATATGAGGTGGAGTGGGGTTTCCAAGTAGAGAGTTTCCACAGGCAGTTGAAAACACAAACCTGAGATTTGCTTCTAGCTAAAGTTATTACCATTCGAGTGATACTGAAGCCATTAGAGGGAGAAAATAAGTTCACTGAGGGAAGGTCAGTATTCTGATTGTAAACGTGTTTCTGTAGGTATATGTATAGTTTTTAAAATTTCTAACTAAACATGTTCTAACTAGTAAATCTAGAAAAATGCTATATACAAGAGGTAGAAAAATTAATGTGAGTGATTATTTTAGTAAATGTAATTTTTTATTTTCCGTGTTCCAGACTCTAACCAGCTTCCTTTTTTGGGGGGTTTTGGGGTTATATAGCAAAAAGCATCACAAAGTCCACAAAAACAGCAACCCCTCCTAGATGGTGAGGTAAGTTGAAGTAATCACCTTTTCTTTGAAATTGATTATTTTTGCAATGCAAATGAAATGTTTACATGTAATTATCATCTTTTCAGTGCTTTTTGAATATTGCCACTTTTCTTTTTCCCCCTCACAAAATTCTGCTTATGAGGGAGATGATACAAGCCAAGGAGTTTATTAGAATCTATGGATCAAGGCTTTTTTCAGCTATACACATCCATCTAGAGATTATATTTCCCTCCCTGACCCCCACCAGAGGCACCATCCCCCTCCTCCATTTTTGAAGCGTGGTGTGTAGAGTCCTAGGAGCTTTACCTGGTACAGGTAAATGGAGCGGCTACTGAACAAAAAAAGACTCTTACATAGTATTTCAGATTCAGTGTTATCAGTGATAACACTTATTTTATAGTATCAAATAGTACATTTTTGTTACAGATTAACAGAAAATAAATCACTTAACCTTTGAAAAATCTACACACCTATTTTGATCTGTTAAAATGAAGCTTTTACTAAATGTTTTTATTGTAATTGGCTTTCTCATTAACCATTTTCCCTTTAAAAGCCTTCCAGTTTTTTCTTTCTTTTTTTTTTTTGTTCCTTTCTTTTTCTTTTTTTTGAGACGGAGTCTCACGCTGTCACCCAGGCTGGAGTGCAGTGGCGCGATATTGGCTCACTGCAACCTCCACCTCCCGGGTTCAAGTGATTCTCCTGCCTCAGCCTCTGAGGAGCTGGGATTACAGGCGCCACCACGCCCGGCTAATTTTTGTATTTTCAGTAGAGACAGGGTTTCACCATGTTGGTCAGGCTGGTCTCGAACTCCTGACCTTGTAATCCTCCCGCCTTGGCCTCCCAAAGTGCTGGAATTTCAGGCGTGAGCCACTGCGCCTGACCCAGTTTTTTCAATTTATGATCATTACCTCCTTGAAAAATGCATAAAAGCGTTGTTTCATGTGAATTTTGACTTTGCTTTTCATAAAATAAGTTATTTGAAAACCTAACACCTGGGGCTTTACAAGTAGCAATTTTCTGTGTTTTTAAAGCACAAGAGTTTCTGGTAAGGGAAAGTGTATTGTTTGAAATGCTTTCAGTTGTCCATGATAAAGGTTTTTTAAAGCACAAGTGTTTCTGGTAAGGGAATGTGTATTGTTTGAAATGTTTTCAGTTGTCCATTATAGAGGTTTTTTAAAAATTTTATCATAGAACTACTACTAGTTTTTTTTGTGTTAGAACATTATATATTTGTATAATACCTGAAAGATTGACTCCAGCCTGGTCACTTGTGTTTTCTTCACCTGGTAGTAATTCTAACACATTTTTGACAACCAAAGTTTGATAAATTTAATATATGTTTTCTTTTTTACCCAATATTTCCTTCTTGATGATTGTTTTCAAGTAATTCATTCTCAAGAAAACTAAAGCTCCACAGGAAAAGAACATAAACAGTTCTAAAAATTGTAATCGTACTTTTCATTTTGCTTGAGAAAGAAAATGAAGAGATACTTAGACTACAAATTATGACCCCTGGGCTACTGGTCTGTCACTGGCTCACTAAATGACTGCAGGTTCTTTATGTTATTGTTACGTCTCTCTCCAGCTTTCTGCTCCCTCCTTGCTTTGGAAGGTTTTAGGCAGTAAGATCCAATTTGAAGTTGTTTAAACTCTGGGAGAAAATCAGTACTCAGAACCAGCTTACTGACTATTATAATACGTGAATTCCAGATGATTGTGAATGTGGTCCTCTATGTCAACATCTTCAAAAGTATGTCTTAATATGTCTCTTTCCTTGTGTGTGTATTTGTGAAATACGTCACACGTGTGCGTAGTTTGTTTTTGACATTGCTTCATTTTTCTCACCTCTCCAGTGCCCCTTCCCATCCAGAAGGTCTCAGCACACTGATGATAGTGCCTTGTTAGTGGTAAGAGTTTCGCACAAAATGGAGTTTTACGTTTCTGTGTTTAGAGATTAAAGGATAGCTCTTGTACTTTTTATTCAGAAACTATATCTAAATACCATAAAACATGATGAGCATCATTACTAAATGCTTTATAAAGAACTAAACCATTTTCCCACATGACTATTTGTGACTGACCCAGTGTTTCAAAGTCAGAGTCCTGCGGCTCATGTCTTCGTCAGGGCCACCAAGAGTCAAACATTTGCATTGAGAACCATATTGGCTTTGTGTGTGTGCTGGGGACAGAGGCATAACATAATATTCATGTTTTAAATGTGTCTAATTCCAGGAGCACTTACTTTATTCATCATTAATTTGGCGCATGGGTCACCTGTATGTTAAGGTGGCCCATGACACTGATTGCACAACTGTGTATTTGACATCCTATTTTATTATGTATTTTCAGCTACAGAAAATCCTTCACTTTGGTTTTAAATACTTACATCTCAAGATTATTCCTTCATGTTCATTTTTTAAACTTAAGGAAACAACTACTGATCATGTTTAACACTGGTTTACTTTTATTGCCTGTTTCATCAGCTGAAAATGAGTATAAGATGGAAAGTTTATTTAAAGCCTTACTTTTATTAGCCTTGCGAGAGAATTCTAACCGTTTATAGAATTTCTTTCCCCATCATGTTTTATGTTATTTTTTTCATAGTAGTGCGGTTCAGAAGTCTCGTATCTACAGCAGTTCTGTCTCGTGCTAGTAACTGCTGCCAGGCTGCATATACTACTGCATGAGCTGCATGCTTCAGCGTGACATTCCTGTGACACAAACTTCCATGGTCTGTTCACACTTCTGTGTATTCTGCAATCTTCATTCCCTTTGAGATGGATAAAACACCTTTTAACTGGGCAGTCTTATAGGTGAATACAGTCATCAGACTCTAGAGTTTTAGTGTAAGTGAATTGGCCTAAGAAGCAAATAACAAGTTAAAAATTAGACAAATATTGAGAGCCTCCGATGATCCAAACACTTACCAAAATTATCTCGTTTGTTCCTCACAGCAACCTTAAGAGTGAAAGTTAAATTTAGCACGTTTTTACAGATGATTTCTGAGGCCCACAATGTGGCTTGTCCAAGGTCGCATAGATAGTAAGTGCAAGGCTGGGAATCCACATCTGTCTGGCTTATCGGAGGACCTGCATTCAACACCGGGCTGTCGCTGGAAACCGTTTAGGAAACTGAAGGGTTAATAACACATGTAATAAGTAGTATAAGTCTGAGTGCCAAGACTCTTTTGTCAAGGAAATAGTGGAATTTAGAAAAACAACAACAGCAAAATCCCCTTAGTGTGTAACTTGAAATTCCCTTCAGCCATTTGTCAAAACACATTCCCTTATAGTTTTAGCTACCAGTATTCATATCTGATCCTCTAAATTAGATGGCCTTTAAAAGGGAATTTCTTCTAAGTATGATGACCTTTAAAAGCACATCTCACATTTCTTTGTATGCCAAATGTCCAACCAACACTGTGCAAAAAGAGTCATATTTTAAATAAAACCTCATCTTACCAAAACTATGCTTCAGAAGGCTTCCTATTGCTTCGAGTGGAGTCTAAATGTGGCCTCAAAGCTCCTTCGTGCTCTGTCTACTGCCTCCATCTCCAGTCTCCTCTCTGGGCTTTTGCTATACCAGCATTTTTCCAACTCTTCAAATATCATAAGCCCTTTCCCATCTCAGACCTTTGCAAATGCTGTTTCTTTTACATAGAATGCCTTTTCCTCCCTGCGTATACCCCTTGATTAATTCCTGTTCATCTCTCAGGTATTTGTTGGAGTGTCCCATCTTTAACATGGCTTTTCTGCAGCTCACTGCCCTTACGTCAGCCCACAGCTGGACAGTTAAATAAACTGACAGGAGCTCTAGTACATTTGATGAAAAGGAGGCCCAGGAAGTATACTTGGTGTGTTACTGTTGTCACAGCAGTTTTTTTTAAATCATGGTGCTTTTATTTGGGTGTTTATTATTTTTTATTTTTATTTTATTTTTAATTTAATTTTACTTTTTAAAAAATTTTTATTTATTTATTTAATTATTTTGTGACAGAGTCTCCCTCTGTTGCCCAGGCTGGAGTGCAGTGGCATGAACATGGTTCCTTGAAGCATCAGCCTCCTGAGTAGCTGGGACTACAGGTGCTCGTGCCACACGTGGCTAATTTTTAAATTTTTTGTAGAGTCAGGGTCTCACTGTGTTGCTCAGGCTGGTCTCTAACTCCAGGGCTCAAGCAATCCTCCTGCCCCAGCCTCCCAAAGTGCTGAGATTACAGGCATGAGCCACTGTGCCCAGCTTGTTTATTCTTTTATTATCTCTTTTCTTTTGGACTACTGGACTATAAGCTTCATGAGCACAAGGATATTTTATTTTGTCTTAATATACTTAATTTACTCCATCCCTACCACCGTTCCTGGGATATATTAGGTGGTCAGTAAATATTTCCTGAATGAACACATAAATTCTGTGTATCTACTGGTTATTATATTGTTTCATGATGAAAAGGTCTGATGAATGATATCCTAAGGTAAATGCTGAATTTGATCTAAAGACCTTGAAACATAGGATTTGAAATAAAGATTTATAACAGCTAATATCAGTTACGCTGACATTCTCTTCGGGCTACCCCTCAAGCTCCTGTTGCTTTCGTCTGTATCAGGTCTCATGAGGCTCATTTTACCTCTTCTTCATCCACTCCTAGTTTTCCTTTTCATATTTGACATTGACAGTCGTTCCAGTACCTCTGATTAAAAAGTAGGCCCAGGCAATCTAAACCCCAGAAGCATACACAGTGTGTTACCATTGTCACAGTTGTGTTCTGTGGTATATTTTTATCTTCACTATTTGCTGCCTTAAGATAGATTTTGTGATACATGTAATACATTGTGTGTTAACATGCTTCTTTTGTCAAATAAAAATATGTTAATTCTCATTAAAAATACAGTCGTATTTATTTTATTGACCATATACATACCTTTTCCTAAACACGCATTTGTTTTCTTGTTCATTTATCTCATGGTTTAGAAATTTGTTGTCCTAGTTTAAATTTTTAAGAATTACTTATAAAGACTTCACTATTTTTAAGCTCTTGGCATTTTGTTGTTTTAATAGGTAAAACCTTACCCAGTGCCCTTTGTGACAGTGTTGTCTTCTCTGATTTCCACTCTCCGTGTGGCAACCTATAATCAAAATTCTATATAATAAATACTTTAACATTTTTTCTTTTTAATTGACAATAATATATATGCAATCTAACTATATCTCCAGTATATCTAACCAGCTGTATGTTGGTTGGTGAAAGATAAAGGATTCGAAGAAAAAGGAAATTCCACCTTCCTCTCTTACAGTCAGTGGGAGTTTCACAGAGGCAGAGATGAAATGCCGGTTCCTCCTTCAGGTTGATGCAGAATCCTCACATCCTCATTATACCTAATTTGGATTAATGTTGAAAAAATATTGTTTTTATTCATACCAGTTCTGCTTGGTTAAAATCCCCCATCATAGGAACAGGACTCATTTGTTTCAAGGCTACTATGCTAAAATTGTTGATGTCCTGTTTTATTTCTGCATAAAATCATTTTTAGTAAATCATACCTCCCATTTCTTGATTAGTGTGGCATGAGGTACTGAGACTATCCTGAATTACACAAGTGGAAAAACTGTGTTGATGGGTTTTTGTCCCCCAAGTGTTCTCTTTCTGGCCTGTCAATAGCTTAGTAAACCATTGGAAAGACTGTCCGTGACCTTTCCTTTTCTCATTTCACTGGTCAGATCTGCCTGCCTGACAGTTGCTAATATCAGTGCTGCCTTCTGTTTCTTCTCTTTCTCATTTGAAATGCAGTCGCTGTCAGGTCTGAATCAAGTGGGTTGTGCTGCTCCCCTGCCTCATTCTTCTGCCTTCACACCTCTTAAGGTATCTCTTGTTATTGTAATTCACCAGGAAGTTTGGGGAGGGGGTACATATAAGGCCTTGAAGTTTTCAGTGAATTGATCTAACAATCTGAAATATAGGATCATATAAATATACCTGTTTATGAAACTGAGTTTAACGTTGATTTCCCTTGAAATTGTTTGAAAGTTTTACGATGCTAGAGACAGTCACAGAGCTCATATTAATTCTTTGTATTCAGATTCTGTTTGATGTGTCATTCTGATTTTTTTATCAAAGGTTTTTTTGTCTTGAGTTATTATTTCACTTTGGTTAGCATATAATATAATATCGAATTAACTCTGTTGTCTAATGTGCATGCAAAATAATGTGAGTCCAAAAACACTATCACCACCAAAACCCCTACCATAGGGTTAACCAATTATGGCCCCTAGGCCACTTGTTTTTTTAAATAAAGCTTTATTTTTATATAACCAATCCCTTGTGTTTATGCATTGCCTATGGCTGCTTGCATAGTAAACAGCTGAGGTGGAATAATTGTGACCAAGATCATGTACCTGCAAGCCTAAAATATGTAGAGTCCGGCCCTATAAGAAAAAAATCGCAACCCCCTGCTTTTTTCAACAATAATGTCGTAAGAGATGATACATTCCACCTTCTGGAAAAATTTAAACTCTAAAAATTAAAACCTGTAGTATTTTGTATTTTGAAGGCCTCTAAGGAATCTAAATAATTCCTTATTTGTTGTCACTGGATATGTACAAAATGATGAACAGTTCTCACTGTCAAGAAGTCCTTTGTCTAACTTACAACTGTCCTGCTATGGTTTATACTTGGTTTCTTTTCAGAGTGGAGATTTTCTAGTTATTTAGCATTTTTTAGTGTAAGAATCCTTTTTTTTTTTTTTTACACAAAATACAAATTTTTTAATGTAAGAATTTAAAAACAATTACGATGCCATCCTTAGCTTCTTCCTCAATAAACTCAGATCCTTTTACATGCCTTTCCCAGCCTGTTAATCTTTAATGAATTTTCACAAGTTCTCTGCCCTCCATTCTGGCTTCATGGTCCACGACTAGAAATACATCCCTCATTAGAGCTTGCTCATTTAGGGCGATTTTTAAATTTTTGATCTTCATTTTGCCCAGTATCCACTGTAATTCTCAAATGTTTTAATTATACCTCTTTCATGTGTTGAGACAGGGTCTTGCTGTGTCTCCCAGGCTGGATCCTCCCACCCTAGCCTCCCGAGTAGCTGGGAATACAGATGTGCACCACCATGCCGGGCTAATTTTTTAAGTTTTTGTAGAGACAAGGTCTCACGGTATTGCCCAAGCTGGCCTCAAACTCCTGGGCTGAAGAGATCATCCTGCCTCAGCCTCCCAAAGTACTAGGTGTCAGCCACTGTGCCCAACCGCCTTCAACTTCTCAGTGACACTTACTTTCCTCGTGTTGTATTCTTTATTTTTTCCTGAAAATTTAATTTTGGTGTTTGAATATTTTTACTTGTCTAATGTACCAGAATACTTTCAAATTGTTGCATTGAGCCAGGCACACTGGCTCACACCTGTGATCCCAGAGTTGGGAGCCTGAGGAGGGGGGACTACAGTTGAGGCCAGGAATTCAAGGCTGCAGTAGCTGCGATCACACCACTGCACCCCAGCCTGGGACAGTGCAAGACTGTGTCTCTAAAAACATTAAAACCGAATTCTTGTATCATGCCCTTTTTCTTTTTTTTTAGTTTTTAATTTTTGTGGGTACATAGCAAGTATGTATATGGGGTTCATGAGGTATTTTGATATAGGTATACAATGCGTAATAATTACATCAGGTAAACGGGCTGTCCATCACCTCAAGCATTTATCCTTTGTGTTACAAACAATCCAATTATACTCCTTTAGTTATTTTTAAATGTACAATTAAATTATTGACTATGATGACCATTTTGTACTATCAAATGCTGGATCTTATTCTTTTTATTTTTTTTGGACCCATTAACTATCCCCATTTCCTCCTGCCACCCTCCCGCTACCTTCCCAGCCTCTGGGAACCCTCAGTTTAGTCTGCATCGTGTTTTTTTAAATGCTGACCCCAACTTTTTTTTTTTTTTTGAGACGGAGTTTTGCTCTTGTTGCCCTGGTCAGAGTGCAATGGCACGATCTCGGCTCACTACAACCTCTGCCTCCTGGGTTAAAGCGATTGTCCTGCCTCGACCTCCCGAGTAGCTGGGATTATAGGCGCCTGCCACCAAGCCCGGCTAATAACCTCAACTTTATAACAACTGTAAATCTAAGAAACCTTCTCTGGTTATTATTGAACATATGCTACATACCTGGATGCCTCCTGAAAATCTTTATAATTCTCTTCCATATTAAACCTTTGCTAGCCGTTCTCAACTGGGACCCTTATTGGAACAACACAGAAAATTGTTTCAGAAACTTTTTTTCAAAATTATCTCAAGGAAGGTACATAACTAGCACCATTCTAGTTGTATGGGAGAGAAGGGAACTTGTACGCCGTGAATGCCTTCAGGCATTGTGGCTTATTCAGAGTCATAACTGAGAATTGTTTTGACTGTGCCAAAAGCCGTGTGATCCAGACAGACCACATTGTCTTGTTCTACGGTGACTGTCATGTGAGATTAAATAGAAAACTTTATTAGACTTTAGATAAGTCTTTTTTCTATCAGACCTGCTGTATTGTCAAATGATTATTTTAAAAGATTTATTCTTTATTTTTTAGTTTCTGTATTACTTTCACAGCGGTTATACATTATACTTATGAATTTATTTCTTTTATTGCTTAGCCAGGCGTAAAAGTTGAGTTTGTATCAGTTTCTGAGGTTTTCTTTCCGTTGCCTAAATTCTCTAGTGAGAGATTATTTCTTAACCTTTTTTTGCTCTCCAGTTTTCTAGGAGTTCCCAAATGTAGTTAATAGCCTCACAGTGATTTATGCTAATTATTTTGGTATCCTAGAATGCAAGTCACTTAAATTTACAGCTTTAATAAAAATACATTTCAGAAACCATTTTTACAGGTCTCCTCTATTCTGGCTTTGTTTTCATCATATCCAGTTGTGTATTATTTGTTGCTGTTTTTTTTTTTTTTTTCCTTTGAGATGGAGTCTTGCTCTGTCACTCAGGCTGGAGTGCAGTGGTGAGATCTCGGCTCACTGCAACCTCCGCCTCCCAGTTTCACGTGATTCTCTCACCTCAGCCTCCCGGGTAGCTGGGATTACAGGCACATGCCACCACGCCTGGCTAATTTTTGTATTTTTAGTAGAGATGGGGTTTTACCATGTTGGCCAGGCTGGTTTCAAACTCCTGACTGCAGGCAATCCACCCACCTCTGCCTCCCAAAGTGCCGGCATTACAGGTGTGAGTCACTACACCTGGCCTGTTGCTGTTTCAAACCGAAGGGAGAGAACATTTGCTGCCCTTCAGTGTTGTTCGTTGTTTGTTTCAGCTCTTCTTTCTCATCTAATAAAGTCGCCTATTAACTTTCTCCTTTTACTCCTTAATACGTTTAAATTTCCAGTCTGTGTTCTATAAATAAATGTTTAAGTTTTTGAAAATATTTTTTCCTCCATGTCTAGAATAATCTCTACCTTGAATGTTTCTCTTTTTGTGTTATTGGTCCTTGAACATGTCTTTGTTTAACCAACTTTCTACTTGTTCACAGCCCTTGAAAATAAACATAGTCTTTTACTTCCTTATAAAGATACCTGGCTTTTGCCTCATTTACCTGTTCATTCCTTTTATCAGTTTCTGTTACTCTTGTTTGAATTTCTTATTTAAATTTCCATTTTTTCTCAACACCTAGAACTTAGTTTACTTGCATCTATAAACCCGATGAACGTGTCTTTTTCACTTAAGATGTGAACACACTGCCTTACTCACGAGCGCAGCTCACCCGGAACTTAGTTTACTGGCATCTATAACCCTGACAGACATGGCTTTTTCACCTAAGATGTGAGCGCTCTGCCTTACGAGCACAGCTCACCCAGAACTTAATTTACTGGCATCTGTAACCCTGACAAACATGGCTTTTTCACCTAAGATGTGAGCGCTTTGCCTTACGAGCGCAGCTCACAGTTTAAATCTTAGTTCTCAACCTGTGATATCAAAGTAAGGAATTGTTACCAGAAAATTGTCTCCAGGTGAGTCTTAAGAATTTTCTCAATAGATGGCCTTGGTTTATTTATTTATTTATTTTTAGCAGTTAAAATTATTTGTCATCATTAATGTATCTGACCCAACTCTAAGTAGCGATGTAAGAGTTCTGAAAATATTGAAGCCAATGGTGGGGAAAGCATGGGAGCAGATGTGTATGTTTGTGTTAGTTTTAGGGTCATTATGTCCAGAAATGTGCCTTAGTTGCATCATAAAGTTATAATATATTTAGATTATATTTCAAGGCAATTAGATATCAAGGCCTAGAAAACTGTTAATGTTATTCTAGCTTTTTATTTGTTTGTTTGTTTGAGACAGAGTTTTGCTCTGTCGCCCAGGCTGGAATGCACCATCTCGGCTCACTGCAACCTCCACCTCCGTGTTCCAGTGATTCTCCTCCCAAGTAGCTGGGACTACAGGTGCCCGCCACCATGCCTAGCTAATTTTTTTATTTTTAGTAGAGACGGGGTTTCACCATGTTGGCCAGAACGGTCTTGATCTCTTGACCACGTGATCTGCCCACCTCAGCTCCCAAAATATTGGGATTACATGCGTGACCCATCGCGCCCTCTGGCTTTTCTTAATTGTACTCCCCTGCCAAGTCTTCAACATCTTTAACCCAGTCAACCAACATTTCTTTGTAAATTAGCTTAACTACATTTCCCTTTCTTTAGGTAAGCTTTGTAACTGTTTAGCTAGTTCTTCCTTCTTTTTACAGTTCTTTTGGTCAATGAATTGAAAATGTCTTGGACTCAAATACTAGTGTAGAAAATATATCTATCATCTCTTAAACATCTTCTTTCCTAACTGAAATTAGGGAACTGTATTACTTTTTGAAAATATTAAATTTTATTATCCAGAGAAAAAAGTACTTTAGAAACTATTATGGAGAAATACTATTAGAAAATAAAATATTGCTTTTTCTTTCTCATATATTTCCCAGTAACATTTTCTGTCTTAGGATGATCATTTTTCATAGTCTTAGGAAGAGCTTGTTAAATAATGGACTGTCTTTATATAAACACGACTAGGCCGGGCATGGTGGCTTATGCCTATAATCCCAGCACTTTGGGAGGTCGAGGCAGGTGGATCACCTGAGATCAGGAGTTTGAGACCAGCCTGATCAACATGGAGAAACCCTGTCTCTACTAAAATTACAAAATTAGCTGGGCGTGGGGCACATGCCTGTAATCCCAGCTACTTGGGAGGCTGAGGCAGGAGAATCACTTGAACCTGGGAGGTGGAGGTTGTGGTGAGCCGAGATTGCTCCATCGCACTCTAGCCTGGGCAGTGAGAGTGAAACTCCATCTCAAAAAAAAAAAAAAAAAGCCGGGCGTGGTGGCTCATGCCTGTAAGCCCAGCATTTTGGGAGGCCGAGGCAGGTGAATCACCTGAGGTTGGGAGTTCTAGAACAGCCTGACTAACATGGAAAAACCCCATCTGTACTAAAAATACAAAAAAATTAGCCAGGCGTGGTGGTGCACGCCTGTGATCCCAGCTACTTGGGAGGCTGAGGCAGGAGAATCACTTGAACCCGAGAGGCAGAGGTTGCGGTTTGCCAAGATTGTGCCGCCTGCACTCCAGCCTGGGCGATAAGAGCAAAACTCCGTCTCAAAATAAAATAAAATAAAATCTTGCTTTTAAAAATACAGAATTAATTCATTTCACCAAATCCTCATTTCTTTTTCTTCTTCTTCTTCTTCTTTTTTTTTTTTTCTTTTTTTTAAAGAGGGGGTCAGGCTAGGCACGGTGGCTCATGCCTATAATCCAGCACTTTGGGAGGCTGAGGCAGGTTCATCACTTGAGCTCAGGAGAGTGAGACTAACCTGGCTAACATGGCAAGAGCCTGTCTCTACAAAAAATACAAAACCGGGCATGGTGATATACTCCTGACTACTTGGGAGGCTGAGGTAGAAGGATCACCTGAGCCTAGGAGATCATGCCATTGCACTCTAGCCTGGGTGACAAGAGTGAGACCCTGTCTCAAAAAGAGAGAGAAAGAGAGTCTCCCTCTGTCACCCAGGCTGGAGTGCAGTGGCGCAGTCATAGCTCGCTGCAGCCTTTAATTGCTGGGCTCAAAGAATCCTCCCACCTCAGCCTCTACAGGAACACACCACCAGGTCTGACTCATTTTTTAAATGTTTTGTAGAGACAGGGTCTCGCTATGTTGCCTCGGCTGGTCTCCTGCTCTCAAGTAATCCTCCCACCTCAGCCTCCAAAAGTACTGGGATTACAGGCACGAGCCACCATATCTGGCCCAAATTCTCATCTCTAGACTTAATCGTGAAGGAGAGTTACCTGTTTTTTGTCTTTTATAATTTCAAAATTACCATAAAAGTAGAAAGTATTTCTTCTTGAGTAACAATTATTGATATATGTCTGTTTCTCCACAGAGTGATGACAGACCTAATACTCTATTAAGTTCACCTACAACAGAAACAGGTAATAGACACAAAGGTGCACTTTACCACATCAAGATTATAATTCTTTATTCTTTTTATTTAAAAAATAATAATAAATAGAGACAAGGCCTTTCTATGTTGACCAGGGTGATCTCAAGCTCCTGGGCTCAAGGTGAGCCTCCTGCCTTGTCCTCCCAAAGTGCTGGGATTACAGATGTCAGCCACAGCACCCTGCCAAGATTATAATTTTTTACCAAGATTTTCCTAAATTACTTGTTAGAGAGCTGCGACTGAGATAGAAATCAGATACAGAATTGGAAACCACTGGGGTTTTTTCCCCCCCATTTTTAAATTAAATTGGTTGTTCAGCTCGTCAGCCATTTGATATGAGTAAGTGAACAACAGCTAGCAGGGCCATAGGTCTGCAGGAGACTGTTCAGTACGTTAGCATTCATTCTGCCTGTATTGATACACCAAAAATAACATGACAGTGTAAAATACATACAAGCAGGCCTCCTGCTTTCATGATTACTTTTCTGTACCAGACTTTTCATTATTAAATAGGATTATTTTATATCTTTGCCATGTTTAATTTTATTTTTTACTTGCTACTTTTGTAACTTGTATGTCTGCTATTATATTTTCTTTTCATCTCCTTTAATCTCATTTTACTTTTCATGCTGATTTAGTTCATCATTCCTCTGCATATGCTTTTCCTGCTGCTATCCAGAGAAATCAGCCTCAGCGCCCTGAAAGCTTCCTTTTCCGAGCAGGTGGCAGGGCAGAAGCCAACAAAGGTAGGTGGTAGTGATTTTAAAAGCCAGGGGCGAGGGGAGGTTTGCACAATGACGCTAGCCGTTAAATGGATGCTTTTAAACTTCTACACCAAACTCTCAGCTTGGCAAAAGCATGTGTCTGTGATCTCACTGATATTAAAGCAGGAAAATCTTACCTGAATTTGTTTGGATTAGAAAGTTTCTTAGTAACACCTAAAAGCAGGTTATAGAGTGTTTGAACAAATAAAATGCTGTTTCAAGGCTTTAGAGAATGTTCTTTGTCTTGGTAATGAACTCATTCACATTTTTCTATTGATAAAAGCTGTTTTCTTAAAACAATTTTTTAAAAATCTACTTAAAATCTCATGTTCTTTTAGTTAATAATGACAGATTTCTCCCTGGTCCCAAAGAAGTTACCTGGGAGTGGAAACAAACATTTTAAGTCAAAAATAACGACTTTTGTCATGGTGGTGTGTGCCTGTGGTCCCAGCTACCTGGGGGGCTGGCAGGGAGGATTGCTTGAGTCCAGGAGTTCAAGGTTACAGTGAGTTATAATTAAAAGCACCACTGTTCTCCAGCTTGACCAACAGAGCAAGACTGTGTCTCTTAAAAAAAAACAAAACAAAAATAAGGTCAGGCGTGGTGGCTCACGCCTGTAATCCCAGCGCTTTGGGAGGCCGAGGAAGGCAGATCACTTGAGTCAGGAGGCCAACATGGCAAAACCCTGTCTCTACTAAAAATACAAAAATTGGCTGGGCACGCTGGCTCACACCTGTAATCCCAGCGCTTTGGGAGGCCAAGGCGGGCAGATCACATCAGTCAGTTCATGACCAGCCTGGCCAGCATGGTGAAACCCCATCTCTACTGAAAAGATACAAAAATTAGCTGGGCGTGGCAGCAGGCGCCTGTAATTCCAGCTACTCAGGAGGCTGAGGCAGGAGAATCTCTTGAACCTGGGAGCCAGAAGTTGCAGTGGGCCAAGATGGCGCCACTATACTCCAGTCTGGGGGACAGAGTTAAGACCATGTCTCAAAAAAACTGGCCAGGCATGGTGGCAGGCGCCTGTAATCCCAGCTACTTGGGAGGCTGAGGCAGAGAGTCCCTTGAACCCAGGAGGTGGAGGTTGTAGTGAGCTGAGATTGCGCCACTGCACTCCAGCCTGAATGACAGTGTGAAACTTATGTCTCAACAAAAATTTAAAAATAGGCGAGGCGTGGCGGCACATGCTTGTAATCCTGGCACTTTGGGAGGTCGAGGTAGGTGGGATCACTTGAGCTCAGGAGTTCGAGACCAGCCTGTGCAACATGGCAAAACCTGTCTCTTAAAAAAAAAAACAAAAAATTGGCGGGGTGCGGTGGCTCATGCCCGTAATCCCAGCACTTTGGGAGGCCAAGGTGGGTGGATCACGAGGTCAGGAGATCGAGACCATCCTGGCTAACACGGTGAAACCCCGTCTCCACTAAAAATACAAAAAAAATTAGCCGGGCGTGGTGTTGGGCGCCTATAGTCTCAGCTACTCGGAAGGCTGAGGCAGGAGAATGGCATGAAGCTGGGAGGCGGAGCTTGCAGTGAGCCGAGATTGCACAACTGCACTCCAGCGTGGGCAATAGAGTGTGACTCCATCTCAAAAATATATATATATATACATATTAGGCATGGTGGTGCAGACCTGTAGTCACAGCTACTTGGGGGACTGAGGTGGGAGGAAGGATTGAGCCCAGGAGGTTGAGGCCTGAAGTGAGTCAAGATTGCGCGACTGCACTCCGGCTTAGGTGACAAAGTAAAACCCTGTCTCAAAAAAACCAGAAAAACACAACTTACCTTTAGTGTTACCAACAGATGCATTCGCAGTAAGATTTAAAAGTCAAACTACAGATGCACTGCTGGTAAGAGTGTAAGAAAGCATGGAAGACTGTTAACAGTCAGCCTCCGTACCCTCGGATGCTGTATTTATGGATTCGACCAGTCATGGACAGAAAAGTTCAGAAACAAGACAACAATAATAAACAATGCCACAATAAAGAAATAATACAAATTTTGAAATATAGTAACAGTTTGGCATTTACATTATATGAAATAAGTAATATAGAGATGAGTTAAAGTGTAGTATAAAGGAGGATATGCATAGTTTGTATGCAAACAATACTACATTTTATATGAGTGACTTGAGGATTCACCAAGTTTGTTATGAGAGTGAGGGGCAGTTTCTGGAACCAGTTTCCCCTGGATACTTAGGGATGACTGTGTATCCTATGACCAGCAGTTTTACTTTTGAGAAATATGTACACACGTGTGCCAAAAACGTACAAAAATATTCATAGTAGCATTATTCATAAGAGCCGGAAACTGAATGTCCATCAATAGAATGGATAAGTGAATTGTCGTATATTTGTACAACGGAATACCATGTAAGCAATGAAAATGAACAAATTCCTGTATACAGCAACATGGATAAATCTCACAAACATACCATTGTTCAAAGGAAGCCAGAAACAAAAGAACACATACAATACAGCATAATTTATACAAAGTTCAAAAATGAACCAAACCAGTCAGTGTGTTAGAAGTCAGGATGCGGTTTTGAGCACTTTGGGTGCTTGTGGGCAAGGAGCACGGAAGGGGACCCTGGGATTGGTAAGACTGCATTTATAAACCTGATTGTGTTCACTTGGTGAGGAGAATTTATTGAGCACTGTGCTTACGATTTGTTTATTTTTCTGTATGTGTATTAATTTTCAATAAAAACATTTTTAAGTGGCTGTAATCAAACACAAGTAGTTGAGTCAACTGGGTAACGAACATTACGTAGTTTTCTATACTATTCTCTGTTGTGTATATTTGAAAATCTCCATAGTAAAAGCCCTTTTGAAAAGTCAATCCGGAAAGTAGGAAGCAATATAGTGTGCTTGCAGGAAAACTGTAATGAGGCAGATCTGAATGTTTTCCTAGCACTGCCAGTTGCCTTTCTGTCTTACATATTAATATTTGTATAGGTCATGCTTCACCCCTTCCTCCATCTGCTGCACCTACCACTGATTCTGCAGATTCCATAACAAGACAGAATTCAAGACAGAGAGAAGAAGAGCTGGAATTAATAGATCAGCTGCGTAAAGTATGTACATTGCCTTTGATTTATACTTTTTCAGTGTTACTGCTATAGACCATAATCCTGTAATCAGGTCTTGATTTGACACATCATTTTTATTTATTTATTTTTTTAGACGGAGTCTCGCTCTGTCACCCAGGCTGGAGTTCAGTGGCGCGATCCTGGGTCACTGCAGCCTGTGCTTCCTGGGTTCCAGCAGTTCTTCTTCCTCAGCCTCCTGAGTAGCTGGAATTATAGGTGCCCATCACTGCACCCAGCTAATTTTTGTATTTTTAGTAGAGAAGAAGTTTCACCATGTTGGCCAGGCTGGTCTTGAACTCCTGACCTCAGGTGATCCACTGACCTTCACCTCCCAAAGTGCTGGGATTCCAGGCATGAGCTTCCGTGCCCGGCTGTAATTTTTAATGGAATCAACAGGTGCCATTGTGTGCCATGTTTTGTGATGAATGTAAAACATTTTACTATTAAGGAAATTCTTTTCAGCGATTTACTTAAAAAATGAGATGGCTTATTCTATAAAGCTCAGTTCCTAGCTCTACTCATTTAAAGTTTTTCCTTTTTTTTCTACTTCATGTTATAAAGAAATATCGTCAGATTAATAATTTATATGTGTGTGCACACATATATAAATACCACACTTACACCTATAGTGAGTGAGTGGCTCTTGACTTTATTTTGGAATTGAAGGAGAATCTAGTTTTTTTTTTTTTAAATCAGAAAGTTGTAAATGAATTTTTGTTGTACTTTGTACCACTATGGCCTGGCTGCCATTCATATATATTAGATCTCCTTAAGTTAGACTTAGGATAGAGGGATGAAATGGATATTGTGGTACTTATTTCCTTTTTATCTTGATTTCTAATTAGATTTCATTGTAACTCCCTTATGTATATGCCAATCATTCTTCGGTTAATGTATTACGTGGTTTTTGTTCTTTCAGCATATTGAGTACCGGTTGAAAGTGGCTCTGCCTTGTGATCTTGGAGCGGCTCTAACTGACGGTGTTGTTCTTTGCCATTTGGCTAATCATGTGCGACCTCGATCTGTCCCAAGCATTCACGTTCCCTCACCAGCTGTAGTAAGTTGATAATGCTAAAAAGCCTTGGCTGTTCATCAGATCATTTGTTAAGCACAGTGGACAGACATTTCTTAAGCACTGTGCTAGATATTAAGGATACAGATACAAAGAGTCCAGTCTCTACCTTCCTGGTCTCCCTTCTACTGGAGAAGAAACAGACATGTATGCAGTGTGATAAATGTTCTAAGAAAGGCGTGTACAATGTGTGTTATAGGGATACAAAAACGGGCCACTTAACCCGCCTGGAGAGTTCAGGGGAGCCTTCCCAGAATGGGCAAAATTTGAACTAATTTTTGAAGTTTAAGAAGGAATTTTCCAGCAGTACAGAGAGGGAAGGAGGCCTCCTGCATAGGATTTCTAGATTCAGAAGCTAAGGAAAGTTATGGCTTACTTAAGGAATTGGTAAATTGTTCAGAATGGATCATGCACAGGGTTGTAGATAAAAATGGGAAGGGGTAAGGCTAGAGAGGTAAGCTGGGGCTGTGGTACAAAGGTCTTATGAAGCATGTCAAGAAAGTTTACCCTAGTACAGACAATGAGGAAACACTGAATTAAAGAGGGAATACCATGATTATAATTGCAGTTTAGAATGATGAATCTAGGCTGGGCGCGGTGGCTCATGCTTATAATCTTAGCACTTTGGGAGGCCGAGGCAGACGGATTGCTTGAGCCCAGGAGTTTGAGACCAGCCAGGACAATATGGCAAAACCCGTCTCTATCAAAAATTATCTGGGCATGGTAGCACGTGCCTATAGTCCCAGCTACTCAGGAGGCTGATGTGGGAGGATCACTTGAGCCTGGGAGTTC
This sequence comes from Macaca mulatta, assembly GCF_049350105.2. Taxonomy (NCBI): domain Eukaryota; kingdom Metazoa; phylum Chordata; class Mammalia; order Primates; family Cercopithecidae; genus Macaca; species Macaca mulatta. The sequence continues at coordinate 1,062,233 of NC_133407.1, read as the reverse complement.
GAGGCTGCAGTGAGCGGTGATTGTGCCAGTGCACTCCAGCCTGGGTGAGAGAGCAAGACCCTGTCTCAAAGAAAAAAAAAAAAAAAAAAAAGAATTCCGTGCTAAATGAGAAATGGATAAATTAAAGGTGGTACACTAGAAAGATGCCCAAGCCAGGCTCAGTGGCTCGTGCCTGTAGTCCCAGCTACTTGGGAGTCTGAGGCCTGAGGATCCTATGAGCCCAGGAGTTTGAGACTAGCTTGGGTGCTATAGCAAGATCTTGTTTCTTAAAAGAAAAAGGAAAAGAGGCTGGGTGCAGTGGCTCACGCCTGTAATCCCAGCATTTTGGGAGCCCGAGGCTGGTGGATCACCTGAGGTTAGGGTTTCGAGACCAGCCTGGCCAACATGGTGAAACCCTATCTCTACTAAAAATACAAAATTAGCCAGGAGTGGTTCACACATCTGTAATCGCAGCTACTCGGGAGGCTGACGCAGGAGAATCACTTGAACCCGGGAGGCGGAGGCTGCAGTGAGCTAGCACGCCACTGCACTATACTCCAGCCTGGGCAAGACAGAGCGAGACTCTGTCTCAAGAAAAAAGAAAAGAAAGATGCCCAATTAAAAGGCTGTTGTATTAGTCCAGGCCAGGAGGATAACAAGCCTGGATTAATAGGGCAGTGAAAGGGAAGATGGTTCAGAGGTAAAATTGCCATGATCTGTGACCAACCTCAGGTGGAAGGTGAGGGAGAAAACGTATTCGAGATAACTGGCAGGTTCTCTGCACTGCTGGTCAGGTCTGGACATCAGTATCAGATGGCAGTCCACAAAAGAACAGGCTTTGGGTTGACACACCTCTCCTCTGTTTTCCTCACGTTTTTATCATGAGAAAGTTTCAACCTTCAGAAAAGTGGAAGGAATCATACAACGAACACTGTTAAAGTCTACACCTAGCTCTGACATTGCTTGCATTTTGCCATACTTGCTTTATGTATCTGTATTTGTATGTGTATTTTAACTACACCATCCAAAACTTACAGATGTCATATACTCTTCCCCCAATGTATTTTAGGGACCTGTCCTAGGCCCCCTTGCTTTTACCCTAGCCTATAGCCAATGACTGACAAGCATGGGGCTGAGCCCTCCTACCTCAAGGAGGGCGTGTCATGTGGTTCACACTTGTGAGCTCCCTGTGGGATCAAGCTGAAGCTGAGAAGGAGACAGGCAGGAGGATCACCTGTGGCCAGGAGTTTAAGACCAGCCTGGGCAATACAGTGACCCTGTCTCTACAAAAAAACTTAAAAAAATTAGGTGTGCACCTACTACTCAGGAGGCTGTGGCAGGAGGATCCCTTGGGCCCAGGAGTTTGAGGTTGCAGTGAGCCACGATCATGCCACTGCAGAACAACCTGGGCAACAGAGCGAGACCCTGACCCTAAAAAAGAAAGAAAGGGCCGGGTGCAGTGGCTCACACTTGTAATCCCAGCACTTTGGGAGGCCAAGGTGGGCGGATCACAAGGTCAAGAGATTGAGACCATCCTGGCCAACATAGTGAAACTGCATCTCTACTAAAAATACAAAAATTAGCTGTGTGTGGTGGTGCACACCTGTAGTCCCAGCTACTTGGGAAGCTGAAGCAGGAGAATCACTTGAGTCCAAGAGGTGGAGCTTCCAGTGAGCCAAGATCGCGCCACTGCACTCTAGCCTGGGTGACAGAGCAAGACTCTGTCTCAAAAAAAAAAAAAAAAAAAAAGAAAGAAAAAGACTGAAAGGAAATGAATCAAGTGTTGTAGTTATATTTACATGATGAACTATGGGTAATTAATTTTTTTGGCTGTTCCTCCAAGTTTTCTTTAGTGCAGGGGTCCCCAACCCCTGAGCCACAAATGGGTACCAGTCTGTGGCCTGTTAGGAACTGGGCCGCACAGCAGGAGGTGAGCAGTGGGCCAGTGAGCAAAGCTTCATCTGTATTTACAGCCTCTCCCCATTACTCACATCACCGCCTGGGCTCTGCCTCCCGTCAGATCAGCAGCAGTGTTAGATTCTCGGAGCATGAAGGCTGGTGTGAACTGTGCATGCGAGGAAGGGATCTAGGTCACGTGCCCCTTATGAGAATCTAATCCCCGATGATCTATCACTGTCTCCTGTCACCCCCAGATGGGACTATGTAGTTACAGGTGAACAACCCAGGGCTCCCACTGACTCTACATTATGGTAGATTGCATTATGTATGATTATTTCATTATATATTGTAATGTAACAATAGAAATAAAATACACAACGAATGTAATGTGCTTGAATCATCCTGAAACCATCCCCCAACTCCATCCCTGTCCATGGAAAAATCATCTTCCATGAAACCAGTCCCTGGTGCCAAAAAGGTTGAGGACTGCTGCTTTAGTGTTACATTGTTTTAAAATGGAAAAAAAAATTTTTTTATTCTTTCGAAGTTTTTCTATTTAGTACTTGCCTTACAAAATCAAAGCCAATTTCTAAAGTGTGAGGTGACAAGCTACTGCCCACAAGCCAGCACTTACTGTTGTAAATAAAGTTTCATTGGAACCCAGCCACACTTTCTTGTTTGCATATTGTCTATAGTTGCTTTCAAGCTCCTAGCAGAATTGAGTGGTTGCAACAGTTCTCTCTCTTTTTTTTTTTTTTTTTTGAGACGGAGTTTCCCTCTTGTTGCCCAGGCTGGAGTGCAGTGGCGCGATCTCGGCTCACCACAACCTCTGCCTCCCGGGTTCCCGGGTTCAAGCAATTCTTGTGCCTCAGCCTCCCGAGTAGCTGGGATTACACGTGCCCACCTCCACACCCAGCTAATTTTTGTATTATTGGTAGAGACGGGGTCTCTCCATGATCGTCAGACTGGTCTCAAACTCCCAACCTCAGGTGATCCGCCCGCCTTGGCCTCCCAAAGTACTGGGATTACAGGCCTGAGCCACTGCATCCGGCGTTGCAACAGTTCTTGTGGCCTTCAAAACTAACGTTTATTATCTGATCCTTTAAAGAAAAGTTTGCCGACCCCCTAGTCTACAGCACTGAGAGTTACGAAGCGATTGCCAAGGGTATTTTTAAAGTTAGCAAATATTTTTTATGTTGCTAGCAGGCTGGGCCTGTAGCTCATGCCTCTGATCCTAGCACTTTGGGAGGCTGAGGCAGGCAGATTGCTTGAACTCAGAAATTCAAGACCAGCCTGGGCAATGTGGTGAAACCCTGTCTGTACAGAAATTACCCAGGTATGACGGCTTGCAGCTACAGCCAGCTACTTGGGAGGCTAAGGTGGGAGGATCACCTGAGCCCGAGAGGTCAAGGACACAGTGAGCCAAGCTTGTGCCACTGCACTCCAGACTGGGTGACAGAGCGAGACCCTGTCCCAAAAACAAAACTTCTCTAGTAACACATTTTCTTTTCCTCATTTCAGCCTAAATTAACAATGGCGAAATGCAGGCGAAATGTGGAGAATTTCCTAGAAGCTTGCAGAAAAATTGGTGTACCTCAGGTAATAAATTTATCATTTTTTATGTTGCCTAAATAGACTTGGTTGTGCTAAAATTTTAGAAATGCAAATCTCTAAAATCTTACAGGACTAGCTCTGAGCTAAGTCAATCCTAATTAACATGACTTTGGGTTACAAGAGTCAGTATACTTTTGAACAGTTTTCCTTAATTATTTCCAAGGACCACACAAAGAAATTATAAATGTATAAATTGAAATAATTATAAGTAATTTAGAGTAATTATTCTATTTTCCTAAACTTTCCCACTTGCTATTTGACAACTAAATACATCCTTCAAAAAGTCAGTCTATCCCAGATGGAGAGTGCTGCAGCTGGCCTCGGTGTTCTGACCTTTGCTTTGATACTTTTTAAAATGTTTTAGACTCCAGAAATGTTGAAAAGACAGCCTAGCGTTCCTTTGTATACTTCACTTATTTCTTCTAATGTTAACTAACACCTGATATACAACCTTAGGACAGTGGTTCAGATTAAGTAACGCGAGAACAGCACGACTAACTGAATGACAGGAGCACGACTAACTGAATGACAGGAGCACGACTAACTGAATGACGGGAGCACGACTAACTGAATGACGGGAGCACGACTAACTGTATGACGGGAGCACGACTAACTGAATGACGGGAGCACGACTAACTGAATGACGGGAGCACGACTAACTGAATGACGGGAGCACAGTAGGAGCACGACTAACTGAATGACGGGAGCACGACTAACTGAATGACGGGCTCTTCCATGAAGCTCGTTCTTTGGAGCCTGGCTTGCAACAAACAGGCTGTCTCTGAGCTGTTGTCCTGCTGTGAGGATTAGTTGCCCCAGCTCAGTTATAACTTTATTGCCCTTTAATCTTACCGATAGTTAAATTTATTTATAGATGTGATTAAGGGAAGTAAACTTGATATACTCTTAATCAATAACCCCTTTAAAAAGCAATTATAGTAAACCAACGAAGCATTATACTACTAAGGAATATTACATGGTATAAAGACAAATTTAAAGAAATAAACAACTTGGTGCCGTGCGATACTTTTTCATTAACCACGACCATTACAAGTCTTGTTAACATTTTGTCTATAGCATGAAGGAGGAAAACATGACTCTTTTCTATCACCTTCTAATTAGGTCTCAGTAACTCAGGGGTGGCCCCGGGGCTCAGCAGCAGCTCCACCATTTCTCTCAGAGTTTAGATCCTGTTCCTGTCGCTTTCATGACAGTGATTCTCTTTACGCATTTCACCACACCTCTTTCTAACTAACCAGGAGTTAGAAAGGCCTCAGCGTCACTTGTCCAAAGAGTGACCTTCTCTTTCAGCTCTTTCACGTGTTACAAGGTGAAAGAGCGAGCGCCCAGCTCCACAGAGCATCTGCATCAGCCAGCAGGATTCCCAGGGTGGTTTTTCTCTTATGAAGCTAGATCATCATTCTACTATTTATTTTTTACTTTTTTCTTTTGCTGTTTTTTCTTTTTAAAAACTGAATTGTAAAAGAATGGAAATTTACATAAAGTGGTAGTTAGCAAAGACCTTTTTGATTCCTATGGACAAATTCAAAGCAAAATTTTCATGTTTATGTTATGTTGTTTGATAAAGGCTCCTCTTTTAGAACAGACCTTTTTAAATATTTTGAGAGCACTGAATACGGCTTCTGAAGAAACAACATATGTTCTTTTAAACAAGTTTGTTCTAATAGTGCACATTAGCCTCCAGTTCTTCCCTTCTGCTTCCTGAAGAGGTTCCTGCTACACAAACATCTAGTGTCTGCTCTAGTTCCCTGCCAGAGTCTTTAAACAAAGAGAGTATAGGCCGGGCGCGGTGGCTCAAGCCTGTAATCCCAGCACTTTGGGAGGCCGAGACGGGCGGATCACGAGGTCAGGAGATCGAGACCATCCTGGCGAACACGGTGAAACCCCGTCTCTACTAAAAAGTACAAAAAAAAAAAAGTAGCTGGGCGAGGTGGCGGGCGCCTGTAGTCCCAGCTACTCGGGAGGCTGAGGCAGGAGAATGGCGTGAACCCGGGAGGCGGAGCTTGCAGTGAGCCGAGATCCGGCCACTGCACTCCAGCCTGGGGGACAGAGCGAGACTCCGTCTCAAAAAAAAAAAAAAAAAAAAAAAAAAAAAAAAAGAGTATGGCATGGGTTGGTGCAGAATGGGAACTGCGAAATTGATAGGAGAGTGCTGAATATGGCCCCGCTCAGACAAGTCATGTTGACCCAACCAATGTCAAAACCTGTTAAAAGTACTGTTTACCAGCGATTACAGTCATTGTACCTGTCCACTGGTATGCCGTGGGTGACCATGTTTATCATGGGCCAGCTTGTCCCTGTTCCTACCAGAGCTGTGCTGTTGGAAGGCAAGTACAGAGAAAAAAATAATACAGTTTTAAAAGACTGAGTCTTTTTCCAGAGTGGTTAGACTGAGGTTTTGAGGCATCCTCCCTCCCTCTCCCTCCACAAAGAGGAAGTGGACATTCCTCATAGGCTGCCCCTTCCTTCTCCCCTTCCGCCTTCCGCCCTCCACCCAGGTCCCCACCACAACCACGGCCAGTTTTAGACGGGTTCCTAGTATGCTGCTACTGCTGCTGAAAAATTAATCATTTGTCTAGAACAAAGTGAAAGAAAATGAATAAACGCACAAACTCATAGGTTCAAGCTCGCCTTCTCAGGTCCCACTGCCAAAGGAAGAGAAGAAACTTCTACCTTCCCTTCTTCCTTTTCCTCCTGTGCTTCTGGTCATTCTGGCCTTTACTTAAACATCCCCATTTTGCTCTGTGTGACTTGAAAATTGGGAAGGTAATAATGATCACTTTTGAAAATGTAAAACAGAAAACAGTATTATAAGTATTTTGTCAGATTCTATACCCAGATGAGATATATAAAGACAAATAATTTCCTTTCTCTGTATAACTTTTAAAGTGTTATACAAGTTAAAGTATGAATGAAATACTAAAGGACAAGGCAATTATTAAAAACCTCTGATGACATTGGGCATATGGGTATTTGCTTTATTTTTATGCTTTTATTAAATATGCTACATTCAAAAAAACCATAATGGGTAATTAAAAACTTATATCTGAGTCCAGTATCTGTTGTCCCAGAGTTGTTATGTTATGTGTTAAAGGATGTCTCCCTGTTGTCAAGTCCACTGATGTTTGTATTTATTTAGTGAATTTTGCAATCTGTAAAATGGAGGGTTTGGATGATCTCTGAGGCCCTTACCAGCTCTATGTTCATTTCGAACACATTCTTGAGCTGGACTTGGTTACAATAGACACCCCCTGATTTTTAGAGGAATGCCAAGTCATTGAATGCGTTTGGCTTCTAGGCAGTAAACTGCACCCAGATCATGAGGCTTTCCTCAGTCTTTGAACCTTTTTGATGTACCTGGCTTTCTCCGAAAGCGCCCCTCACCTCAGCCCCTGCAGTTTTTGTCCTTGCTTTCTGACCTCCTTTGTTTTAATAGAGGAGAATGAGTCAGGAGAGACGTTGCTTCCCACACACCTCACTACCCTCAGGCCTCACACGACCCTAAACCAACATCCACTTCTGTGTATTGTATTGGTGTTTTGTTTTTTGTTTTTTTGATTTTTGTTTTTTTTTGATGGAGTCTCGCTCTGTCACCCAGGCTGGAGTGCAGTGGTGCGATCTCAGCTCACGGCAAGCTCTGCCTCCCGGGTTCACGCCATTCTCCTGCCTCAGCCTCCCGAGTAGCTGGGACTACAGGCGCCGCCACCGCGCCCAGCTCACTTTCTGTATTTTTAGTAGAGACGGGGTTTCACCGTGTTAGCCAGGATGGTCTCGATCTCTTGACTTCGTAATCCGCCCACCTCAGCCTTCCAAAGTGCTGGGATTATAGGCGTGAGTCACCGCGCCCAGCCTGTGTATTGTATTCGTAATGTTCAGACTAGTCACCAACACGCAAATTTTATTCTGCTATTTAGTAGTAAGATCAAGCTCAGTATATAGAAGATTCTTTGTAGTTTGGGTTTTCAGCGTTTTATTTTTGTTCCTCAAGGTAAAAATGTTACAGGATGTGTATATGTGAATATGACTGAGATGATCATATTGAATTCTATACTCAGATCTGCATTTCTGATCCACTGACTTTGTTTTTCTGTTTTCCTTTCCTGCTTACACTTTGGACAGGACAATCTTTGTTCCCCTTCCGACATCCTTCAGCTAAACCTCAGCGTTAAAAGAACTGTTGAAACACTACTTTCTCTTGGGGCACACTCAGAAGAATCCAGTTTTGTCTGTCTCTCTATCCAGCTTCTGGGTTTTGTGGCATTTTACTGTACTGTCATGTTAACTCTCTGTATGCTTTATTACTGGCTCTTCCCCTCTAGCTGAAAGATTGCACTCCGGTGACTTTCCACCTCATTCCTGTGCTGGGTAAAGGAGGTTTGTTTGTCATTCAGAATTATTTATGTAAGTGCTTTTTCTCCCTGCTGGCCCTCAAAGAGCTCACCGGTAAAGGAGACAAATCCTTTCCTTACATTTGCAGATGTGCAGCCCGTCACTCCTACACAAAAAGTTCTTTATACATAAGCCACAAACCACACACCTTCACAATACCAAACAGAAAATATTGATTTCTTATATAGACATCACTTAGTACAAAATATTAATTTCTTTTATAGACAAAACTTAGCATGAAGTTCTCTGGCGTGAACTTGTCGCATTAGCAGACATTTTGCTGACAAAGAGTAAAAGACCAGCATCTTTTTCTCCTGGCCATCCGCCCATTCTCCTGGCCTGTGGCCTTGTTTCTCTTCCCATAAACGAATATTCTCCTGGCCTGTGGCCTTGTTTCTCTTCCCATAAACGAATATTCTCCTGGCCTGTGGCCTTGTTTCTCTTCCCATAAACGAATATGACAGGTAGAGCTTTATTTCCAAGTCACACAGTACAACCCCCATCTGGCCATTTTTCCATGTCTCAGCACAAGTGTTGACATTGTGGAGTGACTGAGCCTTTTCAGCAGCTGCTCATGAGGAAGATCATCGTGCCTTTTCTGGTTCTGGCAGGACCCGGTCACTTAGATTTCTGCTTTGAACTGTGTCCGGAAACCCTGAATCCCCCCTTGGTGGGTAGGCACAGGTCCGTCTAAGCATTTGCGGTCTGGACGTTTGGAAGGTATTGGCCGTCGTTTTAATAATTTTAGTTTGGTCAGAATGTTCAGTTTAAAGATCACGTGGATTTCCTAGACTGCTATTCTGAGCCCAATCCATACGTTGCACGTGGTGCACACGAGCAGATGGGCTGGAGCTGGCCTCTCAGGGTGGGCACCTGGCCAGATTGACTGTGTTTGTTATGTGTAACTGAGACTCACTCCCAGCATTCTGTTTAAAATTGGAATTTATGTGATTTCTAACCTTCTTAATAGTGAAACTGTAGCAGGAGAAGTAGTAGGGCAGCAGTCCCTGTTCTGTACTCAAGGCAGTGAATACTGTCTGGTTCTTTCTGAATGCTTAGCGTTTAGCTGCTAGACATTAATGCTGGAAACTACTTTATAATTGTGGTTAGATTCTAATTTCATAAGTCGTGTTTCTGAATATTCAGGAAACTTCTGAACTGTGTTAACAAAATTGGGATAAAGAATGAACTCAAGTAGGAGGAGAGATTGTGAGGAGCACGACATGCAGTTGTAGAATTCAGCCTGAGAGGCTCATTGCTTTGGTTTTCTTCCATATGAAATGGGACAGCTATTTTCACAGGTGAAAAGACTGTTCACTGTTAATGCTCAAACACTAAACACTGTGATGATGAAAACTTCAGTTTTCTGTGTTAGTAGGTGCCTTTCAGACTTTGGGGAGCTGGGTTGGTTTTATTTTTAAGATGTCTCAGAGTTGGAACACCTGTTAAAACACACACAGGCTCTCATGGTTTAGGGGCTGTAATTGTACATTCTCTTGAGAACACACAGCACTCCCTCTAGCCCAGCTGGAAGGTAAGTGTGCTCTAGAAAGCACAGGCTCCGAGTGTAAACACCAGGCCGCACAGGTCCTAGGGCGCCACTGAGCGGAAGAGATCAGGGAATCAGCCTTGGAGAAAGCATGTCTCTTCCAACAGCAAAACAAAACACTCGGCAGGTTCATTTTAAAAATAATTTATCTAGACGTGCAGTTGCACTCAGTATTTCTACAAAGTTGCTAGTTTTATTAGATCAAAAGATTACAGTTACCTCATTTTATCAAGATAAGTATTAAATAAAAAGTAAGCACAAGTACCAGTAACTGCCTCAAAAATAAATACTTGTTATATATTTTATTGTAACTGGTTTTGTAAAATTTCGTAGTAATGTCGTCTCAATGAAAAGCAAAAAAAAAAAAAAAACTAGTCTTCTTTAACAAACATGTGTAATCTTTTTTTTGTGGAACCAGAATTCTATATTCTGTTCTTTGTAAGAGCAATCTCTTTTCTTTCTGAATATTTACTCTTAACAGAAAGCCAGTGATAAGTGCTGTTCTTAAGATTTGCCTTTTTCTCTCACAAGAAAGGATTAACCTAACAAATTAATGATGCGCACACACTCGATGTATTACTTAACTTCCTTAAGCAAACATTGTAAACACTTTATAGATGTTGGTAATCAACATATTCCTGCCTAAGCTTAGGTAGTAGTTCCCTGGAATAATTCAGGCTGTTAAATACCAGGATATTAAATACTTTACATTTTCAAATACTATTTCTTTTTAATTCTGTAATTCAGATTTTTAATTCAGACAGGCCCTTCCATGAATTATTCAAATTAGGGGGAAGTTTCTCAAACACATCTAAATCTCAAGAGCTCAGGATACACTGAGTTTCTTGCCCTGCCTGGCCTGGGAACCCTGGTTTTCATAGTCAGGATTATCATGCAGACAGTGTAGAACTCATGCAGGCTGAGTTATGTTTTCAAACTATCTTGCATTCCTGTGGTAGGGAACTTACAAAGTGCTTTCTGCTAAAGTGTAAATCTTTCAGTCTTGAGCCATCTGGTAGCGTGGAATTGTTTTTCTATTTTTCACATTTCCTATTTTATAGATCTGCACTGGCCTTTTATTCATCAGAGAATAAAGGATGTTGCTTTCACACTGCAGTACTGTTTTTCCTCTGCTGTATGTATAAATATACGCTACTTGTCAATTTCCCAATTTTGAAAATGATCTGTATGTACTTTTAGTTGTATTAATAAAGTGACAGTGAGCGTCAGTCACCATCTGTATCTCACTCAGATTTCCACTGAGGTCGGTGTCCCAGGTACTACATTTTCCTATCTTCATTGATTATTATGAAGGGGAGAAGTGCTTGCTTTTTCCTTTCAGTTCTGTGAAACTCATTGATTTTCTTTTTGTTTGTGTGTTGCGTTGTCCCATTTCAGGAGCAATTATGTTTGCCTCTCCACATTTTAGAAGAGAAAGGTTTGAGCCAGGTTGCAGTGACGGTCCAGGCTCTCCTGGAACTTGCCCCACCCAAGCAACAGCAGCACCAGTTATCTGCTGTTTAAGGATTCCCAAGACCTTGGGCCATTGGCCTGGCCAAAACAAGGAACAGGACAACGTGATTGCTGCTGCCAGCTGTCTGCTTAAACAAAGCTCTTATGTGTTCTCAGAAGGGACTGTTTCCATGATTCCTAACAGGAATATTTTGCATCATTTCTCCATTTTAGGGGAGGTTATATCCATTTCCATTGAATTTTTTTACAAAGACACCATTGGTTTTCCCAGATGAAACTTCTTTCGTTACTGAAAACCCGACACCTGACCTGGCTGTGTTTTCCTGGAGAGCAGGCTCATTTCACACACCAGAAAGCACATCTTCTGCGTTAGGCACAAGCATGCTGTGCCGTTGTTTTTACCTGCTCTCAAGACAGCTGGTCTGCTGGTTTCTAAACTTGGTTGTTCGTTAGAATCTCCTGGAGTGTTTGTTAAAATACAGATTCACATTCAGGAGGTCTGGGGTAAGGCCTAGGAATCTGCATTTTCAACAACCATTGCACATGTTTTTGTTTGAGAAGGAGTTCCGTTCGGTCACCAGGCTGGAGTGCAGTGGCGCGATCTCGGCTCACTGCAAGCTCCGCCTCCCGGGCTCAAGCGATTCTCTTGCCTCAGCCTCCCGAGTAGCTGGGACAACAGGTGCCCACCACCACGCCCAGCTACTTTTTTGTATTTTTAGTAGAGATGGGGTTTTGCCATGCTGGCCAGACTGGTCTCAAACTCCTGACTGCAAGTGATCCACCCGCCTCGGCCTCCCAAAGTGCTGGGATTACAGGCGTGGCCACTGCGCCTGCCCGAAACCACTGTTCAAAGCTAGATATTTGTATGTTTGGTGGGGGAGGGTAATGGCCCCACTGCATTTTTTCACCCACATTTAAAATGAAAAGCTGTATTATGAGGAGCTGGACTATTCTGTCAAAGACAAAACAAAAATAATATAGAAGGCCTAGATTTTGCATAGTCTTTTTTTTTTTAAGAGTTGGGGTCTCGCTGTGTTGCCCAGGCTGGTCTGAAACTCCTGGGCTCAAGTGATCCTCCTGCCTCGGCCTTCCAAAGTGCTGAGATTACTGGAGTGAGCCACTGGGCCTGGCCCAAATTTTGCATAGTAAAACAGTGAAACAGATACAGTTGTATTTAAGGTCAGTCTTCTAGGCCTCCCTTCAACCCCAGTCCATCATAGAAGATGGTTCTATGTCATCCTGTTATCTAGACATTAGAAACAAGCCCTGTAGACACAGGTTCCAAATCCTTAAGCTGATAGCACACTGCTGTGCATCGCCTGCTTTGGTCTCACTGAGCCTCCCTCCCCACCCTCCTCACCCTCCTCACCCTCCTCACGCTGCTCCGCGGACACCTGGGCCTGCAGACACGTTGCAGTCACAGCACATACACTTCGAGCTCGGAAAAGCCTAGTTTCTTATATTTCTTTCAGGTAACTGCCAGTTTCTGTGGCTGAATTAAAGCACTTACAGCATCTTAAAAACAACTTCCTAGCTGTGTGTGGTGGCTCACGCCTGTAATCTCAGCACTTTGGGAGGCTGAAGTGGGCAGATCACCTGAAGTTGGGAGTTTGAGAACAGCCTGACCAACATGGAGAAACCTTGTCTCTACTAGAAATACAAAATTAGCCAGGTGTGGTGGCTCGTGCCTGTAATCCCAGTTACTCGGGAGGCTGAGGCAGGAGAATCACTTGAACCCAGGAGGCAGAGGTTGTAGTGAGCCGAGATCGTGCCATTGCACCCCAGCCTGGGCAACAAAAGCAAAACTCCGTCTCAAAAAAAAAAAAAAAAAAAGCGCCCCATCTGGCTCCACCACTAGTGCCTTTATATACTCAATTATGGGTGGAGGAAAAGGGCCCAAGGGCTCTCAACACCACACAGGAGCTTTTCTTCCAGTTTCAGCTAGTTGGGTTTTCCTTCCCCTGCATTTTGAACCCCTCTTAGTTGTTGGTGATATATTCTGGTGTTCACTGCCTTTGTAAAACAAGTAAATAAAGTAAGTGGAAGATACTAGTTATGTATTTTGTTTCTGTAGTTGTTAACTGTTTTGGATTTTCTTTACCAATGCATCCATTTGGACATAATGTTATTCCTCTTTTTATCAGGTAAATGTAGCATCTAAAAGTAGCTTTGGATCAAATCATGTTGAGTACCTGGTCAAAGTAATGTTTTCTTCCTTGTTCTTGCAGAGAAACAGATTCATCAGAACATTACCACTTGACCAGGTTTAAAATTGTGTAATGGCCTGGGCGCGGTGGCTCACGCCTGTAATCCCAGCACTTTGGGAGGCCGAGGCAGGAGGATCACTTGAGCCCAGGAGTTTGAGAGCAGCCTGGGCAACATAGCAAGACCCTGTCCCCCAAAAATTGAAAAAAAAAGAAAGCCAGGCATGGTGACACATGCCTGTACTCCCAGCTACTCAGGAGGCTGAGGTGGGAGGATCACTTGAGCCTGGGAGGTCGAAGCTACAGTGAGTCATGGCTGCACCACTGCACTCCAGCCTGGGCAACAGAGTGAGACCCTATCTCAAAATAAATTGTATAATTTACAACATCTAAGTCAATGCCCAATCTTATAGAATGAAAGTAAAATGTCTTTATGTAAGTGCTTAGAGCCAGACCTCATTATATTTACAGTTCCCAACAGACCCACTGACCCTTATATAACTTTAGAATTTAGCTGTGTGTATTTTTAAACTGTATTTGTCAGCATTAAGCCTCAGTATAGTCTCCAAATTATATGCCACCAGACATGGCACTCAGCAAATGACAGGATTATTTTTAACATATGTAGGCCAGCCTGGCCAACATGGTGAATCCCCATCTCTACTAAAAATACAAAAATTAGCTGGGCGTGGTGGCAGACGCCTGTAATCCAGTGACTCAGGAGGCTGAGGCAGGAGAATCGCTTCAACCTGGAAGGCGAAGGTTGCAGTGAGCCGAGATCGCACCACTGCCCTCCAGCCTGGGTGACAGAGCGAGACTCCTGTCTCCAGAAAAAAAAAAACCCCACAAAATCAAAAACATACTATGCAAGGAATAATTCTAGAAGATGTTACATAATGAAATACTTGCCATGTTTGCAAGTAATTTTCCCATAGGAATAAATGGAAATTTCAGCTTATTTCAAATTTTGCACATATTATGAAACCTTATTAATGTATTTTTATCAAACTAAATGAGATTTGTATTTGAATTGTTAGTAAAAACTGGGTGCAGTTTTGGCTGATAATTGAAGGAAAAATATCAAATACATTGAATTTTTTTTTTTTTCCAATTTTTTTCAGACCCTCTGCAGAGGTATGAAGGTATGAATTTCTTTTTGGTGTCAAGATGCAAAAACAAATCATGGTGCTTTTGTTGGGAGAATTTTGTATTCAGTATTTTGTATGTACCTTTTTTTAAAAAATTGGAAAGCACAATTTGGTTTAACATTTAGCTTCGCTTGACTCCAGTGTAAGATGAAGATGACCTTGTAACGGCTCCCCTGACCTGAAGCAGAGCCCTTCCTATCACTGACACTGTTGGAGGCTGAGAGCCCCCCAGCAGAGCCCTTCCCGTCACTGACAGTGTCGGCAGCTGAGAGCCGCCCCAGCAGAGCCCTTCCCATCACTGACAGTGTCAGTGGCTGACAGCACCCCCAGCAGAGCCCTTCCCATCACTGACAGTGTCGGAGGGCTGAGAGCTGCCCCAGCAGAGCCCTTCCCGTCACTGACAGTGTCAGCGGCTGAGAACCGCCCCAGCAGAGCCCTTCCCGTCACTGACAGTGTCAGCGGCTGAGAGCCGCCCCAGCAGAGCCCTTCCCATCACTGACGGTGTCAGTGGCTGAGAACCACCCCAGCAGAGCCCTTCCCATCACTGACAGTGTCAGCGGCTGAGAGCCGCCCCAGCAGAGCCCTTCCCATCACAGTGTCGGCAGCTCAGAGCCGCCCCAGCAGAGCCCTTCCCATCACGGACAGTGTCGGTGGCTGAGAGCCCCCCTGAGCAGAGCCCTTGCCACCTACAGAGATTTTCTGTCAGGAGTTTCCCACAATTTCAGACTGGTAATCTGTGTTTAGCACTCCAGTGTTCTCTTGTAAAAATAGCCAGGTCTGGAAACGACCCATGGGAAGAGGGGCCTTTGTATTCTGCTAGAACACAGAGCATAGTAGTAGATCACTTTCCTGAAGAGCTTTTTAAAATACAGCTAATCTAGGAGTTTGCAATTTTTCTTACTTTCTACAGCTCAGCAGTGACTAATGATGTGTGACTATGCTGACAAGTTTGATGAATTTGTAAAAACTAAGCACTTAAATGGTTGTAGAAATGAAAACGTGGATATTCAGAAGCCTTTCTATATACACAGTGCAGTGAGATGGTTTACAGCAAATTCTGTTTTATTTCTGAAAATGTTGTAAACATGTAATTAGTGAAGATTTTGTAAAACATTGTCCTATGTTTGTATGTCTGTAAATATATTGCATAAGTTCTAAGTATAAATATGTCAGTATCATGTATGTTATTTTAAATTGCCTGTATGCCACTTTATATGTTGACATTAAAATCAAAGCCAACACTTCAGTGGCATGTAATAAAAGCTGACTGGAGAGTGTTCATACCTGAGGTGTGATTCCCTTGGCAAAGGTGAATTAAGGAAAGGGCATCTCCTTTCCAGAAGGAGTGTTAGTGGAAACAGGGGGCTTCAGGACAGGCTTTTGAGATCAAGTTGATTTTCTTAAGGAAGTACAGATACCAAGACTGCTTTATTTGGAGTTAGGTAGATAGAAGGCTTAATTCATGAAATGTATGTGATACATTAGGACAACTTTTCTCTTGGAAACCTTTAGCATCACAAGGCATTGTTTTGACTCATCACGGCAAGCATGATCTGGTGGACTCATTTTTTTTCTAGAAGAGGGAGAGTGACAGCTTTCCTATTTGCCAGGCACAGGTTAGGTATTTTCACACACCTTATTTCTTTTCATCTTAACACTCCATAAAGTGGGGACTGTTGAGTAAGCAAAGCAGGTATTGGCCCTAGTGTTTCACTTGTCAAAAATATATCCAAACCAGCCTTCCAGAGAACCTGTGTCCCATCTTTACAGTTTGTAAAGCTGTATATCCTAACATCCTATTTCTAGCTTGTATTTATAATTTGTATCCCTGTTTCCTAGAAAAGTTGCTGAAGCAGCTTATAACTGGTTATGTGTTCCATGCCATTTTCACCCCAATAAAAACACCAGAGTGACGATAAATCTAAAAGGCAGGCAGGAACCAACATTTATTAAAACTTTACTGTGTATATATTATGCTGGACAGCTAACATCATCATCTTGTAATTCCTACTGAATACTTTTGCTCATAAGAGTTTTTTTCACTACACATTGGGTAAAATCAGAATCAGACATTACAGGAATTTCTGAAGTTTCCATGCATCACTGTAAGCCAATGAACTGCTTTGTTCACTGAGAAAAAGAAACAATGAATCTTCACAGGACTACCAGAAACTCTTCCCAGCAAGATGAGGAAGCCCTAAGTCAATGGTATAATCCTAAATCAGGGTTTGAAAACCCAGGTAACAGGCAGAGTGAAATTAACAGGCCAAGAGCAATTAACAGGCCCAATGAAATTATCAGGCCTAGTGAAATCAGGCAGAGTGAAATTAACAGGCCAAGAGCAATTAACAGGCCCAGTGAAATTATCAGGCCTAGTGAAATCAGGCAGAGTGAAATTAACAGGCCAAGAGCAATTAACAGGCCCAATGAAATTATCAGACCTAGTGAAATCAGGCAGAGTGAAATTAACAGGCAGAGTGAAATCAGGCTTCCCTGGGAAAGTCTCAATAGGAAACAACCTGTAGATGAGTCATCTTTGATGGTACCAGGTGTTTCTTAACTCTCTCAAGTCCTTCCCACCTCCAGAATACCAGAGGAAAAGACAGAAGAGAACTTGGTCACTTCTTCTTGCCTCTCCTCTTGTCCTTGCCTTTGCCTTTTCCTTTTGAATCCTTGCTATCAACTTTGTCTTTAGGCATCTTGAAACCACCAATTTCTCTCCGTATCATAGTGCCCCGCCACCAGGCCTGGAGCTGGAAGAGATAAAGGGAGTGAGTACAACATATTGTGTGCCTGACAAGCTGCATTCTTTCCACATAAAGGGACTGTTGAATAAAGTAACTTCTGTCTGACAAACAGTCTCTCTCCAGGACATGGAAGTAGCCAGGGACGTAATCACTATAGCGATGCTCTCCTGTTGTGCAGGACCCGGAACTTAAGCTATGGACTCAAGAGTGAAGTTCTCAAGGAGTAAAAATCAAAGGAATCGGATTTGGCCTATTTTTTCTTCACCCTTAGAAATCTGACTTCCTTATACTGCTTTCCTTGAAGAAAGTCCAGGTTCCCCATACCTAACAGCTATTTGAACCAAAAAGAATGTTAGTTACCTGGGCCAAGGGCAAAAGCAAATGGCCAATAACGCACAGATAATGCCAGGTGCGGTGGCTCATGCCTGTAATCCCAGCACTTTAGGAGGCTGAGGTGGGCAGATCACTTTGAGCTCAAGGGTTCAAGACCAGCCTGGGCAACATGACAAGCCCCTATCTCTACAAAAATACAAAAAAGAAAAAAAAAATTAGCCAGGCCTGGCGGCTTGTGCCTATAGTCCCAGCTGTTTGGGAGGCTGAGGCGGGAGGATCTCTTGAGCCCGGGAAGCAGAGGTTGTAGTGAGCAGAGATTACACCACTGCACTCCAGCCTGAGTGACAAAGTGAGATCCTGTCTCAAAAGGAAAAAAAAAGCACAGATAAGTCTAGATGAGTCTTATAGGCTTGTGCATTTCATATCTTCAGTGATTGCTGAAAAGATCAATTGTCCTAGCACTTTTAAAAAGATTCAGATAAGCTTTCTTGAATATCTTAGTTTTTAAATAACAGTTGTTCTCAATACAGTCTCCACTGCTTTAAAGTCAGACTAAACCCTAAAGACTGGAAGCAAATCCACTAGTGAAAAGAAAGCAAACATGCTCCTCAGCTCATTCTTAACATGTCTGTTGTAAATTCAGGAATACTGACAAGTTTTATGGGGAAACGCCATTGAAACTGGATTAATTCTTGCTATTTACACATCTGACTCCTTGTGGAAAACTCAACTTTGGGTTTGGATACCTGTGCAGAATGTAAATATAAAACTTTTAGTTCACCCCTAATATACAACCCAAACTACGGTTTACCCACTAGGGTCTCAGCCTGCAGAGAGAAGGGCTGTCCTCCAGACAGTTTCCATC
The DNA here is from genome assembly GCF_049350105.2 of Macaca mulatta. Classification (NCBI taxonomy): domain Eukaryota; kingdom Metazoa; phylum Chordata; class Mammalia; order Primates; family Cercopithecidae; genus Macaca; species Macaca mulatta. The sequence continues at coordinate 1,044,012 of NC_133407.1, read as the reverse complement.
CAGCTGATGCTGCTTTCAGTTTTTGCTTACAAGTATTTCACGTGATCTGTGACCTGCCAGTTTCATCATCACTGATATACACAAGTTCATATAAAACTAAAATATCTCTATTTTTTTCTAACTTGCTGCTTATCCTCCCCACCTAAGCAGATAGTCTGGGCTGATGGATAAGCAGGATTTTAAGAAGTAGGAGGATATTAAAAGGAATCATTCTGTCAAGAGCTGGTTTTGGTTAGACATAGTATTCTTATATTTCGTCTCTGGGCCTAGGTTTTGCTTCCACCGCTAACCACCTCTTTTTCTCCAGATGAAGAGCTGGGGGCACGTCCTTTTCTATGTTAACCGTCTCCCTGCACCATGGACTGTGTCAGCAAATTCTAGTAATAACAAAAGTCCATGCTTCTCAGATTTGCAGTTCCTTGGTATACTGAGATGCGTTTGATAACGAATGAGAAATTCTTTTGTGTTCCTCAGTGTTAGGCCAGCTATGGCGAGATACTGATTATGGTTCTTTACCTTTATGACGCTCTTTAATTCCAAGAGATCCTGTTCTATCTTATTCTTGCTCTTCTCCTTTTCTATACGATCTTCAATGATGACCTGTTCACACTCTCTTATCTGCAAAGATAGACATTCATCATTTATTACAGTACTCTCTTGACTAAGCTGTAGCCCAGCCAGCCCTGCACTTTTCATATAAAATTTCAAAATAAAACATGCTCCATCTAAAGATAAACCAAAGAAAAAAAGCAATAGATTCCTAGATTGTAAATACTCACATACTAACTTTATAATTGTTCCCAAAACTTTTTCAGTTTTAATAATTCAAATTTAAGTTCTGTCTTTCATAAAAAATGAAATACGAATTAATGTGTGATCAATGACCTCAATGTGGATTTTTTTTAAAACTTTGGGAGAATGTAGATATACAGTAGCTGTCTTTTTTGTTTTGAGACAGAGTCTCACTCTGTCACCCAGGCTGGAGCGCAGTGACGCAATCTGGGCTCACTGCAACCTCCGCCTCCCGGTTCAAGTGATTCTCCTGCCTCAGCCTCGTGAGTAGCTGGAATTAGCCGCGTGCCACCATGCATGGCTAATTTTTGTATTTTTAGTAGAGGTGGGGTTTTGCCATGTTACCCAGGCTTGTCTCAAACTCCTGATCTCAAGTGATCTGCTTGCCTCGGCCTCCCAAAGTGCTGGGATTACAGGTGTGAACCACCATGCCCAGCAGTAGCTGACTTTTGAAAGAAATTTAGGAAGTTCTGCACTTATTCCATAATGAAACTATAATCACAAACTTGTTAGAAATCATCACTGACTGTCTCCAGAGGTCATAAAGTAAGAATAATCACAGTATCTGTCGCAAGGGGCTGTGCGGTTAGCACCTGGGACAGAGTATGCACTATGTGAGTGTTACAGCAGCATCTAAAAAGAATCCCCGTGGTTTATAAGCACACCTCTACTTTTGACTCAAAATAGCAATACCCAGCTACTGTAGCTCAGTTGCCACTTCCTCCTCAGTGAGCACCCTAATTCCTTCCTTACCGTCTTTGCCAGGTCTTGAAGGTGTGCTAAGTCACTGGCCTTTGTGGCTTTGAGAGCATTTAGTTCATTCTGTTTCATTTCTGTGTCCTTATCATATTTCTCCATCCAGAACTCTAGCCTCTCCTCAAGTTTCTATTTGGAAAGAACACGAAAACATGGCATTCAGCAGACACAAAACACTGTAGACTGTATGATTCCACTTACATAAGTTTCAAGAATAAGCAAAACTTTCCATAGTGAGAGAAGTCAGAATAGTAGTTACTTATCTGGGTGGAGAGTTGGATTTCTGATTGGGAATGGGGTGTGAGGGAGACTTTGGGATGCTGTAACTGTTCTCTCTATCTTTGTCCGGGTGGTGGTTACATGAATGTGTATACATAAATGCTCATCAAACTATACACTAAGTACTTACATATTTTACTTGTAAGTCAATTTAAAAATAGAGGGCCAGGTGCGGTGGCTCACACCTGTAATCCCATCACTTTGGGAGGCCGAGGTGGGCGGATCACCTGAGGTCGGGAGTTCAAGACCAGTCTGACCAACATGGAGAAGCCCTCTCTCTACTAAAAACACAAAATTAGCCAGGCGTGGTGGCGCATGCCTGTAATCCCAGCTATGTGGGAGGCTGAGGCAGGAGAATCACTTGAACCCAGGAGGCGGAGGTTGCAGTAATCCCAGATTGCGCCACTGCACTCCAGCCTGGGCAATGAGAGCGAAACTCCGTCTCAAAAAAAAAAAAAAAAAATGGGGAGGAGGGTCATCTAGATGTCTGGATAAGGGAAGCTGCAGTGAAGAGTAAAGAAAAGGCATGTAGAAAAGTCTTAAGGATAAGGAATAGCATCAGATAGCTCTTTGATTGACAGCACTAAATCCTAGTCAGGAGGGATACAATGTCTTCAAAATTCTAAAAGATTGGGAGGCTGAGACGGGCGGATCACGAGGTCAGGAGATCGAGACCATCCTGGCTAAAACGGTGAAACCCCATCTCTACTTACAAAAAAAAAAAAAAAAATTCTAAAAGAAAATTAATGTAGGGCCTGGCGCGGTGCCTCACGCCTGTAATCCCAGCACTTTGGGAGGCTGAGGTGGGCGGATCACAGGGTCAGGAGATCGAGACCATCCTGGCTAACACGGTGAAACCCTGCCTCTACTAAAAATACAAGAAAAAAAAAAAAAGCCAGGCATGGTGGCGTGTGCCTGTAGTCCCAGCTACTCGGGAGGCTGAGGCAGGAGAATCGCTTGAACCCGGGAGGCAGAGCTCGCAGTGAGCCGAGATTGCACCACAGCACTCCAGCCTGGGAGACAGAGCAAGACTCCATCAAAAAAAAAAAAAAAAAAAAAAAAAAAAAAGAAAAGAAAATGAATGTGAATCAAAGATTCTACACATAGCCAACCCAGCATTCAAATGTAAGGGAAAGAAAGACTATACTCAATCTTTCTGAGAGAGTTATTCAAGGATGTACTACTGTAGCAAAATAAAATGAAGGAGATATATTAAGAAATGATATATTAAGAAATGGAAGGGAACCAGTAAAACATGTATTTAAGCTATGTGATACTTTTTAATCATAAATCATAATTCAGAATTAAAATCCCAAAGTAGGCAGGATAGCACAGTTGAAAGAGCACAGCTGTGGCACTGAAAGAGTGTTTACTTAAATTCTCTGAGCCTCTAGTTCCCTCATATATAAAATACTATACCTGGCCAATAGTACAGTATTACAGTAATAGTACGAACCTCAGAGGGTTGTTGTGATGCTGAAATAAGATAATCCTTGTAAAGTACACCCACAATGCACATATATATATATATCTGCATATATATTATCACTTTACATATTTACATATAAAATAAATGATTTCAACATGGGATGAAGAGGGAGAGAAGAGGTAAGTGAAGTCTTTGCCTTAATAAAGGCAAAAGAATAACTCTAGACAGAGAAATTTTAAAAGTATAAAAATATATGTTAAAATTTTAAGAGTTGTGCTCACTTCAGTAACATATATACCAAAATTGGAACAACACAGAGATGATTAGCATGGCCCCTGCGCAGGAGTGACACATAAATTCGTGAAGCATTCCATATTTGTGTACTTGCTAGAAACAAAAAATTTAAAGGTTACCCCTAAAGAACAGAACTATGTAACTTTCAGACTCCTGGACGATGCACCTCAAGAGTGAGACATGGACAGGTTCCTCAGGTGGCACGTGGCATAGAATGTTTTTAAAACATGGCTATAGTTAATCATTGTGATTACACTGAGTGGGGTGGCCTGTGCCTATAATCCCAGCGGTTTGGAAGGCAGAGGTGGGAGGACTGCTTGAGGCCAGGAGTTTGAGGCCCCCCCTGAGCAACATAGTGAGACCCCATCTCTACAAAATGTTTTTTAAAAAGCCAGATGTGGTAGCTGCTGTGGTCCCAGCTACTCAGGGCCGAGGCAGGGTGATTACTTCATTCCAGGATTTGAGGGTGCAGTGAGCATGATTACGCCACTGCACTCTAGCCTGGGCAATGGAATGAGACCCAGTCTCTTAAAAAAAAAATTCTGATTATGTTAGAGCAACATGTCAGTTTGATACTATCACATCTCTACGTCTTCTCTTTCTTACTCTTGTTAACACTTAAATAAAAAATAAATAAATAAGAGGGAACAGGCTCCAGACAGGCAAAAAGCTCTGGCTACAAGGTAATAACATCATTTGGTATTTTTTGTAATTCTATTTAAGTTATTTTATTTATTTATTTACTTTGAGATAAGGTCTGGATCTGTCACCCAGGCTGGAGTACGATGGCACAATCTTAGTTCACTACAGCCTCCACCTCCAGGGCTCAAGTCATCCTCTCATCACAGCCTCCAGAGCTGCTGGGACTACAGGTGTGCAACCCCATGTCAGGCTACTTTTTTTTGTATCTTTTGGTAGTGATGGTCTCATTATGTTGCCCGGACTGATCTCAAACTCCCAAGCGATTAACCCACTTCAGCCTCCCAAATTGCAGGGATTACAGGGGTGAGGCACCATGCCCAGCCTATTTATACTGACTTATATTTATGGAAGGTGATACTGGTTTTTCCTTTTATAGTAATGATATAAAAATCTTACTTTTAAATGAATTGATTTATCTGTTTAAGTGAGTAATTAGGTAGAAAATATTGGCCAGGTGCTGTGGCTCACGCTCTAATCCCAGCCAGCACTTTGGGGGCCAAGCACATGGATTACTTGAGTCCGGGAATCTGAGATCAGCCTTGGCAACGTGGCAAAACCCCATCGCTACAAAAAATAGGAAAATTAGCCTGGCACAGTAGCATGCACGTGTAGTTCCAGCTACTTGGGAGGCTGAGGCAAGAGGATCACTTGAGTCCGGGATGCAGAGGTTGCAGTGAACCGAGATCACACCATTGCACTCCAGCCTGGGCGACAGAACAAGACCCTGTCTCAAAAAAAAAAGAGAGAGAGAGAGAAGATATTAATTACTGCCACTGGGATGCATTGTGAAAAAAAAAAAAAATGAAAAAGTAAAAAAAAATGGCTGGGCACGGTGGCTCAACCTGTAATGCCAGCACTTTGGGAGGCCGAGGCGGGTGGATCACCTGAGGTTGGGAGTTTGACCCAGCCTGACCAACATGGAGAAACCCCGTCTCTACTAAAAATACAAAAAATTAGCCAGGCGTGGTGGTGCATGCCTGTAATCCCAGCTACTCGGGAGGCTGAGGCAGGAGAAATGCTTGAACCTGGGAGGCGGAGGTTGCAGTGAGCCAAGATCAGGCCATGGCACTTCAGCCTGGGCAACAAGAGCGAAACTCCATTTCAAAAAAAAAAAAAATAAGTAACAGGTGGTATGCAGATATTACAAAACTATGAGAATGGCATGCAAATAACTAGAGTTTGGCAAAAAATTGAACAAGAAAAATTCTGTCAATCCAAGAAAAGAAGGAAACAAAATAAAGTAGAAAAATTAATTACAAACAAATCAAAAATCACAATAAAAGTAAGTTGGGGTAAATCCTTTTGTCTTAGTCCATTCCAGCTGCTGTAACAGAATGCCAGAGCCTGGGCGGCTCATAAACAAATTGATTCGTCACAGTTCTGGAGGCTGGGAAGTCCAAAATGAAGGCACTGGCGAACCCCATGCCTGCTTCCCAGACTGCATCTTTTTGCTGTGACTTCACTTGGCGGAATGGGCAAGGGATTTCTCTGGGGTGTCTTTCTAAGGGCACTAATCTTATTCATTAGAGTTTCACCCTGTATCACCTTGGGAATTTGGATTTCAACATATGGATTTGGGGGACATAAAAATTGAGCCCATTGTACTACCCTCGAAAAGAAAAACATTTTTCCCCTTAAAAAAAAATCCAGCTATGAACTACCTAGAGAACTACATGCCCCTGACATGGGGACTATTACAATTCAAGGTGAGATTTGGGTGGGGACACAGAACCAAACCGTATCAGATGGTTTTTTAATAAAGATCAATAAAATGGTCAAACCTTTAACAAATTTCAGTAAGAAAAAAGGAAAGAAGACACATCTTTTTAAAAAAATTAATGAAAAAGGTTTCATTACTACAGAAATAAAGGACTTTAAAATTGTAAAAAAAACACAAAAAACTATAGAGCATAGCTTTATGCTAATAAATTTGAAATCAGTGTTTAGATGAAATGGATTATTTTCTAGGAAAACATAAGTTACAAAAAAGACTCAAAAAGAGATAAAAGATCAATTTTTTTTTACAGTTGAATAGCTCCACTTAAATATAACCAGACAAAATTCTTTATGATTGAATTTTATCAAGCTTCAGGGACCAGATAATGTTTTCACTGAAGAAGGCATTAGCTAAAAAAATAAAATCATAATAATCTGGTTTGTTTTATTTGTATTTTAGGTTTCAGAGCATAAAAAGATGGAAAGCTTCCAATTCATGCTGCCAAGCTAGCAGAACTCTGACAGCAATGCCACAAAGCAGCACCAAAAAATAAACCTATAGGTTAATCTCACTTGTGGAATATATAAATACAAAGTGGAAGTCGAGGCTGGCTGTGGTGGCATGTGCCTATAATCCCAGCACATTATAGGTGGGAGGATTGCTTGAGCCCAGGAGTTCAAGACCAGCCTGGGCAACACAGTGAGCTCCCCTGTCTCAAAGAAAAATTTAAAAAATTTAAAAATCCATGGTGTTGATCTTATGTTTACCCAAGAATGCCACAAGACAACACAAAATAAGGGAGAGATAAGATATAAAAAGGAAAAAAAGAAAAATGAAAATTAATAAAAAGGAAGCAGAGGCAGTACAGAGCGAGATGGCCAAATAGAAGCCTCCACTGACAGTTACCCCTGCCACCCAGGAACGCTAGGTTTGACAACTATCTATACAAAAACGCACCTTCATAAGAACCAAAAATCAGCTAAGCAATCGCAGTACCTGGTTTAACTTCGTATTGCTGAAAAGGCATGAAGAGGGCAGGAAAGACGGTTTTGAATTGCTGACGACACCCTCCTCCATCCCCTGGCAGCAGCCACATGGCACAGGGTGGGCATCTGAGCAGCTGTGGGAGGGAGGGCATGGTGCCTGTGACTGTGCATTGAACCTGGTGCTGCCGTCACGGTGGAAAGCAAAACAGGGTTGAACTTGGGTGATGCCCACCCATGGAGGGAGCATTGAGACCAGCCCCAGCCAGAGGAGAACCGCCCAGCCCAGGGGTGGGACCCGAGTCCCAGCAAGCCTCACCATCATGGCTACACTGCTCTGGGATCCTAAATATACTTGAAAAGGGGGTCTAGGCCATGAGGACTACAACCCTTAGGCAAGTCCTGGTCCTGGTGCCTGTGGCCTTGGGGGACTTGGGACCTAGTGAGACACAGCCGGGGTGGTTAAGGGAGTGCTTGTGTCACCCATCCCCCCACCTCAGGCAGTGCAGCTCGCCTCTAAAAGAGACTTCCCCTTCTTCTGTTTGAGGAGAGGGAAGAGTACAGAGGACTTTGTCTTGCATCTTGGATACCAGCTCAGCCACAGGAGAATAGGGCAATGGGCAGAGTCATGAGGCCCCTACTCCAGGCCTAGCTCCTGGGTGGCATTTCTAGACACACCTTGGGCCAGAAGGGAACGCGCTGCCTTGTAGGGAGGACCCAGTCCTGGCAGGATTCATCATCTACTGACGAAAGAGCCCCTGGGCCCTGAATCACCAGCAGTGATTCGCAGGGGTACACCATGGGCCTTGGGCGAGACTCTGAGATGTGCTGGCTTCGAAGACATGGTAGTGGCTATGGTGAGAGACTCCTGCTTGAGAAAAGCAGAGGAAAAAGTAAAAGAGGACTGTCTTACACCTTAGGTGCCACCTCAACTACTGTAGGGTAGAGCACCAAGAGGCTCTTGGAGTCCCCAGTTCAGGCCTTGACGCTTATTTTTTTGAAATGGAGTCTCACTCTGTTACCCAGGTTGGAGTGCAGTGGCATGATCTTGACTCACTGCAACCTCCACCTCTGGGGTTCAAGCGATTCTCCTGCCTCAGCCTCCAAGTAGCTGGCATTACAGGCACCTGCCACGATGCCTGGCTAATGTTTGTATTTTTAGTAGAGACAGGGTTTCACCATGTTAGCCAGGTTGGTCTCAAACTTGTGACCTCAGGTGATCCACCCCCCTCAGCCTCCCAAAGTGCTGGGATTATAGGTGTGAGTCACCACCCCCGGCCCAAGGCTTTGACTCTTGGATGGTATTTCTGGTCCTGCTCTGGGCAAGAGAGTAGCCCACTCCCCTGAAGAGTAAGTCCCAGGCCTGGCAGCATTCACCACAAGCTGACTGAAGAGTCCTTGGGCCTTTAGGTGAACATCAGTAGTAGCCTGGTGGCACTCTCCATGGGCCTGTGGTAGTCATGGCCATGAGCAGAGGCTCCTCTGCATGTGGAAAGCAGATGGAAGAGTAGGAAGGACTTTGTCTTGTGGCTTGAAGGCCAGCTTAGCTGCAGGAGCTTAGAGCACAAGGTAGACTTCTAAGGTTTTTGACTCTAGCCCTTGGCTCCCAGACAGCATCTCTAGACCCGCCCAGAGCCTGGGGGGACTCGCCACTCTGAAGGGAAGGACACAAGCCTGGCTGACTTTGCCACCTGCTGATTGTAGAGTCCTAGGGCCTTGAGCAAACATAGGCGGTAGCCAGGTAGTGGTTACAGCAGGCCTTAGGTGAGACCAGGTGCTGTGCTGGCTTCAGGTCTGACCCAGCACAGATGCAGTGGTGGTGGTCACCAGGGGGCTTGTGTCACCCCATTCTCAGCTCCAGGCAGCTCAGCAAAGAGTGAGAGATTCTGGGAGAAAGTAAGGAAAAAGAACAAGCGTCTCTCCCTGGCAATCCAGAAAATTCTTCTGGATCTTATCTAAGACCACCAAGGTGATACCTCTACAAGTCTGCATGAACCACAGAATTATGGGCTTGGAGTGTTCCCTAATGAGGTGCGGCTTAGATCACAACACTCAAGTCCCTTCATATACCTAGAAAGCCTTCACAAGGATGAGTACAAATAAACTCAGACTGCAAGGACTACAATAAATACGTAACTCTTCAATGCCCAAACACCGATGAACATCCAGAAGCATCAAGACCATCCAGGAAAACATGACCTCATCAAACAAATGAAATAAGGCACCAGGGACTAATCCTGGAGAAACAAAGATATGTGACATTTCAGACAGAGAATTCAAAATAGCCATTTTGAGGAAACTCAAAGAAAATCAAGATAACATGGAGAAAGAATTCAGAAATCTATCAGATAAATTTAACAGAGATTGAAATAATTAAAAAGAAGCAGAAATTCTTGAGTTGAAAAATGCAATTGACATACTTAAGAAGGCATCAGTCTTAAGAGCAGAAGTGATCAAGCAGAAGAATTTGTGAGCTTGAAGATAGGCTATTTGAAAATACACAGGGAGGACAAAAGAAAAAATGATAAAAGAAATGGAAAGATATTCTATGTTAATGGATTGGAAGAATCAATATTGTTAAAATGTACATTACTACCCAAAGCAATCCACAGATTCAATGCACTCCTTATCAAAATACCAATGACATTCTCCACAGCAATAGAAAATCCTAAAATTGATATGGAACCACAAGAGACCCAGAATAGCCAAAACTATCCTGAGTAAAAATAAACTGGAAGAATCACATTACCTGATTTCAAATTATACTATAGAGCTATAGTAACCAAAACAGCATGGCACTGGAATAAAAATAGACACATAGACCAATGGAACAGAATAGAGAACCTGGAAGCAAATCAATAAATCTATAGTGAATTCACTTTTGACAAAGATACCAAGAACAAACACTGGGGAAAGGATAGTCCTTTCAATGAATGGTGCTGGGGAAACTGGATATCCATATGCAGAAGAATGAAACTAGACAGTTATCTCTCACCATTTACAAAAATTAAATCAAAATTGATTAAAGATTTAAATTTAAGACCTCAAACTGGCCCGGCACAGTGGCTCACGCCTGTAATCCCAGCACTTTGGGAGGCCGAGATAGGTGGATCACAAGGTCAGGAGATCGAGACCATCCTGGCTAACACAGTGAAACCCCATCTCTACTAAAAATACAAAAAATTAGCCGGGCGTGGTAGCGGGCGCCTGTAGTCCCAGCTACTCGGGAGGCTGAGGCAGGAGAATGGCGTGAACCCAGGAGGCGGAGCTTGCAGTGAGCTGAGATCGCGCCACTGCACTCCAGCCTGGCTGACAGAGCAAAGACTCCGTCTCAGGAAAAAAAAAAAAAAAAAACCCTCAAACTATGAAACTACTAAAAGAAAACGCTGGGGAAACTCTTCAGGACATTGGACTGGGCGAAGATTTCTTGAGTAATACCCCACAAGCACAGGCAACCAAAGCAAAAATGAACAAATGGATCATATCAAGTTAAAAAGCTTCTGCACAGGCCAGGTGCAGTGGCTCATGCCTGTAATCCTAGCACTATGGGAAGCTGAGGCGGGTGGATCACTTGAGGCCAGGACTTCAAGGCCAGCCTGGCCAACATGGTGAAACTCCCACCTCTACTAAAAATACAAAAATTAGCTGGGCATGGCAGTGCACTCCTGTAGTCCCAGCTACTCGGGAGGCTGCGGCACGAGAATCGCTTGAACCCAGGAGGTGGAGGTTGCAGTCAGCCGAGATTGTGCCACTACACTCCAGCTTGGGCGACAGAGCAAGACTCTGTCAAAAAAAGAAAGAAAACAAAAAGCTTCTGCATAGCAAACAAGACAATCAACAAAGTGAAAAGACAACCCACAGAACTGGAGAAAATAATTGCAAACTACCTATATGACAAGGGTTTAATAAACAGAATATATAAGGAGCTCAAACAAGTCTATAGGAAAAAATCTAATAATGTGAAAAATGGGCCAAAAGGACCGAGTGTAATCACTCACACCTATAATCCCAGCACTTTGGGAGGCCTAGGCTAGAGGATGGATTGCTTGAGCTCAGGAGTTCAAGGCCAGCCTGGGCAACATAGTGAGACCTCTCATCCCTCTCTCTCTCTATATATATATATATGTATTTTAAAAGGGCCAAAGATCGAAATAGATATTTCTCAAAAGAAGACATACAAACATCAAACAGACATATAAAAAGGTGCTCAACATCACTAATCATCAGAGAAATGCAAATCAAAACTATGAGACATCATCTCACCCCAGTTAAAATGGCGTATATCTAAAAGACAGACAATAACAAATGCTGGGAAGGATGTGAGAAAAAGGAATCCTTGTACGGTGTGGGTTGGTGGAAACGTAAATTAGCACAACCACTATGGAGAACAGTTTGGAGGATCTTCAAAAAACTAAAAATAGAGCTACCATATGATCCAGCAATTCCACTGCGAGGTATATACCCAAAAGAAAGGAAATTAGATGTTGAAGAGATGTCTGCACTCCTATGTTTATTGCAGCACTGTTCACAATAGCCAAGGTTTAGAAGCAATGTAAGTTTCTACCAACAGATGAATGGATAAAGAAAAGGTGGAGTCAGGTGCGGTGGCTCACGCCTGTAATCCCAACACTTTGGGAGGCCAAGGCAGGTGGATCACTTGGGGTCAGAAGTTCGAGACCAGCCTGACCAACATGGAGAAACCCTGTCTCTACTAAAATACAAAAAGTAGCCAGGTGTAGTGGTGGGTGCCTGTAATCCCAGCTACTCAGGAGGCTGAGACAGGAGAATTGCTTGAACCCGGGAGGCAGAGGTTGCAGTGAGCCGAGATCGTGGACAACAGAACAAGGATCCCTCTCAAAAAGGAATAAATAAATAAATAAATAACTTAAAAAGGTGGGACATATAAACAATGGCGTACTATTCAGCCCAGAACGAGATTGTGTCATTTGCAATAATATAGATGGAACTGAGGTCATTACATTAAGTGAAATAAGCCAGGCACGGAAAGACAAACTTCACGTGTTCTTCTTTGTGAGAGCTGAAAATTAAAACAATTGAACTCATGGAGATCAAGAGTGGAAGGGTGGTTACCAGAGGCTGGGAAGGTAGTGGGGGATGGGGAGGACGTGGAGATGATTAATGTGTACAAAAAAGTAGAAAGAATGAATAAGACCCAGTATCTGGTAGCAAAACAGGGTGACCATAGTCAATACTTTAATTGTAAATTTAAAAAGAACCAAACGAGTATAATTAGATCATTTGTAACACAAAGGATAAAGACTGATGGTGATGGATACCCCATTTCCCCTGATGTGACTCCGACACATTGCACGCCTGCATCAGAGTACGTCATGCACTCCATAAGTGTATACACCTACTATGTACCCACAAAAATTAAAAATTAAAAAAAAAGTTTAAAATACAAAAAAAATTTTTAAGTCTATAAATCAGTTTTTTAGCAGTCTATTAAAGGAATAACAAGCCAGGCACGGTGGCTCACGCCTGTAATCCCAGCACTTTGGGACGCCAAGGCAGGTGGATCAGCCGAAGTCAGGAGTTCAAGACCAGCCTGGCCAACATGGAGAAAACCCTGTCTCCACTAAAAAAATACAAAATTACCCGGGCATGGTGGCGCATGCCTGTAATCCCAGCTACTCGGGAGGCTGAGGCAGGAGAATCGCTTGAACTCGGGAGGCAGAGGTTGCACCGAGCCGAGATTGCACCACTGCACTCCAGCCTGGGCGACGAGCAAAACTCCGTCTCAAGAAAAAAAAAAAAAAAAAAGGAACAACACACTATGATCGGGTAAGATTTACCCCAAGAATTTGAAGATGACCCAACATCAACAAATCTAGTAATGTATTTCACTTTATTAACATATTAAAGAAGAGAAAACAATATCATCTCAATTAATGAAAAAAAATCCATCTCAAAATCAAGTACTCATTTTGTTGAGAAAAACAAACTTTTAACAAGAAAAGATACTTCCTGAAGTTGATAAAGCTTGTCTACCAGAAACCTACAGAGTAAACCTCACACTTGGTAATTTAAAGAAAAACTCATTTGTGCCAGTTACAATTTATTGCCTGTCAGCTCCAAATTCACCTTTCTTGGTGAAGGTGGATGCTTGCTAGGAACGTTTTTTCTTGCCAGCTAACAAAATGCTAAGCTGCGTCAGTAGAGGGCGCTGGAGGCGCGACAGGAGGGCGCCGCCCCGTTTCCTGTCGCCAGCGGCATGTGCGGGGACACCCGGTGGCACTTGTCCACCCACACGTTGTACGGAGACCACGCAGGAGGATTCCTGCTGGCCAAACGCATTGTGACCTAGTGGGGTTTATCCCAGGAGTTTAAGGATGACTCAAATCAGCCACTCTTAATGTATTCTACTCTATTAACATATTAAAGGAGAAAAAATATCTCAATGGACAAAAAAAGTTTTGTTCTTTTTTTTTCCCCCTAATTGAGTACGCATCCAGATTAGGAAACAAACAAACAAACAAACAGCAAGGTCCACAGTTTCCTGCTTGCCAGCCTTATCCTGCCAGCTAGCTGTGAGCCAGCTCTGGCCCAAGGCAACCCAGCAAACACCGCTGCCATCCAGTGGGCCACGGCCATACCCTCTCCAATGAGGCCTGAATCTTACCCTTGGGAAGGATCCTTCCCCCTCCCGCCCCCACCTTTCCAGTTTATTTCTTTTTTGGATATTGTCCTGGGCCAGCCTCCCTCCCTCCCTCCCTCTCTCCCTCCCTCCCCCCCTCCCTCCTTCCTTCCTTCCTTCCTTCCTTCCTTCCTTCCTTCCTTCCTTCCTCCCTCCCTCCCTCCCTCCCTCCCTCCCTCCCTCTCTCCCTCTTCTTCTTCTTCTTCTTTTTTTTTTTTTGGTAGAGATGAGGTCTCACTATATTTCCCAGATTGGTCTCCAACTCCTGGGTTCAAGCAATCCTCCCACCTTGGCCTCCCACAGTGCTGGGATTACAGGCATGAGCCACCATGCCTGGCCTTAGGATGTTCTTTAGAGTTCTCTTTTATCCCTCTGAGTAGCCAATCCCTTATGAATAGCTCGTGATTCTTTTTGTTGGATTTTATCTGTTAAATTATTGGTATGATTTCTGTCTCCTAAATGGATTACTAATGATAAAGAATTGGTATCAGAAATGGAGTTAAGCGCTCACCTTCTAGTTCACATATTTCTTACTTAGGTATCTAAAGTCCTTGCTAGTTCCTCTTCATCAGATACAATCAGCACAACATCATTAATGCAGTGAGCGACTATGACGTTTTGTGAAAAGTCCAGGGGGCGCTCTCTCTGCAGACCGGATTATGGGAGAGAACAGTGCTGACAGCCCTGATGTGGGACTACGAAGGGGTACTGTTGGCCCTGCAGGTAAAAGCAGACTGCTTCTGGCGGTCTTTCAAATTGGTTTGAAGACAGAGCTTTGGTCAGATTAACGGCTGTATACCAAGACCCAGGGGCCATTGAAGACGTGCTCCAAGGAAGATACTGCATTTAAAATAGTAGCTGCAACTGGAGTCACTATTTACAATAGTCCATAATAACTCTCCAAGATCCACACCTCTTCTGCGCAGGCCAGACGGCTGAGTTAAATAGGGACGTGGAATCACCACTGCTGCTTCCTCAGGTCTTCGATGGTGGCGCTAATCTCTGTAGTTCCACCAGGAGTGCAGCACTGCTTCTGGTTTTCTATTTCAGTAGGGAGGGGAAGTTCAAGAAGCTCGACTTGGTGCTTACTATCATAATGTCCCCAAGTATATCTAGTCCAATAACAGCTTCAGTAACGGAGGAAACAAAGACAGAGAGGGTCCACGGAACAGGTGGACTCACAGTCAGGCTAGTTCAGGCTCCATCTGTCACCTAGCCACCATAACCGCCCATTTTGACTAGTGGCCGCAGTGTCACTTTGGGTCCCTGTGGATGAACATCCATTCAGAGCCAAAGCTTCAGTCATCCCAGTGCACAGTCACTCTGTAAATTACACAGTTCTTCTGAGTAGGAGCTACAGGGAGACTTACGGTAGGTACTTGCAGCAGGGCTGCAGAGTTCATCCTCGGGGGGACATGCCCCCACACCTACACCGCAGTTCATAAAGGGGCTCTGGGGCTGTGAATTGACCCAGTCCCAGGGGAGCGGCCGTAACTCTCTACTGTGGTGATTCAAATCAGGGTTCTGGCTACCAGACCCGGACTCTTTTTCTGTTATACTTTAGTAGGCAGCCCATCAATTTTGTTCCTAGAGATACCATGATTGATTAGCCATTGCCAAGAATCCCTATGGCCAAAGGCATTCTGATTACCGTTAGTCTCTACCGCCCTTTGTGGTAAATGTTCCCACCTTATCTTTGACAATTAAGTGCTCCCAGTTATCCTAAGGCACTTTGGGACCCCATCACCCCACTGATATCAGGAAGCTCGTCTCAGTGACAACATCCTTAGGGTCACACCTGCCTACACAGGAAAGCAAGCACAGAGCTTTTAGGGATGCAGATGCTCCCCTCACTATTCTGTTTCTCAATGTCTTAGTAAAGAAGTGTCTTCTGGGCCTTCTCATGGTTATGGATGGGTGTTTGGTGGTAGATGTGCAAGTCACACATGATAAATCCACTGTGACATTCCTGTCTCCCTACGTCTCTGGATTGTCTCCCCCAAATCATAGCAGGGAAGCTCTGGCATCTCCACCTCATCAAATGTAGGCAACTGTTGAATCACCTCTAGCTGCACAAGCTAACCCATGACATCTAGACTCTCAGGTAAGTGCGTCTGTATCAATGAATTAACCAAATGGAATGTTCTAGCCTACCCTGTTGGATCAAACACTCTTAGAATCAATTCAACATGTTTCCCAGGTTTCTTCCAATATTTATTAGCAAAATCTTACCATTCTTTTGGTGTGTAAGTGATTTCCTTTGGAGTGAGTTATCTGAGTTATATGTCCCCCTGTAACATGCTAAGATTTGACCTAGTTACAGATCCAGTGACAACAGGGGTGACTGTGCCGGGTCTGAGGAAAGCGCATCCCTTTCCAAGGCGTCCTCCCAGATGAAGTTATCACAGGACTTTCAGGCAAAGGAAGTGTCCTGAGACCCAGGAGGGCAGAGTACTACCACTGCCAAGGGAGCTTTGATTTGTCGGTTTCATCCAAATCCGAGCAGGTGTTCCCATTCCAAGTTTCAGGGTCAGTTCTTTCCCTGTGAATGCTCTAACTTGCGTATCAGAAACTTGACTGTGACAAACTCACGTGTAATCCTGACTAAAACACCAGAACAATGGTGGTGTGTTAACAACTGACAATAGAGAAAGGGTGCCCCATTATCACTGCTACAGTTAACAAGTACACTGGCTTTCCAGCTATACAATAAGCCATGAAATGAAAATAGACATACAAATAATTAAAAGGAAAATACAGAATTGTTATTGTTTGCATGCAATAAGATTTTCCACCTAGGAAATCCAAATGAATCAACTGAAAAACCACTAGAGGGTCTAAGGAATCCACAGCAATACACAAAATAAATAGCCTTTCCAAATACCATCCACTTAGAGACAGAACCAAGAAGGTTTCATAATGTTGTCACAGCAAAACCTGAAACAACCTAAATGTACTGACAGAATGGTTCACTAAATTTCAGTGTATTCTGACTATGAGATATTATCTATCAGTTGTATTGCTACAGAAAACATTAAAAACAAAGTAAATGTAAAAAGGAAAAAACAGGCTCTGGAACACTATATATAGTATGATCCAATTTACGTAAAAAACAAACACTAGGCCGGGCGCGGTGTCTCACGCCTGTAATCCCAGCACTTTGGGAGGCTAAGGTGGGCAGATCACTTGAGGTCAGGAGTTCTAGACCAGCCTGGCCAACATGGTGAAACCAAAAATACAAAAATTAGCTGGGCGAGGTGGCTGGTGCCTATAATCCCAGCTACTCTGGAGGCTAAGGCAGGAGAATCACTTGAACCCAGGAGACGGAGGTTGCAGTGAGCCGAGATCGCACCACTGCACTCCAGCCTGGGCGACAGAGCGAGACTCCTCTTAAAAAACAAAACAAAACAGAAAACCACTGAAAATATGTATGTTTTGAGGTATAAGTATATGAAAAGAAATACATGTGGAAGAAACTTCCCTTCAGAAAGGGGAGTAATTTAAGAGGGCTTTCACTTTCTTTAATTTATATATTTCTGTCTTACATTGTAGCTGGACATGGTGGTGCACAGCTGTAGTCCCAGCTACTCAGAAGACTGAGGTGGGAGGATCACTTGGGCCCAGGAGTTTGAGGCTGCAGTGAGCTATGATGGCACCACTGCACTGAAGGCTGGGAAACAGAGAGACCCTGCCCCTAAAAAATAAAAAATAAAAAAATACATACTTATGTATTGCTTGTGTTATTGGGCTGAAGATCTGAGAAACTCTGGCGTCATCCCTTCGTGATCCATTTATCCAACAACTCACTGATAAATATCCAACACCTGCCAGGTATCTCACACTTGAAACAGGTAACATGATACATAATTCTGAAACTGCAGGGCTACAGAACCCTAATTCTAATAGCCTACCAGATATTTTTTTCAGTAAAGACCTGCAAGATAGCATCTACAAATTCTCCTTAACCACACATTTGGAATCGTTGACTGAAAACTCATTAGCTTTTCCAAAAAGCAAGCTGTATTATAACTAAGCTGGAAAATTTTCTCTTTGTTCATCCAACAGGGATATTTTGAAAGACTCTAGCTGGGGCTGGGCGCGGTGGCTGGCGCGGTGGCTCACGCCTGTAATCCCAGCACTTTGGGAGGCTGAGGCAGGTGGATTACCTGAGGTCAGGAGTTCTAGACCAGCCTGGCCAACATGGTGAAACCCCGTCTCTACTAAAAATACAAAAATTAGCCAGGCGTGGTGACAGGCACCTGTAGTCCCAGCTACTCGGGAGGCTGAGGCAGGAGAATCGCTTGAACCCAGGAGGCGGAGGTTGCAGTGAGCCGAGATCATGCCACTGCACTCCAGCCTGGATGGTAAAGCAAGACTGCATCTCAAAAAAAACCCCAAAAAACAAAGTAAAGAAAGACTCCAGCTACACTTAGACATACTTCTAACCTTAGATATATTATAGACCCAGCTTGGTTATTAGTATTGAAAATGCTTTTAAAACCACTTCTGTCATATATATTTCACATAAGAAGAAATAAATTGAGTAAACATGGAAAAATGTTATGTTCACTTCTATTAATAAGCAAAAAAAACCAAAAAACAAAAAAAAACAAAACAACTCATTAAATTAGCAGACTTTGAAAAATATTTAAAATGGCTACTAATGTTGAAGAGACCTTGAAATGACTGCCTGCAACACTGCTAGCGGCAGCACAGGTTAGAGAGTCGGCAATGTTTATCAAAAGTCACAAAATACCAGTCTCTGAAATAATCATCTTATGATTGAGATTTACTTTTAGTAAATAGTTGCCATGAAGAAAAATAGTTCTTTGGGCTAAGCTTTAATAAGTGCATTATTTATAATAATAAAACTTTGGAAACAACCTAAATATTAAAAAAAAAATTTGTAACAAACTATGGCACAACCATTCAATGGAACATTAAACAACGATTTTCAATTATTTTATAAAGAAACTGTAATAACATAAAAAATGAAAAGCAATGAGTCATTTTAAAAATCCTCACTCAACTGGGAATGTTATTTTTATAACGTAAAAAATTAGTAAATCTTTTTTTTTTTTTTTTTTTAGAGACAGAGTCTCGCTCTGTCACCCAGGCGGGAGTGAGTGGTGTGATCTCGGCTCACTGCAAGCTCTGCCTCCCAGGTTCAAACGATTCTTCTGCCTCAGCCTCCCGAATAGCTGGGATTACAGGGCTGCATCACCACGCCCGGCTAATTTTTGTATTTTTAGTAGAGATGGGGTTTCATCATGTTGACCTGGCTGGTCTAGAACTCCTGACCTCAGGTGATCCGCCGGCCTCGGCCTCTCAAAGTGCTGAGATTACAGGCGTGAGCCACTGCACCTGGCCTTTATTTTTCTTTTTTATTTATTGGCCACTATACTAATGGGAAAACATTTTAATATAGTCATAATTAAAAATAATTAATTTTAAAATTATGTCTTTTTTTTTTTGAGGCGGGGTCTTGCTCTGTTGCCCAGCTGGAGTACAGTGGCACAATCTCAGCTCACTGCAGCCTCTGCCTCCCAGGTTCAAGCAATTCTCCCACCTCAGCTTCCTGAGTAGCTGGGATTACAGGTGCCTGTCACCACGCCTGGCTAATTGTTGTATTTTTAATAGAGAGGGGGTTTCACCATGTTGGCCAGGCGGGTCCCGAACTCCTGACCTCAGGTGATCCACCCGCTTCAGACTCCCAAAGTGCTGAGATTACAGGCGTGAGCCACTGTGCCCGGCCCATAAATTTTTAAGTCATAATTTGACTTACTAAATTTTGTCATAAATTAAGTCATAATTTAAAAATTATGAGTATACAGCAATATAGGAATCAAAAAATTTCTTATCTAAGCTCAATGATAAAAGCGGAAAACAAAATTTTACTTGTACTCTCTCAGATTGTAACTATATAAGATATCTATTCAGATGCACAACCCTGAAATAACATGTGAGCTCAAGCTCATTAGGCTGAAAGAATGATGGCTGGTTTTTCTTCAAAATATTTTTTTTGTTTCCTCAGTATGAGCAGAGTACAAAAAGACTCAAAGCACAGAAAAGTTTTGGTGACCCACCTGCTGCTGCTTTCTAAGGAACATTTCAATGTCCATATGAATCCGGGCCTCTTCTTCGGTTTTCATCCTGAGTTTCTGTAAGAACAATAATCAGACATCAGCACGTCTTCCCTGCAGGGCTGTGAATCAGAAGTTCTCAAGATTAGAGGAGCAGCTTGGTCGGCAGCTCAGGTTTCCTTTACCAGCTGGGATGCCGGGAATTCAGTTTCGTGCAATTCCTGTTCACAAACACCGCAGAGACACATGACGCGGCACTGTCTGGACTGTGTTAGTGTCCCTAACGAAAGGTGCGCAATCCCGTGAATTGAAAAGAGGTGCCCATTGAAGGAGAGAAACGGTGCGCCAAGGGCACAAGGCTGTGGGGCCTAAAAAAGGGAAATTCCAGAGTGCCAGGAAGACTGTTGTCGTGGCCTTAAGCCACGTTAGTCTCAGAGCAAGGAGTCCTCCCACACACAAATTCCATGGTCTAAGGACGTTTGTTCCTTCTTCCGTCTTCCCATCTGCCTGCTGCTCTTTGCGTGTGTGTGTGTGTGTGTGTGTGTGTGTGTGTGAGACAGAGAGAGAGAGAGAGAGAGAAGGGAGTCTCCCTATGTTGCCCAGGCTGGCTTCAAACTCAAGGATCCTCCTGCCTCCCTTCCAATTAGCTGGGACTAGTGCCTGGCTTTGTGTATGTGTGTGCAGTGTGTGTGTGTGTGTGTGTGTGTGTGTGTGTGTGTGTGTGTGCGCGCGCGTGCGCGCGCCATTTCGCATTCCCCTCAAAGAAGATCTACCACTTTCTTCCTCCTGATATTTTTCACCATGACTTCTCATCTCCATAAATTCAGGTTTGAATGAAGTTCACCTCTCAAGATGCTGTATTTCTTACTGGAGGAGTGAAAAGTACTGGCTAGATAAAACAAACAGCAGCAAAATCCTGCCATAACTAAGGATCTTGTTTTGCCCTCTCCCTATAATTAGAGAAATGGCGATTGGTTTGATAAAATAAGAAGTGACCGAGGAGAGAAAGTACAGCCAATTTTCAAAGTCATTATGAGGCAGGAGAAGGAGGCTACAGCCCGTTGGAATCTCCGCTTGCGAACATGTGTATCCTCATTTAGGCTTCCATTTTCAACCTCAAGTGGAGGGGCTGTTGCCGAGAGAGATGGAGGAAATCTTCATCTCCCTCCTTTGTTAGCTGAGACAGGATCAGGAGTGACAGCTCAAATGCCATCTCCTGGGTTCTTCACTAATGTCCCAGGGATTACCTCAATCTCTTCCAGCAAGACTTCCTCTGTTCTGTTACACTTTCTCTGGGTCTGGGCAATCTGCAGCTCAGTATTGGTTTTCATGTAGCGATTCTCCAAGTTGGATTTTGCTTTCATCTCTTGCAGTTGGTCCTTGAGGTTAGCAATATATTCATTCTGACTCTGCAATGGAAAGACCAGGTTTCTAAATTGAAAATACATTCTACCGCCATTCAGTTCAGCCAGTGGCTTAAGGTTCCCTTTTATAAGTGTAAATCAATAAGGAACGGGAACTAGTTTTCCGCTGTCACACAACGGGAAATTTAGCCAACAATCATGCAGAGAGGAAAGTGAGTAATACAGCAGTTCGAAGAATCAGGGCGAATCAGGGCGGAGATTAGTTCCCAGGCACATTACTGGTATGTCCATATTTCCCACACAGATTTCTCATTTTGGTAGGAAGAACACTGGTCAAAATGATGAAAAGAACTGACTTCCCACCCAGGCCTCCAGCTGTGTGAACTTGGCCTAGTCAAATCTCCAACTTTTTTACTTTCTATAAAACACACACACACACACACACACACAACACCCACCCTGACTGAAGTATCTCAGAGATTATTAGGTTTCATTGAGAACACGTGTGAAAACGCTTTCTTTTTGCAGGTCACCAAGTGCTTGGCAATTGCGAGGACTCAATAGTCATTAAGAAAAATATTTATTCAGCACCAGGCTGAATATTTATTCAGCACCAGGCTCTTCCTAGAGCTAGGCTCTAGGAAAATCATGGAGATCTAAACAGACATATTCCCTGCCCTCATAGAGCTTACAGTCTAATAGAAGAGAGGTGGTTAAAAAGAGACAAACACATGTGTAAACTTTCAAAAATTGTGCAAAATGATAGAAAAGGAAAGCTTGACAGGCTGTGGGAGGAAATAACAAGGGAGGAGTCCATTCGACTCTGGAAGGCCTGAGAGGGACTCTCTCGGGAAAGTGATGGTTCATTCGATGTACATTAGACTCTGGAAGGTCTGAGAGGGACTCTTGGGAAAGCGATAGTTCATTCGAGGTACATTAGACTCTGGAAGGCCTGAGAGGAACTCTCTCCAGAAAGTGATGGTTCATTCGATGTACATTAGAGTCTGGAAGGTCTGAGAGGAACTCTCGGGAAAACCATGGTTCATTCGAGGTACATTAGACTCTGGAAGGCCTGAGAGGAACTCTCTCCAGAAAGTGATGGTTCATTCGAGGTACATTAGACTCTGGAAGGTCTGAGAGGGACTCTCTCAAGGAAGCGATGGTTCATTCAATACCTGAAGGATACGTAAGCCCACCCCATGAAAAACAGGCTTGGCCAGGCACCGGGACTCACGCCTGTAATCCCAGCACTTTGGGAGGCTGAGGCAGGGGCATCACCTTAGGTCAGTAGTTTGAGACCAGCTTGGCCAACATGGTGAAACCCCGTCTCTACTAAAAATATGAAAAATAGCTGGGCATGCTGGCGTGTGCCTGTAATCCCAGCTACGCGGGAGGCTGAGGCAGAAGAATCGCTTGAACCCGGGAGGTGGGGGTTGAAGTGAGCTGAGACCGCGCCACTGCACTCCAGCCTGGGTGACAGAATGAGACTCTGTCTCAAAAAAGAAAGAAAAGAAAAAGAAGAAGAAAAAAGGAAAAAAGAATAGAAAAATAGGGTTAAGGGAACTCTAAAAAAAAAATAAGAAAAAGTATATGCCCAAATCCTGAAGCCATCAAGACCTGAATACATTCCAGGAATGGAAAGAAAACTCCGGAGGCTCTAGCCTAGTGAGGGTTGAGGGGACGACAGGATGAGGCTGGAGGTAGGTAAGGGCACCACACAGGACCTCGGACGCCTGACTGAGAAATTCAGGTTTTATTCCAACTGT
Source organism: Macaca mulatta (assembly GCF_049350105.2). Lineage (NCBI taxonomy): Eukaryota > Metazoa > Chordata > Mammalia > Primates > Cercopithecidae > Macaca > Macaca mulatta. The sequence continues at coordinate 1,021,189 of NC_133407.1, read as the reverse complement.
GGTGGGAATCCTTGGAAAGCTTTTAGTCAGGGAGGTAACATTTGTTTGAAAAGAACTGTTTGGAAGAATCATTGTGTGAGTGAGTCCACAGGGAGGCGCCCTGACAGCACAGCAAACAAGCACACAACCAGCAGCAAAAGTGCTTCAACCGAGGTCCGCCCTCCTCTAGACATCAACCGCCTTTCTTCTCTTTTTTTACTTTTTTTGAGACAGAGTCTTGCTCTGTTGCCCAGGCTGGAGTGCAGTGGCGTGATCTAGGCTCACTGCAACCTCCGCCTCCCGGATACAAGCGATTCTCTGCCTCAACCTTCTAAGTAGCTGGGATTACAGGCATGCGCCACCTCGCCCGGCTAATTTTGTATTTTTAGTAGAGACGGGGTTTCTCTACGTTGGTCAGGATGGTCTTGATCTCCTGACTTCAGGTGATCCACCTGCCTCGGCCTCCCAAAGTGCTTGGATTACAAACGTGAGCCACCGCGCCCGGCCTCCAACCGCCTTTCATCTTAACCATTAAGTAGGGTAGAATTAGTTCTTTTTTATTAACAATTTTTTTTTTTTCAGAGACAGGATCTCCCTCTGTCACTCAGGCTGGAGTGTAGTGGCTTGATCACAACTCACTATAACCTCCACTTCCTGGGCTCGAGCGATCTTCCCGAGTAGCTAGTACTGCAGGCGCATGTCACTACGCCTGGCTAACTTTTTACTATTTCTAGAGATGGGGTCTCAGGGAGTCTCACTCTGTTGCGCAGGTTGGTCTCAAACTCTTGGCTTCAAGGGATCCTCCTGCCTTGGCTTCCTAAAGTGCTGGGATCACAGACATGAGCCACTGTGCCCGGCTTTTTGTTGTTGTTGTTGTTGTTGTTTCTGAGACAGTCTTGTTCTGTCACTCAGGCTGAAGTGCAGTGGCATCATCATGGCTCACTGTAACTTTGACCTCCCAGGCTCAAGAAATCCTCCTGCCTCAGCCTACAGAGTAGTTGGGACTACAAGTGCATGACGTCACACTCAGCTTATTATTATTATTATTATTGTAGAAACAGAGTCTCACTATGTTGCCCAGGCTGGCCTTGAAATCCTGGGCTCAAAGGATCCTCCCACCTCAGCCTCCCAAAGTGCGAGGATTACAGGCAGGAGCCACTGCTGCACCCAGCCTCCTTTTTTTTTCTTAAGGTAGGGTCTACTGTGTCCCCCAGGCTGTAATGCAGTGTCACCATCACAGCTCACTGTAGTCTTGAACTCCCAGACTCAAGCAATCCCCTCTTCAGCCTTCCAAGTACCTAGGGAATTAATTCTAAGTAACTATTCAAAGAAAAAACAAAGTGGTAATTGGACAAATCCTCTGTTAAGGAAAGCAAGCAGAGGCAGGGGTGTCCAACCTTTTGACTTCCCTGAGCCGCATTGGAAGAAGAATTGTGTTGGGCCACACACAAAACATACCAAAAATAGCTGATGAGCTGAAACAAAAAACAAACAAACAAACAAACCACACACACACACACACACACACACACACACAAATCTCTCATAATGTTTTAAGAAAGTTTACGAATTTGTATTGGGCCCCAGTCAAAGCCATCCTGGGCCGCGTGCGGCCTGCAGGCTGCAGGTTGGACAAGCTTGACTTAAAGTATCATTAGGCCCCAACCCGGTGGGGTGGCTCACGCCTATAGCTCCAGTGCTTTGGGAAACCAAGGCCGGAGGATCACTTGAACCCAGGAGTTCAAGACCAGCCTGGGTAACACAGCAAAAACTGTCTCTACAAAAAAATGAAAAAATTAGCTGGGCCTGGTGGCACACGCCTGTGGTCCCAGCTCCTAGGGAGACTGCAGTGGTAGAATCCCTTGAGCCCGAGGCCGAGGCTGTAGTGAGCCACACTCATGCACTTTAGCCTGGGCAACAGAGCGAGGCCCTGTCTAAAAAAGGTCCCTAAGATGAATCAGAATGGAATTCTTCAAGTTATTTTGTCTACTAACTTTGTGATATAATTCTACAGAATCATTCTAATTGTATGACAGTTATTCCGACTAGATCAGAATCATTCCGAAGAGACTGAGCATCTCTGGCAGAGAATATGCTATAGGCCCTTTAAAAATATGTCTTAGTATTTCACATTGTCTTATAAGTTGTAGGATTGCAGGCAAATTACTGAACCTCACTAAGCCTATTTTCTCATCTGTAAAATTCTGCCCAGGCTGGAGTGCCTGGCACAACTTACATGCTCAATAAACGTTGATGAAATGAATTTTAAGAGATGTCTGCTTTTGGCTCACTGTTTTTCTTCCATTCTTTCTATATGCACTTCCCTTCTCCCCTGTCGTCCCCCATTTCTCTTTTTTTGTTTTTTGAGATGGAGTCTCGCTGTGTTGCCCAGGCTGGAGTGCAGTGACGCGATCTTGGCTCACTGCAATCTCCGCCTCCCAGGTTCAAGGGACTCCCCTGCCTCAGCCTCCCACGTAGTTGGGATTACAGGCCTGCGCCACCACGCCTGGCTAATTTTTGTGTTTCTTTTTAGTAGAGACGGGGTTTCACCATGTTGGCCAGGCTGGTCTCCAACTTCTGACCTCAGGTGATTCGCCTGCCTCAGCCTCCCAAAGTGCTGGGATTCCAGGCGCGAGCCCCCGTGCCCGCCCATTTCTTCTCCTTCTTCCCCTTCCCTCCCTTCTATTTCCAAATTGTATGGCAGTCAGTGAATCTTTCTTTTTTTTTTCTGGAAACAGGGTCTCGCTCTGTTGCCCAGGCTGCAGTGCAATGGCGCAATCTCGGCTCACTGCAACCTCCGCCTCCCACCTCAGCCTCCCGACTAGCTGGGCCCACAGGCGCATGCACCACCAGACCCAGCTAATTTTTTCTATTTATGTTTTGGTAGAGATGAGGTTTTGCCATGTTGCCCAGGCTGGTCTCAAACTCCTGGCCTTAAACAATCCACCCACCTCGGCCTCCCAGTGTGCTGGGATTATACGCATGAGCCACTGTGTCCAGCCTAGGTTTGAATCTTTAGGAAGACTAGAGTTAAAGCGAAAATGTGATGGTTTTACTTCATCGACTGGAATCCTTTTACCTATATGATCCCTTAGATTTCCTTCAAGGTCCACCTTATATATCACTCAAGTAAATAAAACCTTTTGCAGAAAACCTCAGCCCACACTGATAACTGTAGTTTTGTTTCTCACAGAATCTAAATAGTGTAGACAGGTATTTATTGAATAGTGTCTGTACATACAAAAATATACTTTTGAAAACTCAAGAGCATGTTCTGGTAATTTTTCTTTCTCAGATTGAATATTAAGACTTCAGAGTAACAATATGAAGATAGAAATATAGAGTTAAAAGTCTTTAGCCTCTGCCCCTGGTAAACAGAAGGTACTGCATCATGTAAGTGTGGTTTTTTGTTTGTTTGTTTTTTAAGATGGAGTTTTGCTCTTGTCGTCCAGGCTGGAGTGCAATGGCACGATCTTGGCTCATTGCAACTTCAGCCTCCCAGGTTCAAGCGATTCTCCTGCCTCAGCCTCCTGAGTAGCTGGGATTACAGGCACCCGCCACCACGCTGGGCTAATCTTGTATTTTTAGTAGAGACAAGGTTTCTCCATGTTGGTCAGGCTGGTCTCGAACTCCCGACCTCAGGTGATCCACCTGCCTCGGCCTTCCAAAGTGCTGGGATTATAGACGTGAGCCATGGCGCCCGGCCATTGTAAGTGTTTATAAGGACATACAACATTGGCTGTGCCAAGCCAAAGGCATCTGGTTTTAACGCCGTTGCCATGGGCCTCTGAGTACTCTGAGTTCCTTCCTGGATTGGTATTTTGCACAAACATTTTTATGGCCCTCCAGGTGACAGTGCGGAAACACAGAGGAAGATATAAAATCCTGACAGGCTATGATGGTAAAATCACGATTGCGGCACACTAACAAGCGAGCAGAAGTGCTGTTCCATTTCCTCTTCTCCCCAGTGTGCGAGAAGAGCCAGCCTAGACGCAGTGGGATACAGGCTCCTTTTCAGATTTTCACTAAGAAAAGATTTGCCTTCACTACAACCTTGAATCCTAGTTGTCCATGGTGTCTGGAACCTTCCTCGTGGTCAGGTCCATGGACGGATGCGTCCGTTTTGGGTTTTCACGGCAGACCAAACTTTACTTCCAAATCCCAAAACTGCCTTCAGATCTGGACCTCTGGACTTGCTATTTGAATTCAGAGAAGCATGATTTACTAATGAGAAGAGGCAGGCTACCAGCTCGAGTTACAAGGCTCTGAGGGCCGCCATAATAACGTGAGCCAAGGGCTTTTAATGGCAGTGTCTGCTTTCATGATTGTACACAAAGTACAGAACGGAGTACTGGCTCCTGGCAGTTTGGAAGCTACTGTCTGGGAAGTTGGCACTTTCTCAGACCTCAGGTTGCCACTCTGGTTGGACAGCAAAAGGAAAATGGGGATGTTGTCTATTAAAGAGACCAAAGCCACAGGAAAAAAATAGTTCTCTATTAAATTAACATTATGACCAGGCACGGTGGCTCACGCCTGGAATCCCAGCACTTTGGGAGGCTGAGGCGGGTGGATCACTTGAGGTCAGGAGATTGAGACCAGCCTGGCTAACATGGTGAAACCCCGTCTCTACTAAAAAAAAAAATACAAAAATTATCCAGGTGTGGTGGCGTGCACCTGTAATCCCAGCTGCTTGGGAGGGTGAGGTAGGAGAATCACTTGAACCCGGGAAGCAGATGTTGCAGTGAGCCGAGATCGCGCCACTGCACTCCAGCCTGGGGGACAGAGTGAGACCACATCTCAAAAACATAAAACAAAATAACATTTCTATTTGTCTGTCTATGACTTAGAATACTGGCTGATACTATACGAGCCCATAGACTCAGAATAAATTCTGAGCTCCAATAATCCTAGTTACTTGGGAAGCTGAGGTAGGAGGACTGCTTGAGGCCAGGAGTTCAAGACCAGCCTGGGCAGCAAAGAGAGACCCCCATCTCAATTTAAAAAAAGAAAAAAAAGCCAGGTGTGGAGGATCACACCTGTAATCCCAGCAGTTTCAGAGACTGAGGCAAGTGGATCACCTGAGGTCAGGAGTTTGAGACCAGCCTGGGCAACATGGCAAAACCCCTTCTTTACTAAAAACACAGACATTAGCTGGGCCTGATGGTGTGTGTTTTACTATTATTTTTGTCGCTGCTGTTAGATTCAATGCTAGGTATTGATAGTTTTAATGCTATTATAATAATATATATAAATTTTCAATTTTCTATTCTAAGTCTGTTGCTGATATATAAAAGATAGATTTTTATATACGAATCTTGGTTCCTTTTTTTCCCACTAGTTTCATGAAAATGCTGATCCATTGATATCTTGCTTTGGATATTGATGTTCAGAAGTCTGAAACTTTATTTCCTTTGCGACTCTTTCTTTCTGCCAAGTATCTAAGGCAATTAATCCTACACATCTAAGCTACCACCAACCCTTTCATATACAGAAACCTGCCATTCCTGTTGGCATCGTTTTCTGACCCACGGGTCCCTAATGTGCATATGCTTCCTATCTTCTTGTTTTCCAACCTTGACCTGATGACCGGTTTTCAGTAGCTCTAGGGATTTAACTTGATTTCCTCTTGGTAGCTCTTTTTTGTTCCAAGGCTTGCCTTGGATCTTCCAGTCTTGGTTTCTTTCTTTTCTTGTTTTTTAAGACCCACTATGAAGCAGAATCTTGGTTTCTTAACCTATTCTTTTGCTGATGATCCCAATATCTGAGTGATATTCCGCTTTGGTTTTACTTTGGCTGAGAATACAATTCAGGAGGTAAGTCTCAGGAGCAAGGGCTGAAAATTCTACCATCAACAGGTGTGGTCCTCATGGCAGGACGGGAGTTAACTGGCAAAGTGCTAAATCTGAGGTTTCTTCTGACATTGTTTTGGAGGGCTTAAAAGGAGACTAACGTAGATATCTTCTGGCCGGGTGTGATGGCTCACGCCTGTAATCCTAGCACTTTGGGAGGCCAAGGCGGGTGTATCACCTGAGGTCAGAAGTTCGAGACCAGCCTGGCCAATATGTGAAACCCCATCTCTACTAAAAACACATAAATTAACCAGGCATGGTGGCTCACACCTGTAATCCCAGCTATTTGGGAGGCTGAAGCAGCAGAATCACTTGAACTTGAGAGGCAGAGGTTGCAATGAGCCGAGATCGAGCTGCTGCACTCCAGCCTGGGCGACAGAGCCAGACTCCGTCTCAAAAATAAAAATAAATAAATAAATAGATATCTTCTATTTTAAAACATACGTAAAAGATGTTTATCTACTATAAGATAATCTCAAAAGATTCATGACTTTTAAAATAGAAGATATTTATATTAGTCTTTTTAAATTATGAGAGTTTTTCAGGGAAAAGAGCTAGGAAACCTCTGAAAAAGTCTATTCGTTACAGAGAAAACTTAAACGCAAACTAGTTTTCATGCAGCTTCTCAGAGAAGAAAAGTGGTTTTCAAAAAATATAAGCTACACACAGAGGGTTAATAGGGATAATGACATCAAGACCTAGAGCTACCTAAGGTGCTTTGTAATTGGCAAATACAAAATAAGAGAAGGTGTTATGCAATTTGCTTGGAAGACTTAAAGATAATATCTTCAAAGAAAGTCTAATGACTTTGTTTTTGAGATGGTCTCACTCTGTCGCCCAGGCTACAGTGCAGTGGGGAGACTGCAGCCTCGACCTCTTAGGCTCATGCAGTCCTCCCACCTTAGCCTGCGAAGCAGTTAGGACTACAGATGTGTACTACCACATCCAGATAATTTTTTTACTTTTCCGGTTATTTTTATAATTTATCTATTTATAGAGACGGAGTCTTGCTATGTTGCCCAAGCTGGTCTCACACTCCAGGCCTCAAGTGATCCTTCCACCTCCTAGTGACCTCTTAAAAACAATTATTCCACATATACGTACAATATTCTCAGGCCGGTGCAGTGGTTCACACCTATCATCCTAGCGCTATGGCAGTGGGCCAAGGTGGACAGATCACTTGAGCTCAGGAATTCAAGATCAGCCTGGACAACGTAGTGGAACCCTGTCTCTACCGAAAATTTAAGAAACTATCTGGGTGTGATGGCGGGTGCCTGTAGTCCCAGCTACCTGGGGGCTGAGGCAGAAGAATCATTTGAGCCTGGGGGGTGGAGGTTGCAGTGAGCTGAGATCACTCCACTGCACTCCAGCCTAGGTGACAAAGTAACACCGTGTCTCAAAAACAAAACAAAACAAAAATCAGTAAAAATAAAATAAAATAAAAATATTCTCTCAGCTGGGCATGGCAGCTCATGCCTGTAATCCCAGTGCTTTGAGAGGCCAAGGAGGGAGAAACACCTGAGGCCCGGAGACGGAGACCAGCCTGGGCAACAAAGTAAGACCCCACCTCCGCCCACCTCTACAGACAATGAAACCGCAGCCTGGTGTGGTGGAGTGCCCTGCAGTCCCAGCTACTCGGGAGGCTGAGGTGCGAGAATCGCTTGAGCCCAGGATTGCAATGAGCTATAATTGTGCCATTGCACTCCAGCCTGAGTGACGGCGTGAGATCCTGTGTCTAAAATAAATACGTAGGCTGGCTATGGTGGCTCATGCCTGTCATCTCAACAGTTTGGGAGGCTGATGTGGGCAGATCACCTGAGGTCAGGAGTTTGAGACCAGCCTGGATGGCGAAACCCTGTCTCTACCAAAAATATTTTAAAAATTAGGTGGGCACAGTGGTGCACGCCTGTAGTCCCAGCTCCTCGGGAGGCTGGGGTGGGAGAATTGTTTAAACCCAGGAGGCAGAGGTTGCAGTGAGCCGAGATCGCGCCACTGCACTCCAGCCTGGGTGATGGAGTGGACAGGGTGAGACTCCATCTCCATCAAAAAATAAAAATAAAAATAAAAAATATAAATAAAATAGTTTTCCAACATCTATGTAGGGAATAATGAAAATTCCCTTCTGTGAAGCATAAACTTCTCCAAACAGCTAGTCAATGAAAAGCTGATAACAGGCCATCCTCTGTAACCTTCTTTTTTCTTTTTTTCTTTTTTTTTTTTTTTGAGATGGAGTCTCACACTGTCACCCAGGCTGGAGTGCAGTGGCGCGATCTCAGCTCACTGCAACCTCAGCCTCCCGGGTTCAAGCAACTTTCCTGCCTCAGCCTTCTGAGTAGCTGGGACTATAGGCACCCGCCACCACACCCAGCTAATTTTTGTATTTTTAGTGGAGACGGGGTTTCACCATGTTGGCCAGGATGGTCTCCATCTCTTGACTTCGTGATCCACCTGTCTTGGCTTCCCAAAGTGCTGGGATTACAGGCGTGAGCCACCGTGCCGGGCCATCCTCTGTAACTTTCTAAACTGCTCATAGAAAAGTTATCAGTCATCCTAATATGACTTGTTTCTAACTGCTTAGGTTATAGCCCCAACTTTGTTTTGCAAGTCCATTCCTTAAAACTCGGGATGCATTTTCTTATAAAAGTAAACTAGATATGAGGTTAGGTCCTAATGACCACAAAAGCTCGCAAATCCACTTTATCCTCAAAATACAATATAAATAACATGATAAAGCCCAACCACCACGTATAAGAAGGTTCATAACGTGCTTAATGTCTTCTTCAGGAACGTACTTTTCCATCTGGGATGCGAGAATACAAGAGACCGTCTGAGGCGAGGCCCCCTGTGGGGGAGTGTGGGGGTGTTTGTGGGGTGGGATACGAGGATGAGAACTAAGAGCTCCAGGGGGATGGGGTCTCCTAGGGCTCTATACTCCAGACACACCTGTACAACCCAGGCCAGCTCTCTAGTTGCTCTCTTTATATTTTCTGTTTTTTTTTTTTTTTTTTTTTCTGAGACGGAATCTTGTTCTGTCGCCCAGGCTGGAGTGCAGTGGCGCAATCTCGGCTCACTGAAACCTCCAGGGTTCAAGCGATTCTCCTGCCTCAGCTTCCCAAGTAGCTGGGATTATAGGTACGTGCCACCACACCCGGCTAATTTTTGTATTTTTAGTAGAGATGGAGTTTCACCATGTTGGCCAGGCTGGTCTCAAACTCCTGACCTCAGGAGATCCACCCGCCTCAGCCTCCTAAAGTGCTGGGACTACAGGCGTGAGCCACCGCGCCCGGCTATATTTTCAATAGTAAAGGAACACCAGAAGAAACAACGATCTTTTATGCGTAACTCTTCTCTGCTTAAGATGGCTTCCATATATTTAATAGCTGTGTTAGCTCAGTTACTTGTGGTGTTAAGCAGGTAATTCTTACCTGGACTTCAAATTGCCATTCTTTTTTGACATTAATTAGCTGTTTTTGAAGTGATATTATCTGTTTTCTTCCTTTTTCCTCCCTAGAAGATATAAGAATGATGTGTTTAGAGCAGTGCCCCTCAAACCTTAGCGTGCACAAGGATCACCTGCACGTAAGAAAACCGAATTCCTTGACTGCACCCCCAGAGACTCTGACTCAGCAAGTCTGGGAGGGGCCCTGAAACATGCATCTCTATCGAGTTCCCAAGGGATGCCAATGGTGCTGGTCCACCTCACACATGTTCAATAACACGTTTTAAAAGACAGATTTGTTTTAATAGATTGGAGGAAGATTTTCTGGCTTATCAGTGTTGAATCTAAAATAGTTGCTGCTGAGAAAAAGTGAAGAAGAGAAAGACAGCAAGAGGAGAAAGAAGAATCCTTTCTACTTTGGACACTTTAATTACACACTCTTGCCCTCACAACAGCCCGATTCCTATTTTACCGACGAGAAAACGCGGTGTGGACAGCTAAGGTAAGCTAATGTGCTGGATGTGAGAATGTGCCTCACCGATCTCCACCTACAGGGGGCGTAAATCAGCAAGGGTCCCGGCTTCCAGGCTCTGACACCTTCTGTGTGTGCCGAGGCCACACTGCCCACAGACTGCTCCCATCCCATTATTAAGTGTGGCAGGAATCGCAGGGGACGGGCCTTTCCTGGGGAGCCAGGGCATCTCTGATGGTTGACTTTGGCTCAAGGACTCCTGATGACCTTACCAAACATAGCCGTGTCTTCTAGCCTGTCCTTCACTGGGGGTCGGCCTTGCACTGGTTCTGAGGGTTCCCTCCCCATTTTCTCTCACGCAGATCTTTCCCCTGATAAAATCTTTGCGTGAATAATTCCATCTTGGCAACCATTTCTCAGAAGACCTGGACTAACACGCTTGCCATGGTCACACAAACAGTAAATGGCAGAAAGGGGATCAAACTCAGGACTGTCTGACATCAGAGCCTCTGAACTTAGCTACTTTATTTGACTGTTTCTCAATCTGCTCTGAGAAACAGCCTTCTGCTTCTCTCCAGCAATCCCATCATTTAGGTTTAAAACAAACAAAAAATAGCAAAACAATACCAAAATAAACAAAACAAAACAACAAAAAAGACTTCTCACTAAACTGCAGCTAGGTAAAGATTTTTACTCAAGAATTTTTATTTTTATGTATTTATTTTTCTTTTTTTGAGACAGAGTCTCACTCCGTTCTCCAGGCTGGAGTGCAGAGGCACGATCTCGACTCACTGCAACCCCTGCCTCCTGGGTTTAAACAATTCTCCTGCCTCGGCCTCCCAAGTACCTGGGATTACAGGCGCCACCACACTGGCTAATTTTTGTATTTTTATTAGAGATGGAGTTTTTGCCACGTTGGCCAGGCTGGTCTCAAATTCCTAACGTCAGGTGATCCACCTGCCTTGGCCTTCCAAAGTGCTGGTATTACAGGCATGAGTCACTGAGCCCAGACAAGAATTTTTAAAAGCACAGAGTTAACTAGAATCTTGAGATTGTCATTGCCAAAACAAACTATAGATTTTGTACTTCCCACTCGTAGATCACAAAAAATAGATAAGAAAGCTGCAGAATGAATACTTTCCCTCTACTATTAATTCAGTATCCCAAGGACAGGTTTATTGGAACAAACAAATATGGTTTACATGAGATTATAAAAGTACCCATTTTTACACATATACACCATGGAATACTAGGCAGCCATAAAAAAGGATGAGTTCATGTCCTCTGCAGGGACATGGATGAAGCTGGAAACCATCATTCTGAGAAACTATTGCAAGGACAGAAAACCAAACACCGCCATGATCTCACTCATAGGTGGGTATTGAACAATGAGAACACTTGGACACAGGGCAGGGAACATCACACACCAGGGCCTGTCGAGGGGTAGGGGGCTGGGGGAGGGATAGCATTAGGAGAAATACCTAATGTAGATGACGAGTTGATGGGGCAGCAAACCAACAAGGCACAGGTATACCTATGGATCAAACCTGCACGTTGTGCACATGTGCCCTAGAACTTAGGGTATTAAAAAAAAAAAGTGCCCATTTTAGAAAATCTGGAAAATGCAAAGAAAGTATGAAGAGAAATAAAAATCACCCATACTCCCACTATCTGGAGTTAACTATCATTGAAATTTTACTATATTTCCTTCCAGTCAATACACGCTATAAGTTTTCTCTTACAAAACTAAGTTATATTATGGGTATAATTTTCACCCTAACTTCACTTGACATAACTATGTGCTCTTTCTTGTTTTTATTTAGCAGGTGAACACACGCATTTATTTCTGTTCCCTCTTTTTTTTTTTTGAGGCAGAGTCTTGTTCTGTCGCCCAGCCTAGAGTGCAGTGGCGTGACCTCAGCTCACTGCAACCTCCACCTCGAGGGTTCAAGCAATTCTCCTGCCTCAGCTTCCTGAGTAGCTGGGACTACAGGTGCGCACCACCATGCCTGGCTAATTTTTGTATTATAGTAGAAGTGGGGTGTCACCATGTTGGCCAGGCTGGTCTCAAACTCCTGACCTCAAGTGATCCGCCCACCTCGGCTTCCCAAAGTGCTGGGATTACAGGTGTAAGCCACCATGCCCAGCCCTCCGTTCCCTCCTGAAACAATACTAAAATAACAGGCAAGAAATAATAAAAGATGTAAACCTGTGAAGACAAACAGATTGGGAGAAGAAACGATGCAGCTGACAGACATCAGCAAAATTAAAGAAGATACAGGCCGGGCGCGGTGGCTCAAGCCTGTAATCCCAGCACTTTGGGAGGCTGAGGTGGGCGGATCATGACGTCAGAAGATCGAGACCATCCTGGCTAACCTGGTGAAACCCCATCTCTACTAAAAAAATACAAAAAACTAGCTGGGTGAGGTGGTGGCGCCTGTAGTTCCGGCTATTCGGGAGGCTGAGGCAGGAGAATGGCGTGAACCCGGGAGACGGAGCTTGCAGTGAACTGAGATGGCGCCACTGCAGTCCAGCCTGGGCGACAGAGCGAGACTCCGTCTCAAAAAAAAAAAAAAAAAAAAAGAAAGAAGATATAAAGCAGATGAGAGAAAAATGAGATCTAAATGTGTACAGAATGAGAAACCAAGAAGAAGAAAATGGAATAAAGCTACAGGCACCCAGAAAAGCTCAGCACATGAAGCCACCACACATCTTCAAAGGCTCAACCGTGCCACAGGGTGAAATCCAGGGGGAGTGAGTGAAAGTCTGGCAAAGGAGCAGGATGACCTGATTCCCTTCCCCAGGCCTGTGGCCAGGCAGCTGCCTTTCCTTCTCTCGGGAGATCACGGGTGTTTGGTCAGTTTTGGTTTCCTGGAATGGTTGAACCGAGGATTTGGACTTGGAGACAGACACCAGACACAGCTGGAGGTGGAGATGAAGGGCCATGCTAAAAACAGGAGGACCGAAAAACATTCTGCTCACTGGACAGTGAGTTTCCCCAGCCTTTCCCTGTCCAGCTCTCAACACACGGGTAGTGAGAGAGTAACCATTACTTCTTCACTGCCCCTCACCCCTCCCAGCAAAGACTGGACCTCCCAAAGTGCTGGGATTACAGGCGTATGGTGCCCGAGGGATAAGATGGGCTTTTCTTTTCTGCCCAGCCTTGCTACAGTGCAGCGCTGTTCACATGCGCAAAGCACAGCATCCATCAGCTTCTTTGCACTTTACTCTTAAATACAAACGGACGGCCAAAGATGACCCAACACAATTCCCCTAACATTAAAAGCAGAGACTAGAGCCAGGTGCGGTGGCTCACACCTATAAGCCCAACACTTTGGGAGGCCAAGGTGGAAGGATCACTTAAGGCCAGGAGTTGGAGACTAGCGTGGGCAACATAGTGAGACTTCGTCTCTTAAAAAAAAAAAAAAATTAGCTGGGCATAGTGGCAAATGTCTTCCAGCTAGTCAGGAGGCTGAGGCAGAAGGATAACTTGAGCTCAGGAGTTTGAGGCTGCAGTGGGCTATGATTGTGCCACCGCACTCCAGCCTGGGTGACAGAGTAACATTTTCCTCTAAAAAATTTAGATGTAAATTAAAAAACAAAACAAAACAAAACAAAAAAACAGAAGGATGGGTGTGGTGGCTCATGCCTGTAATCCCAGCACTCTGGGAGGCCAAGGCGGGCACCATACGCCTGTAATCCCAGCACTCTGGGAGGCCAAGGCGGGCACCATACGCCTGTAATCCCAGCACTCTGGGAGGCCAAGGCGGGCACTATATGCCTGTAATCCCAGCACTTTGGGAGGCTGAGGTGGGCACCATACGCCTGTAATCCCAGCACTCTGGGAGGCCGAGGTGGGCGCCATATGCCTATAATCCCAGCACTCTGGGAGGCCAAGGCAGGCACCATATGCCTGTAATCCCAGCACTCTGGGAGGCCGAGGCAGGCGCCATATGCCTGTAATCCCAGCACTCTGGGAGGCCAAGGCAGGTGCCATACGCCTGCAATCCCAGCACTTTGGGAGGCCGAGGTGGGCACCATACACCTGTAATCCCAGCACTTTGGGAGGCCGAGGCAGGCGCCATACACCCGTAATCCCAGCACTTTGGGAGGCCGAGGCGGGCGCATGCACTCTAGCATGGGCAACAAGAGTGAAACTCTGTCTCAAAAACAAAACAAAACAAAACAGAACTAAAACAAATGGGAGAAAAAGTAACTCAGAGAGAAGAAAGACAATACAAGAAACAGAAGACAATTTAAAACAAAGACAGACAACTATAATTAATGTTCTTAGAACTATATGAGAAGGCTGGGCATGGTGGCTCACACCTGTAATCCCAGCACTTTGGGAGGCCAAGACAGGCAGATCACTTGAGCTCAGGAGTTCGAGACCAGCCTGGGCAACCTGGCAAAACCCCATCTCTACAAAACAATAGAAAAAATTAGCTGGTCATGCCTGCGTCCCCAGCGACTTGAGGGGCTGAGGCAGGAGGACTGCTTGAGCCCAGGAAGTCGAGGCTGCCGTGAGCCAAGATCATGCCACTGCACTCCAGCCTGAGTGACAAAAAAGGATACCATAAAAAATGAAAAACTCAGGGAAGAGCTCTTAGAAATCAATGTTAGCATAACATTTTGAAAAATTAAACACAAGAGTTGGAAGATAAGGCCAGTTGTGGTTGGGGTTACAGGCATGATCCCAGAACTTTGGGAGGCCGAGGTGGGTGGATTGTTTGAGCCCACGGTTTTGAGATCAGCCTGGTTAACACGGTGAGACTCTGACTTTACAAAAATAAAACAATTAGCCAGGCATGGTGGCACACACCCGTGGTCCCGGTTACTCGGGAGGCTACTCACTTGGGCCTGGGACCCAGGTTGAGGCTACAGTGAGCTGTGATCGTGCCACTGCACTTCGGCCTGGGAGGCAGAGCAAGACCCAGTCTCAGAAAAAAAAGAAAAAGAGGCCCGGCGCGGTGGCTCAAGCCCGTAATCCCAGCACTTTGGGAGGCCGAGACGGGCGGATCACGAGGTCAGGAGATCGAGACCATCCTGGCTAACACGGTAAAACCCCGTCTCTATTAAAAAATACAAAAAACTAGCCGGGCGAGGTGGCGGCGCCTGTAGTCCCAGCTACTCGGGAGGCTGAGGCAGGAGAATGGCGCAAACCCGGGAGGCGGAGCTTGCAGTGAGCTGAGATCCCGCCACTGCACTCCAGCCTGGGCGGCAGAGCGAGACTCTGTCTCAAAAAAAAAAAAAGAGAAAAAAGAAAAAGAGCCCGTAATCCCAGCACTTTGGGAGGCCACGGTGGGTGGATCATGTATGTGGTCAAGAGATTGAGACCATCCTGGCCAACATAGTGAAACACTGTCTCTACCAAAAATACAAAAATTAGCCAGGCACAGTGATGGGTGCCTATAATCCCAGCTACTAGGGAGGCTGAGGCAGGAGAATCACTTGAACCTGGGAGGCGGAGGTTGCAGTGAGCCAAGATTGTGCCACTGCACTCCAGCCTGGTGACAGAGAGACTCTGTCTCAAAAAAAAAAAGAGTTGGAAGACAAAGTTAAGGAAATCTCTCTAAGAATGGAATAAAAACAATGCAGATGGTAAATAAGCAAAAAAGGACAAGAAAAATTCAGGATCAATCATTACAGGATTGACATCCAAAGAAAGTTCCAGGCCGGGTGCAGTGGCTCACGCCTGTAATTCTAGCACTTTGGGAGGCCGAGGTGGGTGGATCACTTGCAGTCAGGAGTTCGAGACCAGCCTGGCCAACATGGTGAAACCCCATCTCTACTAAAAATACAAAATTAGCTGGGCGTGGTGGCGCAGACCTGTAATCCCAGCTACTTGGGAGGCTGAGGCAGGAGGATCGCTTGAACCTGGGAAACAGGTTGCAGTGAACTGAGACCGTGCCACTGTACTGCAACCTGGGCGACAGAGTAAGACTCCGTCTCAAAAAAACAAAACAAACCAAAAAAAAAAAAAAAGAAAAGCAGTTCTAGAAAGAATTCATAAGTTGAAACGTTCTGGAAAAGAAAAACTGTCCTTGGCATTCATTTGTTATTGTTCAGTGATTTTCAATGAATTAAAATTTTTTTTTTTTTTAAACTGGAGTCTCGCTCTGTCACCCAGGCTGGAGTGCAATGGTGCGATCTCGCCTCACTGCAAGCTCCACCTCCTGGGTTCACGCCATTCTCCTGCCTCAGCCTCCTGAGTAGCTGGAACTACAGGCGTCTGCCACCATGCCCAGCTAATTTTTTGTATTTTTAGTAGAAACGGGGTTTCACCATGTTGGCCAGGATGGTCTCGATCTCCTGACCTCGTGATCCGCCCGCCTCAGCCTCCCAAAGTGCTGGGATTACAGGTGTGAGCCACCGCGCCCGGCCGAATTCAATATTAAGAAAGATTACTAGAAAAGGAAGAATTGTCTTGACATATTGTAAACACAGATAACGAAGGCCTAGAAATCTGACTTACTGTCCCAGCAGAACTAGGGAGAAAACCCAAATTCTGACTTCTAGTAATCTTCCCTGGAAAGTACACGGCTGGTTTGCTTTAACATTCAAGGATTTCCAGTAAGAGTGTTTCAGCACTTTAAAATACAGCAAAGCAAGTAAACCTAACATTACTCTGACCTGGCAATGACGTCATAGAAATGCATTTTGTTTTCCCTCTCTTTGCTCAAAGCTTGCAGGAGACTGTTGTAAGTACCCGAGTCTTGCAGCTCCTCAATGGTATCTGCAATCACATCGCTGAAAAACTGCCTGTAAGAAGAAACAGACCAACAAAAAAATGAGTTAATCAGTTATGTTTTCGGCCCGGCGCGGTGGCTCACGCCTGTAATCCCAGCACTTTGGGAAGCTGAGGCAGGCAGATCACGAGGTCAGGAGATCAAGACCATCCTGGTCAACATGGTAAAACCCCGTCTCTACTAAAAATACAAAAAGATTAGCCGGGCGTGGTGGCACGCATCTGTAATCCCAGCTACTCAGGAGGCTGAGGCAGGAGAATCACTGGAACCTGGGAGTTAGAGGTTGCAGTGAGCCAAGATCACCACTGCACTCCAGCCTGGCAACAGAGCGAGACTCCATCTCAATAAATTAATAAATAAATCATATTTTCAGGCCAGGTGCAGTGGCATGCGCCCTAATTCCAGCTACTTGGGAGGCTGAGGTGGAAGAATTGCTTGAGCCCAGGAGTTTGAGATCAGCTGGGACTACATAGCAAGACCTGGTCTCAAAATATATATACATATTATATTTATATATATGTATTGACATACATATAAAAAATATGCATTTTCCTACATTCACAAAGGGCTACAGAAGTCACACAAGTTAAGACCCAGGCCAGGTGCGGTGGCTCACGCCTGTAATCCCAGCACTTCAGGAGGCCGAGGTGGGTGGATCACCTGAGGTCAGGCGTTCGAGACCAGCCTGGCCAACATGGTGAAATCCCTTCTCTACTAAAAATACAAAAATTAGCCAGGTGTGGTGGTGGGCACCTGTAATCCCAGCTACTTGAGAGGCTGAGGCAGGAGAATCACTTGAATGCAGGAGGCAGAGGTTATAGTGAGCTGAGATCACGCCACTGCACTCCAGCCTGGGTGACAGAGCCAGACTCTGTCTCAAAAAAAAAAAGAAAAAATGCAAAAGTTTGATTAGGTTTTTTAAAAAAAATTTGTTTTAATGATTTAACTTTTTCAAAATTATGAAATATTTCAAAAATTTAGAAAGTATAATGAATAAAATAATGAATATTTATGTATGTAACACCAAATTTAAATATTTTACCATGGTAGAGACTTGGGTTTTTTTAAAGGTTACATATGTCAGATATATCTGAAGTCTCTAGTCCCAGTCTCCTCAATCTTCCCCAAAGATAAACACTCTTCTGAATTTGGTGATTATTATTCTCTGGCATGTTGTGATACTTTTATTATGTGTTTGTGTGTTTTATTTAAGTAATACATGTAGTTTTACATGTTTTTATTTTTATTTTTATTTTTTTTGAGATGGAGACTCGCTCTGTTACCCACGCTGGAGTGCCGTGGCTCTATCTCGGCTCACTGCAACCTCTGCCTCCTGGGTTCAATGACTCTCCCGCCTTAGCCTCCTGAGTAGCTGGGATTACAAGTGTGGGCCACGTCACTCGGCTAAAAAAAAAAAGTTTTCTTTAATTTCTAGTTTGCTAAGAGGTTTTTGGTATTGGTTTTTAAATGATGAATACATGCTGAATTTTGCCAAATGTCTTTTCTGCATCTATTGATCTTTCTTTTTATTTATTTTTTTACATTTTCTGATGCTAAACTATTTTTGCATTCCTGGGATAATTCCAATTTCATTATGATGTTCCTTCTGGGTCGTTCTTTCTTTTTTTTTTGAGATGGAGTCTCGCTCTGTCGCCCAGGCTGGAGTACAGTGGCGCGATCTCAGCTCACCGCAACCTCCACCTCCCAGGTTCACACCATTCTCCTGCCTTAGCCTCCCGAGTAGCTGGGACTACAGGCACGTGCCACCACGCACGGCTAATTTTTGTATTTTTATTAGAGACAGGGTTTCACCATGTTGGACAGGCTGGCCTGAAACTCCAGACCTCAAGTGATCTGCCCACCTCAGCCTCCCAAAGTGCTAAGATTACAGGCGTTAGCCATCACACCCAGCCAAATGTTCACATTTTCGAGATGAGTAAACCAGGTTCAGGAAAGTTAAGTGACTTGCCCGTGGTCACATAACTAGTTTGAGAAAGAGCTGGCAATATATAATCCAGGTTTCCTAACGCCTAGTCGCTGTTCTTCATGATACTCTCCTAAGTGGAGCGTTAAAAAAACTGCTGTTTAGGCCGGGCACGAGGGCTCACACCTGTAATTCCAGCACTTTGAGGGGCCGAGGCAGGAGGATCACTTGAGTCCAGGAGTTCAAGACCTGTCTGGGCAACATTGTGAGACCCCCCGCCCATCTCACAAAAATTAAAAAAGAAAAAAAAAAAAAAAAGGCTGGTCATGGTGGCACATGCCTATAGTTCCCGCTACTCAGGAGGCTGAGGTAGGAGGGTGGTTCGAGGCTGCAGTGAGTCACGTTTGTGCCACTGCACTCCTGCCTGGGTGACAGAGTGAGACCCTGTCTCAAAATAATGATAATAATAATAAAATAAAAATTTAAAACTGCTCTTCAATGATTTGACATAGTTGGCAATAATTATAGTTACTATTTTCCTTAACAAAGAACTCAAGGGAGAAGGAGAGAGAGAATAGCCAGTTTCAGCTGGCATGGTAAGGAAGTCCCCTCTGCTTTAATCTTTCCAAGAAAACTAATTTTGTGGCCGGGCGCAGTGGCTCACGCCTGTGATCCCAGCACTTTGGGAGACTGAGGCGGGCGGATCACCTGAGGTCGGGAGTTGGAGACCAGCCTGGCCAACATGGTGAAACCCTGTCTCTACTAAAAATACAAAATTAGCTGGGCCTGGTGGACGTGCCTGTAATCCCAGCTACTTGGGAGGCTGAGGCAGGAGAATCACTTGGATCCAGGAGGCGGAGGTTGCAGTGAGCTGGGATCGTGCCACTGCACTCCAGTCTGGGCAACAGAATGAGACTGTCTCCAAAAAAAAAGAAAAGTAACTTTGTGGTTATTTTAAATTGTTAATTAATTAATTAGAGACAGGGTCTCACCCTGTCACTCAGGCTGGAATGCAGTGGCATGATCATAACTCACTGTAACTTCTACCTCACGGGCTTGAGTGGTCCTCCCCCGCCTCAGCCTCCTGAGTAGCTAAGACTAAAGCACGCCACCGTGCCCAGCTAATTTTTTTCATTTCTGTGGAGATGAGGTATCGCTATGTTGCCCAGACTGGTCTTGAACTCCTAGCTTCAAGCGCTCCTCCCACTTCAGCCTCGCAAAGTGCTGGGATCACAGGTGTGAGCCACCACCTGCAGCCAGGAAAGTAACTTCGACAAGACCATTCACGTTATGTTCTCTGTTTCTGCTTTCTTCAGCCCTTTTCTGCCTGTAAAGCCAACCTCCTCTGCCCAGGTCATCAGAACAGTACTTCTACTTCATAGAATGAGGTGTTGCCTGATTTAGAATTGCGAATAAAAGCCAGTTAAGATATTTAGATTTGTTGCAATTTTGTCTTTTGACAGTAGTATGTTACGATAAAGTAATTATTAATTCAATGCAATAAGACAATAATACATAAAGATGAGTAGAGCAAGGAAAGCATACACAAACTTCCTACAAATTCCCATTTTAAATTCATAAAGTGTTGTAGTTTTTTTGTTGTTGTTGTTTTGCTTTTTCAGTTTTTTTTTTTTGAGATGGGGCCTCACTGTCACCCCTGCTGGAGTGCAGTGGCACAATCACGGCTCACTGCAGCCTCAATTTCCCAGGCTCGCGTGATCCTCCCACCTCAGCCTCCAGAGTAGCTGGGACCACAGGTGCGCACCACCACGCCCAGCTAATTGTTTTGATTTTTAGTAGAGATGAGATTTCATATGTTACCCAGGCTGGTTTCAAACTCCTGGGCTCACGCAATTCTCCTGTAGCCGGACGAGCCACAGACAAAACTCCTCAGACACCGGATTAAAGAAGGAAGAGGTTTTTTATTCGGCCGGGAGCATCAGCAGACTCGTGTCTTAAGAGATGAGCTCCTCGAAAAAGAAATTCTTGGCCTTTTTAAAGACTTACAACTTTAAGGGGTCCACATGAAAGGGTCGTGATAAATCGAGCAAACGTGGGAAACATGACTGGGGGCTACATGCATCAGCTAACAGAACAGAAAGTTTTACAATGCTGTTTTCATACAGTGTCTGGAATTTACAGACAACACAAGTAGTTTAGGTCAGGGGTTGATGTTATTATTATTACTTTTTTAAACTCCAAGTTCGGGTGGTGGTGCCAAGGTTGTCTGGCTTTTTATCTTACTTTTGTTTCTTTCTAGCTTTTTGCTTTTTCTCTCCTCCTGTCTCGTGAACTAGGCACGGTGGGGGGAGGAAGGCAGCAGGAGTAGTAGTGGTCTCCTTCCTTACTCCCACCTTGGCCTCCCAATGTTAGGATCACAGGCCTGAGCCGCCACGCCTGGCCTGTTGTAGTTTTTATGTCTTTGATATTTTGATTTCCACTTTGATTCTGGATAACTGGTGGAGATGTACATTTTGTGAGTATACCCTGGGTTTCATATGGAATATAAATCTAAAACTAATCCCCTACAAATAATTGCGACTGGTATTTTGGGTTTTTCAGGAAAAGATATGAGCCACACACTGAGAATGAAAAGGACATGAACCGGGCAATTTATAAGCAGGATGCCTTTCTGTCTGATGCAGATATGGGCCAGATTGACTTTAGAGAGATCTTACCCTTGGTTAGGGTCTAATACCGAGGTCAGCAAACTTTTTCTGTAAAGGGACAAATAGTAAACATCTGGCTTTGCAGGGCATAAGTTCTCTTTGGCAATGACTCAGCTCTGCACTGTGGCATGAAAGCAGTCACAGACAACGTATAAACAAATGGGCAATGCCATATTCCAGTAAAACTTTTCAAAAACAGACTTCAGACTGGATACAGCTAGTGGCCCTGGGTAATTGCAGTAAACTCTCATTTACCAAAAGTTCTCAACATAATGTTACACCCTCTTAACAGGCTTCTTTGTCACTGAGGCAGCAAACGATAAAAAATTATGAGACAATGGGAATTTAGACTGCCTTTAAGAAACCTCAGGATTAAAACACAGTTTGGAATTTGGCTATATAGAATAATAAGAAATAGCTATTAATGGATAAAGCATCACATAAATAATAAAGATAAATAATAATAAATAATAAATAAATAATAAAGTAGCTATTAATGGATAAAGCATCACAATAGCTACCAATTTGTGCCAGGCACTAGGCTAAAGCCTTATTTCTAACCCTTACACTAATGTTGCAAGGTTGCTATCATTGTCACTTTTTTTTTTCGAGACGGAGTCTTGCTCTGTTGCCCTGGCTGGAGTGCAGTGGTGCCATCTCGGCTCACTGTAATCTCCGCCTCCCAGGTTCAAGCACTTCTCCTACCTCAGCCTCCTGAGTAGCTGGGATTACAGGCATGCACCACCACATCTGGTTAATTTTTGTATTTTTAGTAGAGACTGGGTTTCACCTTGTTGGCCAGGTTGGTCTTGAACTCCTGACCTCGTGATCTGCCCGCCTCGGCCTCCCAAAGTGCTAGGATTACAGGTGTGAGACCTGGCGCCTGGCCCATTCTCTGCATTTTTTAGTAATTGAAAACAGCCAGCGCGCCTGTCGTCCCAGCCCTGTGAGAGGATCACTGGAAGCCAGACGCTTGAGGGCGGCATGCTGTATGATACCTCTGTCAGTAGCCACTGGCTTCCAGCCTGGGCTACAGAGTGACCTCGTCTCTAAAAAATAAACCGTCTGCACGTATACGTCTGAAGGAAAAAAAAAAAAGAAAAAGATTTTAAAAATAAATAAAATAAAAATTGGAAACAAAGACAAACGGCCGGGCACAGTGTCTCACGCCTGTAATCCCAGCACTTTGGGAGGCAGAGGCAGGTGGATCACCTGAGGTCAGGAGTTCAAGAGTAGCCTGGGTAACATGGTGAAACCTGGGGTTTTGCTAAATAATACAAAAATTAGCCGGGCGTGGTGGCATGCACCTGTAATCCCAGCTCTTCAGGAGGCTGAGGCAGGAGAATTGCTTGAACCCGGGAGGTGGAGGCTGCACTGAGCCGAGATCACACCACTGCACTCCAGCTGGGCGACAAGAGCGAAACTCCGTCTCAAAAAAAAAAAAAAAAAAAGAAACAAAAAAGAAAAGACTTAATAACTTATGCAATATCATATAGCCGCCTTGCTTTCTATTCATATCACCCTGCCTCTAGGCAGTCTTGAGCTAATTTTATTCTCAGCAGTCATTTTGCATACACAGTAATGACTAACCCGTAGAAGAGAGCAGTCAGCCACCCGGGCACCCATTCTCTCATCTATGTATAAATACGTAAGTCCACTGCCAAATGTCTTCCCTCCTTACCTATCAATCTGAATTTTCTTCAGTGTCTCCGTAGTCATGATGGTCTGCCTTGCAGGTTTTTTGAAGAGAAGATCCTGAGTCTTGCAAAACTCCACAGCGAACTGGCCTCCTTGTCTGATTTCTGGCAAGCTGGGTCTTTCCTTGGTTATTAACGGACTGGGTGTTTTTGTAACTGTTGAAGCCACTGGAAGTTTGTCTAGATTCTTTCCTTCTAGATTCATTTCTCTGCTTTTCTTTTAAAACAATAAACAGTATTAGAAATAATTTTGTTAAAGAGACAACCACAAGAAAGAGGCCTTTGTCTACATTTTTCAATGTTATCGTCTCTGACTTCTACCCTATCCTCCAAGAAAATGTGCAGCTTTCTTTAGCCACACCAAACCATGCCCTGCTGCTAACTTCACACAACATTCCCCCTCTGTCATTCCCCAACTTACCACCTGCTACACTCTGCTCAAAAGTAAAGTTCTTTGTGAAATATCTCTGTTAGCAGGCATTTCTCATATTGTAATTTTTTATAAAGTATCTCCATCAGGTCGTGGTTTCTAGGAGGGAGGGGACAGTGTCTTAGCGATCTTGGTTCCCCTTCAAAAAAAACTTTTTTTGAAGACTAGTCTCAAGTTATTTTTGGAACAAGATTGGATATTCAATAAATGTGGCCATCTTTACAGTCCCATTGCTTAGAACAATGACTAGCATATAGCAGAGACGCAAATGCTCATTGAACATATGAACATGAAAAATAAATTAAAAAAGGAGAATCACACTAAAAGCAGAGGTTGATAGTACATTTAGTGGCATGGTGTAGATTTTGAGGATCATGGAGGGAAAAGCCAAAATCATTTCTTTTTCAGACCCAAACTTGAATATTAAGGGACCACAGGAACAGCATATGCTTTTCAGTTGATGATGCCTGTATAAATTAAACTGTGGCTAAACGCTTGAGCCACTGAGAGGCCACACAATGCAGTGACTACACATGTGGGTTCTGAAACCGTGTTTGAGTCCAGCTCCATCTCTCAACTGTATTGACCTTGGGCAACTATTTAACATCTCTGTGTCCGCTGGTAAAATAAACGGTTATTATTTTAGATTCTGTCTAAGGCAATAAGGGGAAAATGTAAGGTCTAGGAGGCCCCACTGTCTTTTTTCTTTTTTCTTTTGGGACGGAGTCTCGCTGTCGCCCAGGCTGGAGCGCAGTGGCACGATCTCGTCTCACTGTGACCTCTGGGATGTCCCATTTTCTGAGTTCCCTAACCACTATTCCTCTACCTTTATACTTGGACATCTGGAAAAGGACGCAAATGTGTCACATGGCCTGACTTACCTATTACTAGAAAGAAATGTGAATTTTTAGAATAAAATTAAAGAAATGAGCTAAGTGTTCTAGTTGACTCACTAAAAAAAATTTTTTTTTGAGATGGAGTCTCACTCTGTTGCTCAGGCTGGATTACAGTGGCACAATCTCCACTCACTGTAACCTCTGCCTCCCGGGTTCAAGCAATTCTCCTGCCTCAGCCTCCTGAGTAGCTGGGATTACAGGCGAGCACCATCATGCACAGCTAATTTTTTTGTATTTTTAGTAGAGAAGGGGTTTTGCCATTTTGGCCAGGCTGGTCTCAAACTCCTGACCTCAGGTGATCCACCTGCCTCGGCCTCCCAAAGCGCTGAGATTACAGGCGTGAGCCACCATGCCTGGCCTCTAAAAATTTATATATATATAATTTATATATTTTATATTGCACACACTATGTACAAGACAGGGTTTTTTACTGTAAAGAAAAAGAGAAGAAAAACAGTATTCCCTGCAAGAAAGTTCTTTCCAAACTTTGGTCAAATCACTCTCATTTATGGTAGAACCAGGTAATTAATATATGTTTCATCCTTTCATTTCATAATTCTAATACAGGAAAATGTACCTGGAGATGGCCTTAGCTGTAAAAACGGCTTTAAGAGAGGGATAATGCTAACCTTTCCTTTCAAGGTTGTTAAGAGGCTAAAGGATGTCAAGCCTTTGGGAAAGAAAACATCTATATACATACTAACATTTAAAAATATATAGCCTAGGCCCTACGGGGCAGCAGCATCCTCAAATTCATGAGTCAGAACAACTATAGTACCATGAAATAAAAACCAAAAAATATTTTAAGAGATTCACAATTTTTAAAAGATATGAAACTAACATATTGAGAAATGGGCTTTTAAATTGCTATTAATCAACATGATTATGGTAAAGTTACCATAATTATACATACTAAATATTACTATTTACACTACAGCAAAATCCCAAGGGGGGTTTCTGTTGAGTCAGAAAATTCTGTGGGTAAAAGGTCACTATAATAAACCAGAAAAAAGCAGTGCAAAAGTTTCATTCTTTTATTTACTGGAGAAGTGACTGCTGCTGAATACTGTCGATTAATTCAGCGTTTTCATTCTTGAGATTCCATGATGGCAAGTTAGGCTGACAGCAGGTAGCATTGAAAAGACTTCATTTGTTAACTGAATGTCTTCCCATTTGTTTGTCCTTCCTTCCTTCCTTCCTTCCTTCCTTCCTTCCTTCCTTCCTTCCTTCCCTTTCTCCCTCCCTCCTTCTTTCCCTTCCTCCCTCCTTCCTTCCTTCCGATCCCTTCTCCTTCCTTACATACCCTTTTCTCTCCTTCCTTCCTTCCTTCCTTCCTTCCTTCCTTCCTTCCTTCCTTCCTTCCTTCCTTCCCTTTCTCCCTCCCTCCTTCTTTCCCTTCCTCCCTCCTTCCTTCCTTCCGATCCCTTCTCCTTCCTTACATACCCTTTTCTCTCCTTCCTTCCTTCCTTCCTTCCTTCCTTCCTTCCTTCCTTCCTTCCTTCCTTCCTTCCTCCCTTCCTTCCTTCCCTCCTTCCTTCCTTCTTTCTCTTTCAACAAGGTCTCACTCTGTCACCCAGGTTGGCATGCAGTGATATGACCTTGGCTTACTGCAGCCTCAGTCTCATGGGCTCCAATGACCGTCCCATATCAGCCTCCTGAGTAGCTGGGAATACAGGTGTAGCCACCATGCCTGGCTAATTTTTGTATTTTCTTGGTAGAGATGGGGTCTTCTCTGCTGCCCAGACTGGTCTCAAACTCCTGGCCTCAAGCATTTCTCCCACCTTGGCCTCCCAAAGCACCCATTTTATTTTTGATTCTTGTTGAAGGAGATAATAAATAGGAAGAACACACCAGTCTCTTGTGTTCTATTTGTTAGCCATCTTAAATTGTTAAGATTAGACTCTTATTTTAAATGCAATGGAAGATTTTGTTCTTAGATTCTTATCTGTTTGGCCTTCATAAGTTAACAAGGAAGTTAACTTACATTATACAATTCCTGTGATACTTGTATTATTTTAAAACTACCCCAAAACTCATAGAAGGCTGGCACTACAAGGGATCTATGGGTTATTTAGGTAAAACTCCATTACAACTTACAAATGAGAAAACTTAGACCAAAAAAGTGAAGTGACTGCTAACAGCACAAAACTATATCCCAGACGCCTCCTGACTCCAAAGCCGTTGCTCCATAAAATCTTTTTTTTTTTTTTTTTTTTTTTTTTTGAGACTGAGTCTGGCTCTGTCACCCAGGCTGGAGTGCAGTGGCCGGATCTCAGCTCACTGCAAGCTCCGCCTCCCGGGTTTACGCCATTCTCCTGCCTCAGCCTCCGGAGTAGCTGGGACTACAGGCGCCCGCCACCTCGCCCGGCTAGTTTTTTGTATTTTTTAGGAGAGACGGGGTTTCACCGTGTTAGCCGGGATGGTCTCGATCTCCTGACCTTGTGATCCGCCCGTCTCAGCCTCCCAAAGTGCTGGGATTACAGGCTTGAGCCACCGTGCCCGGCTTGCTCTATAAAATCTTATCTAAACTTTTAAAACTTTAATGAAAGCTTTAAGAACCCAGACTGTATGTGTAACAATAATAATTTTAAAAATTTGAAATTTTAATGGAAAAGTAAAGGGAAATGTAATTTTCTTCTCTCGATAAATATAGACTTCTTTACTGTTAGACATGAAAATCAAAAACAAAACAAAACAAAACAAAAAAAAAGAAAAGCATTTTACCCTCTCATTTATGTAGCAATTTTCATTGGTCATAGAATCAGACATAAGAATATCTTCTGGGCCGGGTGCGGTGGCTCACGCCTGTAATCTCAGCACTTTGGGAGGCCGAGGCGGGCAGATCACTTGAGGTTGGGAGTTCAAGACCAGCCTGACTAACATGGAGAAACCCCATCTCTACTAAAAATACAAAATTAGTTGGGTGTGGTGGTGCAGGCCTGTAATCCCAGCTACTCGGGAGGCTGAGGCAGGAGAATCGCTTGAACCCAGGAGGCGGAGGTTGCCGTGAGCCCAGACACTCCAGCCTGGGCAAGAAGAGCGAAACTCCGTCTCAAAAAAATAAAAATAAAAAAAATAAAAATAAAAAAGAGTATCTTCTGCACAAGTTATATAATGCTATTATGTAAAACTTGATAAATATGTATTTCTATTTGTAAATTGTTTCCATTTTATACCTACAACCTAAGTTATTGAAATGTACAAGAGCTAAACATGTATAAAGACTTTGCTCACTACTAAATTAATTTTCTAATAACTCAGTGCTGCTTCACAGAGCAGTCCAAAACACGATTGAAAATGTAAGGGCTTGGCTAACCAGGTGAAACCCCGTCTCTGCTAAAAATACAAAACACTAGCCGGGCGCGGTGGCGGCGCCTGTGGTCCCAGCACTTTGGGAGGCCGAGGCGGGCGGATCACGAGGTCAGGAGATTGAGACCATCCTGGCTAACACGGTGAAACCCCGTCTCTACTAAAAAATACAAAAAACTAGCCGGGCGAGGTGGCGGCGCCTGTGGTCCCAGCTACTCGGGAGGCTGAGGCCGGAGAATGGTGTGAACCCGGGAGGCGGAGCTTGCAGTGAGGTGAGACCCGGCCACTGCACTCCAGCCTGGGCGACACAGCGAGACTCCGTCTCAAAAAAAAAAAAAAAAGAAAATGTAATGGCTGACACAGTAATGCGGCTGGATATTCAGGAAGGCAAGTTACAACGTATTCACCAATGACAAGTCATTTTAGATTAAAGCGAAGTGAAGGCCGGAGCTGAACTTCCTCCCCCTAGTGTTCAGTTAGGGTTCAGCAGCTGAGAAACACAAGCTGCGCGGACGGCTTAGTCATTCCCTCTCTTCCGTATTGTACTTATACTGATTTCCGTACAGGCCTTTTTGGATAATGCCAATATAGTGGAAAAGGATATTCTGTCCGGTAATGTACCTTCAGTCATGACCATTTCACTCCATCAATTGAGAGTACATATCTCAGATAGGTAGTGTAGCCCTTTATCTGAAATAAAGGTGCTATTTCCCAAGTGATATTTAATGGCACCAGCCTGGACAACACAGTGAGATCCCATCTCTACAGAACTTTTATAAAAAATTAGCCAGGTGTGGTAGTGCAGACCTGTAGTCCCAGCTACCCAGGAGACTGAGGTGGGAGGATCACTTGAGCCTGGGAGGTAAAGGTCGCAGTCAGCCGTGACAGCACCCCTACACTCCAGGCTAGGCCACAGAGCGAGACCCTGTCAGAAAAAAAAAAAAAAAAAAAAAAAAAAGAAGAAGAAGGAAAGAGAGAGAGAAAGATAAATCAATACATTTAATGAGATAGGTACTATAAATGAGGGAGAAATAAAAAATAAAGCAAAAGTAACTCATCGTCTCATCGTGAGCGGGTAAATACCATGCAGACGCTCTGTCTTCCTTCGTACTGAATGGGCATGATGTAGTTTAGAATAGAGAGCTGGTCTGTGGTGTCCTCCAGAACTGCCGAGATCCTCAGCACATCTGGAAGCGAGAGTGGCTCTCGGGTTTCTAGGATTTCTGGGATGGTTTCTACGTCTGTTTCTTTAGGTAGTCCGTCTTCTTCTACGGTACTAGGTGGTTTGCCTGTCACTGACACTGTCATCTCAGAATGCCAAACTTTTGGAGGAAGGTTTGAGTCTTCCAGGCTGTCTCTAAGGAAAGAATAAAGAAAAAATAAGTCAGCGACCAATATTTAAACATTACTTTAACTCAAAAGTACAGGCAGCAATGTGCTGGGCTCCTGTGATATTCTTGTTGTCATATAATATAACCTAGATTAAAAAAAAAAAAAGTAGGAGTTTGAGTGTGATTCTGCTAAATATCTTCCATTTTGACCAACCAAAGGCAAACAACTTACTTTTTTTTTTTTCCTTTTTTTGAGACGGAGTTTCGCTCTTGTTGCCCAGGCTGGAGTGCAATGGCGTGATCTCAGCTCACCGCAACCTCTGCCTCCCAGGTTCAAGCGATTCTTCTGCCTCAGCCTCCTGAGTAGCTGGGACTACAGGCACCCGCCACCACACCCGGCTAACTTTGTGTTTTTAGTAGAGACGGGCTTTCTCCATGTTGGTCAGGTTGGTCTTGAACTCCCAACCTCAGGTGATCCACCCAGCTCAGCCTCCCAAAGTGCTGGGATTACAGGTGTGAGCCACCACACCTGACCTACTGTTTAATAAAGCTATGTAGCTCATGCAATTTGGCTATGCTGATCAATTTGAATTTGAGCCAAAATTAACTTTTTTTCCCTAGGAGTATCTTTAGATGCTAACCAAAAGTGTCTCCTGATGAGTGAAAAACAGAATGTGGTATCCAGCCTCCAAGGTGGCCCAAATGATTCTCACTTTCTAGTATTAATGCTTCTGTGTAGTCTACGCCACACTGAGTAGGACCAGCCTATATAACCGGAAGGTTATTGTGGCAATGACGGAGTGGGACTTCCACGGCTAAGTGATAAAAGACATCGCAGCTTCTGCCTTCCTCTCTCAAACCTCTCAGTGTGAGGGATGACAGCTGCTTCGGCATGAGGACGTTTCAGCAGCACTGTGGACACACCCGTGAGGGAAAGGAGCAAAGGCCTCTTGCCGGCAGCCTGCACCAACTTGCCAGCTCTGTCAATGAACCACCTTGGCAGTGGATACTCCAGCCCCCATCAGGTCTTCAGATCATTGCCATCATTGCCACCCGTGGCCAACTTCAAGTGCAGGAGAGACCCCAAGCCAGCACCATCCAGCTAACCTGCTCCTAACCTTGGGACCTGCAGAAACTGTGGGAAAGAATGAATGTTTGTATTTTAAGTCACTAAGTTCTGGGGTGATCTGTCGCACAGCAGTAGATAAGGTATACACAGACCTTTCACAGAAGGCATAATTTAAATACATGTATACAAAAAACATAGGAATTGTAAACATACTCTTCCATTCTCCCGTAGTTCCGTTACCCTCCGTGGAATATTTATAATCTCACAGAAGTGCGGCTACCTAAAATGGGAAGGAAACACTGAGATTAGTTTATGCAAGTCTTCAATGATGTTTCAGTTATTTCGATATCATTTTATTCAGAGAAAATTAAATGATTACGGGAGCTGTGACTGTCACCTCTTTGTGCAGAGTGGAGCAGTCTCAGAGGCGAAAGAAACATCGACATCACGGACCGCAGGTCTATGAAGAAGTTGACGGAATTCTTACTGCTCTACCAAACTCAAGACACACGCACTCTGTGGGCCTCTTCTTAAGGTAAATTAATGTTCAACCTGGTTTTAGAGTGTTCCATGGTATCACAATTTTAATTGGTAATCTCTATATACTTGATTTTTTCTATCATTCTAATTACTCTAACATTTAATTAGATCACTCAATCCATCTTATCCGCCAGATAACGGAATTTGCTCCACGTGTGCTTAGAGGAATAATTGAGATGACATTTAGAAAAACTGTATTAATTGGGGCCGGGTGCGGTGGCTCACGCCTGGAATCCCAGCACTTTGGGAGGCCGAGGCGGGCGGATCACAAGGTCAGGAGATCGAGACCATCCTGGCCAAGATGGTGAAACCCCGTCTCTACTAAAAAATGCAAAAAATTAGCCAGGCGTGGTGGCGGGCGCCTGTAGTCCCAGCTACTCGGGAGGCTGAAGCAGGAGAATGGCGTGAACCTGGGAGGTGGAGCTTGCAGTGAGCCGAGATTGCGCCACTGCACTCCAGCCTGGGGAACAGAGCGAGACTCCGTCTCAAAAAAAAAAAAAAAGGAAGAAAGAAAAACTATATTAATCCTGGAAATCGGAATCAGTTTGACACGGCTGTCAAGATGCTACCCCTCCAGAGTGCACCAGAATCCTTTCTGCTTAAATGAGCTTTGCAGTGAGAACACCTGTGGAGAATTTTGTGTTGTGCTGAATGGACAGTGAGTGTGAGTTTCCAATGTAAATTCGTCCACAATAAAGTAACTCTGAGAGAGGTGGTGCAAATATGACTCTTGCAACAAAAATCTGATACGCAAAAATTCAAACATATAAAACAGAATCTTCCTATAAATTTGAAAAAATACTTCAAACTAGCCAGATTTCCTGATGCAGGGGCAGTTTTAGGAGGAAGCAGCATCGTATTAAGCAGAATATCTTTCTTTTTTTTTAAGATGGAGTTTTGCTCTTCTTGCCTAGGCTGGAGTGCAATGGCGTGATCTCGGCTCACTGCAACCTCTGTCTCCCGGGTTCAAGTGATTTTCCTGCCTCAGCCTCCTGTGGTGTAGCTGGGATTACAGGCACATGCCATCACGCCCGGCTAATTTTGTATTTTTAGTATAGACGGGGGTTTCTCCCATGTTGGTCAGTCTGGTCTTGAACTTCTGACCTCAGGTGATCCACCCGCCTCGGCCTCCTAAAGTGCTGGGATTACAGGCGTGAGCCACTGCACCCGTCAATATTTTTCTTTTGATGATGTTGATTCTTTGTTTTCCACTTTCTTAGGCTTTGGGCATAACAGGTAACTGTGCTTCCCAAGGGTAAGACAGGGCTGCGCTTGTGCAGATTCCAGCGCCTTCCTGCCGTTCTGGCTTCCCATTCCTCATGCGAGAACCCAGTACTCATTCCTGCCACCTTCTTCATCTGGATATCAGCATCCTCCTAATCCAAACCATTACCAAGGCCTGTGGATTCTGCCTTCTTTTTTTCTTTTTTGAGACGGAGTCTCACTTTGTCCCCCAGGCTAGAGTGCAGTGGCGCCATCTTGGCTCACTGCAGCCTCTGCCTCTGGATTCAAGCGATTCTCCTGCCTCAGCCTCCTGAGTAGCTGGGATTACAGGCACCTGCCACCACACCTAGCTCATTTTTGTATTTTTATTAGAGACGGGGTTTCACCATGTTGGCCAGGCTGGTCTGGAACTCATGACCTCAGGTGATCCACCCACCTTGGCCTCCCAAAGTGTTGGGATTACAGGTGTGAGCCAAGGCGCCCAGGCGGATTTTACCTTCTATTTTTGTATCTCCCAAGTTGGACCTAGTTGTTGCTGTGTTTGTTTGTTTGATTTTTTCCTTGTTTTCTTTTTTTGCTTGAACTACTCCAACAAGCACTAAATTGGAAGTGATCTTTTAATTTAAATTTTTTTTTCTTTCTGATATACTGACAGAAGGTTCAGGAAGTGATATTTGAAAATGGAAAATCTGACCATGTCCCTCCCTAGAACCCTTCAATGGTTTCCCATTGCCTTAGGACAAAGAACAAAATTCTTGACTTGGTCCACAAGGTCTGTATGGTCTGGGCCCTCTGTTCCTCTCTAGACCCAACTACGATTGCCCTTTCCTTGCTCTCTGGGCTCCAGCCACAAGGGGCTTCTTTCAGTTCTCCTATGGACTCATGCTCCCTTGCAACTCAGGGTCTTTGCACCTGCTATTCCTTCCAGTGGAACCACTCTTCCCTCACCTCTTCACCTTGTAAAGTCCCACTGACCCATCACCAGCTTAAGACAGTGTCACTTTTCTAGGTGAAATCCCTAACATTTTCTGTGCTCTGGGAGACGGACCCATATGGAGTATGTCCATGGGAGATTCCAGAAAGAGATTCAGTGTAGGGAAATGAAATCAGGCATTTATTCTCCCTGCTCCTTCTCTGCCAGAATATCACTGGTTGGTTCTGTTCCTCTATCAAAGGTCATGGCTCCTGTCAGGCAAAATTCTCTCCAAACGTCTCTCTCTGGTCTTAGGTAACTATTTCTTTCCTAGATCCCAGGAGACTCCAACATCCCTTGTAGTTTCACTCCTGCTTTACCTTTTTTTTTTTTTTTTTTTTTTTTTGAGACAGTCTCACTCTGTCACCCAGGCTGGAGTGCAGTGGTGTGATCTCAGCTCACTGAAACCTCCACCTCCTGGGTTCAAGTGATTCTTGTACCTCAGCCTCCCAAGTAGCTGATTACAGGCACACACCACCATGCCTGGCTGATCTTTGTATTTTTAGTAGAGACAGGGTTTCACTATGTTAGCCAGGCTAGTCTCAAACTCCTGACCTTAAATGATCCACCCACCTCGGCCTCCTAAAGTGCTGGGATTACAGGCGTGAGCCACTGCGCCCGGCCCATACTTTGTTTTAAAAAGTATTCTGATCATGCTTTACTAATGGGTCATCACCTGCAGTTTGAAAAATGCCTTAAATGACCCTCGTCCAAGTGATCCTTTCCCTGACTCCTCAGGCCAGATCAGGCTTCTGGGCATTCATGCCACTATTTTCCCGCAGAGCTCGGTTCACAGTTGGTTATGTTTATGTCAGTTTCCCCACTAGACAACTGCTCCACGAAAGCAGCAACATGACAACGATGCTCACAGCTATATCAGGCGCTAAGTCTCAGTGCTCAGTAAGTGTTTGTGGAATGAATAATACATGAGCAAACGAATGAAACTCACACTTCATGTGTTACTCCTCCCAGGAGGACTTACATATAGAACTTTAACAAATTAATATCTAATGGTGAAATTTCTAGCACATTTCTTCCTGGGACAGAGAACACTGAGTAGGGTAGTA
Source organism: Macaca mulatta (assembly GCF_049350105.2). Lineage (NCBI taxonomy): Eukaryota > Metazoa > Chordata > Mammalia > Primates > Cercopithecidae > Macaca > Macaca mulatta. Next base: position 987,572 of record NC_133407.1, on the reverse strand, counting down.
GGCTACAAGGTACAAGTTCCATTCTGATGTATTTAAGAGAGGATCTGATTTCTTCCTGGGACAGAGAACACTGAGTAGGGTAGTAGGCTACAAGGTACAAGTTCCATTCTGATGTATTTAAGAGAGGATCTGATTTTAAAAGTGACTTATTTACATCTATTTCATACAACTTTGGAGTCATCCTTTACTCCTCTCTCTCATTCCTCATCCACCAGCAAATCCTGCCAGAATTTAAATATATTCAGAATTCCAGTACTCATCACCTCTGTTTACACAGCATCACCTCTCATCATATCACTACAGGAACCTATAATTATCTTCCTGCTGGTGACTTCGCCTCCCTTCAGTCTCAACACAGCGACTTTGTCAATAAGGAAGTCAGATAGAGTCACCCTTCTGTTCAGAACCCTTAAATACTTCCTATCTCAAAGACGGGGAAGCCTCTCTTACATACTTCCCATCTCAAAAGGGGGAAAGCCTCTTTTACAGTGGCCTCTCTGCTTAATTTTCTCCACAGAAATTATCATCTTCTAACGTGTCATCTATTTTACTTGCTCACGGTCTTGCTCCCCTTCGTAGGATGTAAGCTCCACGAGGGCAGAGATTTGTTTGTTTACTGCTGTGTCATCCGACACAAACCTTGGTACAGGGTAGCCATTCATTAAACTATTTGTTAAATAAATGAATGAATCCATAGGGTAACCCAAATAAATATGCAATAATTCGGAAATGTGAATCTCTGGCGTCCATTAATCCACCTCTACAAGTATCTACGGAGGACCTATTAGACACGGACACGGGGCAGCTAAACGAGTTCTCCTAAAAGGGCGATAAAGCCTCCTGCAGGCAGTCCCTCTCATACCTCGGATCCAAAAAGAAGAATGGAGGCAAGAACTTAAGTCATTTCATTCTTTTTTTTTTTTTTCTTTTGTAGAGATGGGGGAAGGTGGTCTCACTATATTGCCCAGGCTGGTCTCGAACTCCTAGCCTCAAGCGATCCTCCCGCCTCGGTTTCCCAAAGAACTGGGCTTACAGGCGTGAGCCACCGTGTCCAGTCTCGTTTCTTGAAAGAGATAGATAAGTAGAGGGCAGAAAAAAAGCATAGAAAAATAAAAAAGAGAAGGAAGAGGTCCTGCTGCCTTCGTGCTCCCGGCCTTTCTCTTTCATGCTAGGTTAGGATCCCAGAATCCTAACCTAGAATTTCCGTTCTGTCTATTGCTTGTGGATCGAGGGATATGCACCCGCCTGTTGGCAAATCAATCTTACAATCATTCTTCAGGCAGTGGGAACGTCCTCCACTCACGGTGCGCCTTTCCATCAACAGCGTCCGGTGACGCGGGAAGTAAACTAAGCTGTTTCTATGGCAACGCACAGCTTTGGCGGATTTAGCTGGCTACCATTTTGCCTTCCCCTGTTCCCAAGTAATACATTTTGCAGCCTACCAAGATGAAAGGACTTAGGAAAATAATTGTAAGAGTGCTCTTGAATGTGGCTTATTTCAGCGCGAAGGCGATTTCCGAGGATTGCTTTTCTGGCGTTTGGAGAAGATGCCTAAATTGAGGGCGGGGTCGAGAGATGTTTAATCCCACAAGGCCACGCGGCGGGGCCTCGTCTTTCTCTTCCCGCCATCTTGGCTCCTGTGGAGGTGAGTGAAGCGCCTGCTGCTGAAATTTGGGGGCAAATAACCGGAGCAGGTTTGTTCCTATACCGCGGCGAGTCGCCGGTGTGTATCGGAGTCTCCGCCAGCCATTGATTTCTATGGGTTTCAAGAAGAGGGAGAGCAGGATGGAGCAGATGTTGGGCCGATGGTGCTTGGTCCTCTGACGCCCGGAGAACGGCTGCCCGGGTTATCCGAGTTAAATTCCTGGGCCTGAGCGGAGTGAAATGATGATTTTGTTCGTCTGCAGTTGTCCATGAGGCAGTGCTTCCTTTCGGCCAGGGTTTTTCCGTTTCCTCCCAGTCCAAACCTCCCTTTGCTTGTCTGACCAGTCTCTTCCCTCAGCTTTTCTCCGAGACCCAGCCGATGCATAAGTCTTAGGTGTGAGTCTCTGATGAAGTCTTCATTCCTTTTCCTGAGTGTTGCCTCCTGACAATGGCATGCATTTTCTCAGGCTTTTCTGAGAGTTATTTTTGTGGCTCTTGTCCCTTAGTTTTGTCTTCATTCTGAAGTTTGCTTAGATACCAGCTGTTCTCTGAGGTTTGATTGTCTCGCCGGAGCCTGCGTTTCATGTGGATGATGTTCTGGCATAATTGTCCCCTTACTCCTACGAGAAACTCCGATCCAAAAGGAATTTGCCTTCGGGGCTTAAACGAGAGGGGACGAGGTGAGAAACTTGCGTGGCTTGGTTTCAAACTGAATCTTTTTGTTTGTTTTAAGGCCTGCTGGGAGCGGGACTTCTAAAAGGAACTATGTCTGGAAGGTACGCGTTTTAAATATGGTTGCTCTTTGTGTGTGTGTGTTAGACGTGAATGTTTAAATGCGAGCTTAAAATTAGCAAGAAAAAACTTAAGATGTTTGCTCTGAGTAACTTTTGGGTGGGGGTTATTACAAGTCAAATTGGTTTTCTGAAGCTTATGTTTCATGTTGTGTATCTTTTGTGTCTTAGGCTGTGGTCCAAGGCCATTTTTGCCGGCTATAAGCGGGGTCTCCGGAACCAAAGGGAGCACACAGCTCTTCTTAAAATTGAAGGTGTTTATGCCCGAGATGAAACAGAATTCTATTTGGGCAAGAGATGCGCTTATGTATACAAAGCAAAGAAGTAAGTTTATGACACTGGTAGGTTTTGGGTTTTTATTTTGGGATCTGCCTCATTTTCTTTTTTATATAACGGAGTCTTGCTCTGTTGCCCAGGCTGGAGTGCAGTGACTTGGTCTCCCTCACCGAAACTTCCGCCTCCCGGGTTCAAGCGATTCTCCTGCCTCAGCCTCCCGAGTAGCTGGGATTACAGGCGCCCGCCACCACGCCCGGCTACTTTTTGTGTTATTATTAGAGACAGTGTATTGCCATGTTGGCCAGGCTGGTCTCAAACTCCTGACTTCAGGTGATCACCCACCTCGGTCTCCCAAAGTGCTGAGATTACAGGCTTGAGCCACTGTGCCTGGCCTCATTATCCTATTGAGATAATAAAATATTTGGCTGAAGTACTTGGTATTGTTTTTTTTTTTGTTTTTGTGACAAGAGTCTCGCTCTGTTGCCCAGGTTGGAGCTCAGTGGCGCGATCCCAGCTCACTGCATCCTCTGCCTCCTGGCTCAAGCGATTCTCCTGCCTCAGCCTCCTGGGTAGCTGGGCTTACAGGGGTGCACCACCATGCCCAGCTAATTTTTGTATTTTTACTAGAGAATGGGTTTCCCCATGTTGGCCAGGCTGGATTGGTATTGCTATGGCTTCTATTTTGTGTCATTAAGGAACTTAATGAGGAGTCTTAGAAGGACGTTACTTCTGAGGGTGGTGTTGGATTTAGGTACCTTTTGCACTTGAAAACAATAAAGGAGCTAATTCCTTATATTGTGATCCTTTTAAGGCTTCTAATTTTTTTTCTCGGCTCCTTTTGCCAGAACTTAAGGATTTTTAGAACACTTGGCGCTTAATGCATTTTGTTAATGCCTTAAAAATACGTTTTTTTTGTTTGTTTTGTTTTTTGAGACGGAGTCTCGCTGTGTCACCCAGGTGCAGTAGCATGATATCAGCTTATCGGCTCACCACAACCTCCACCTCCCAGGTTCACGCGATTCTCCTGCCTCAGCCTCCCGAGTAGCTGGGATTACAGGCGCCTGCCACCACACCCGGCTAATTTTTGTATATTTAGTAGAAACAGGGTTTCACCATTTTGGCCAGACTGTTCTTGAACTCCTGACCTTGTGATCCAGCCACTTTAGCCTCCCAAAGTGCTGGGATTACAGGCGTGAGCTATCCTGACATTGCACTTTAGTCTGGACAACAAGAGCAAATCCTATTTTCTTCACCCACTCCAAGCCAATTAAAATCTCTGGGAAAGGGTTTTAATCATTGCCCCACCTTTTCTTCTACAGCCAAGAATAAATTTTAAGTCAGGTTCAGTGACTCACACCTGTAGTCCCAGCATTTGAGAGGCCCAGGTGGGAGGATTGCTTGATGCCAGTAGGTAGAGGCTGCAGTGAGCTATGATTCGGCCACTATACTGCAGCCTGGGTGACAAGACAACCCTGTGGTCTTTAAAGGAAAAATATATAAAGTCGCATCCTTTGTACATTGCTGGAACTCAGTGGTTTCTCTCATTCAGTAAAAGCCCGTCATTAAGGGCTCCATAATTCTCTTATCTCAGCAGGGATTAACCCCTTGGTGTCTTCAGTCTTTCCTCCGGTCAGAACACACCTTGCTTGGCCCCAGTGCCTGCGCTAGTCATCCCCTGATCACTTCCTGGCGCTTCTCCCCCTCCTTTCCAGTCTTTGTTCCATTGTCACCTCAGTGAGACCTTCCTTGGCTATTTAAAATGGCAGGTAATTCCTCCTTTCTGTACACACAAACATCGTCACACCTGTCCTTTTGCTGTTTTTTCAGTATTGCCTCTGTTATCTGACGTATGTATTTCCTTATACTTGGTTATCGGTTTTGAAAGGGATTTTTATTTTATAGCTGCTGTGTTTTACAGAAGGGCCTGGCATACAGTAGGTACTCGATAAGTATCTGTTGAATGAATGGTGTTCCAGGCATTTAAAGTTTCTCAGGTGATGAAGTGGGTAACCAGGGTTGAGCCACTCGTCTAGAGATCACCTTGAATTTGTATCCAACTATATTGGCCTGTATTCCTCTTCTTTCCCTTTTTAAAATCAGCAACACAGTGACTCCAGGCGGCAAACCAAATAAAACCAGAGTCATCTGGGGAAAGGTAACTCGGGCCCATGGAAACAGTGGCATGGTTCGTGCCAAATTCCGAAGCAATCTTCCTGCTAAGGCCATTGGACACAGAATCCGAGTGGTGAGTATGGTTTTTAGCAAAACGGAAATCTGATGAATCAGACTGAGGTCAAGGTGTTGCATTTTGACTTCTGAGGACTTGTGTGATTGTGAAATTGACACCAGTAAATTATGCTGCAAAATTTGTGTATTGCAGAATGCTGGGGAGAAATAGTAATTGAAATAATAGGTGTTTGGTGTTTTTTGTTGTTGTCACCCAGGCTGGGGTGCAGTGGCATAATCACAGCTCACTGCAGCCTCGACCTCCTGGGCTCAAGCAATCCTCCCACAGCCCCCCAAGTAGCTGGGACCATAGGCATGTGCCACCACACCCAGCTAGTTTTTGGGGTTTTTGTTTTGTTCTGTTGTTTTTGAGACAAGGTCTCACTTTGTCACGCAGGTTGGAGTGCAGTGGCATGATCTCAGCTTGCTCCTGACCTTTGCCTCCAAAGTTCAAGTGATTCTCGTGCCTCAGCCTCCTGAGTAGCTGGAATTACAGGCGTATGCCACCATGCCCAGATAATTTTTTGTATTTTTTGCAATGATAGGGTTTGTCCATGTTGCCCGGGCTGGTCTTGAACTCCTGAGCCCAAGAGATCTGCCCATCTTGGCCTCCCAGAGTGCTGGAATTACATGCTTGAGCCACCACAGCCAGCCTTGAATAAATAGTTTTCTGGTGAAGATATTTATTGGGCACTGAAGTAATTGCTAGAAAGCGACAATTCAGCAGTTACTCCTGGCGTAATTGTTAGTATTTTGCCATTTCCATCACGTCAGTCTTGTTAGAACAGGTGTTAGTAGCTTTGTTGTGTACATGAAGAAAACAGACCCTCATGTTCCTAGGTCTCAGGTCTTTGGTGCCAGCCTTGGAGTTTAAATTTTTCTCAATTTTCTCTTGTAATTTTTCTCAAATAGTTCCTACTTTTTCTTCAGGGTCCATTTTGGAATGTAGACTGTATATTCTTGGGACCAATAATATATGCATACCATGTATTCTTGGGGCCAGGGGGTACTGTTGAACCCTGCTAAGTGGTTCATTGGGGTTTATCAACAGAGGAGGCTTTTCCTCTGTCTTTAGAAGAAGCAAAATTAAATGTATCTTCAGTACATGTTTTTCTTTTTTTTTTTTCTGAGACTGGGAGTCTCACTCTCGCCAGGCTGGAGTACAGTGGCAGGATCTTGCTTCACTGCAAGCTCCCAGGTTGAAGCGATTCTCCTGCCTCAGCCTCCCGACTAGCTGGGACTACAGGCACGCACCACCACGCCCAGCTAATTTTTGTATTTTTTAGTAGAGACAGGGTTTCACCATGTTGGCCAGGATGATCCGCCCGCCTGGGCCTCCCAGAGTGATGGGATTACAGGCTTGAGCAACAGCACCCAACCAGTACATGTTTTTTAAGAGTGCTGGTTCTTAAGGTATGTTCACATAGAGACTGAAGGCTATAAAAACTTTCCTTTCTACTAGAACATATAATTGGTTGCCTTTCAGAGATGTATCCATATTACGCTTCTTGATTTGTAGACTTATATGTAACATTCACCTAATGTTTTGTGTTCTTTTTTCCCCACAGATGCTGTACCCCTCAAGGATTTAAACTAACGAAAAATCAATAAATAAACGTGGATTTGTGCTCTTGTATTTTTGTTAAGTGGATTAAAGAACTTACTACCTTAAATTGATTTGCTACATGCTTAAAATGATGGAGGTTTCCCGGCATTTTTGGAGTACAAGGAGATCAGAGATGTGATGAAAATTACAGGGCGAGTTCAGAGATTTAGAAGGGAGCGGGTTTTAATTCGAGTATCTTTGACAGAGTCTTGCTCTGTTGCCCATGCTGGAGTGTAGCGGTGCTCACTGCAGCCTCACATTCAGAGGCTCAAGCAATCCTCCCTTGGCCTTTGAAGTAGCTGGGACTGCAGGTTCATGCCACCATGTCTGGCTCATTTTTAAATTTTTTGTAGAGGGGGGTCTGACTCTTGCCCATGCTGGCTTCAAACTCCTGGGCTCAAGGGGTCCTCCCTCCTTGGCCTCCTGAAGTGCTGGGATTAGAGGTGTGAGCCACCACACCCTGCCAAATGCTTTGTAATACTATGCATTTGTTCAGTACAGATTGGGAAACTTAAAATATGGAGATTATATTGATGGGCTTTGGCAGTTCATTTGGATAGACTGGGATGAGAAGCTCTTGGGAATTGTGACTAGACAAAGCATTCCAGTATATTAAAATATAATTGAGCCATATTACTCCACTCATAAAAAGCAGTCCTATGGTAGGTATATGGAGGTTGGGAATAGTGCACGGAAAGGTGGCGGCTTTCTTTGGCTTCATGTTTTAATCTGGTATAGTGCAAGATTGCACTTTAAGGAAGTAAGCAGCTCTCCCAAATATTTTAGATTTCTTGGGAATATGCTAAAATAAAACAGCTAAGGCATCAGTTTTGCAGTATGGTTGTAGTTTTTTTTTTGTTTTTTTTGAGATCTTGTTTTGGTTGGGCTGGACTGCAGTGGCATGATTACAGCTTACTGCAACCTCCACCTCCTGGGCTCGGGCAAACCTGCCGCAGCCTCCTGAATAGCTGGGGCCACAGGCATGTGCATCCACACCCAGTTAACTTTAGTTATTTGTGGAGATGGGCCTCACTATGTTGCCCAGGTTGTAGATTTCTAATTGATGCAGTAACAGTCCTTCCCCCGCACCCCCCCCCCCCAACGAGGGTTATTGATGTCTAAAGCACAGGTAGTTTTTTAAATTAACAGATCTTTAAATTGCACTGAAAATGTCAACAAGAAACTGGGAGTTTGCCCCCTAATCCCTTTTGCAGTTTTGAAACATGTATGGGTTCTCTTGTCTATGCCGCAAAAGAATTAACATGCTGGAAATGTATTAGGGAAAGAGGGTGAAAGAAAGGACTGCGTGGGAAGAGCACATTGGCTGTTGTGTTATTTGGTCTTTCATCTCCTGGAGGCAGGACTGAGAAGGAAAATGTAGTAAGGGAAAAGAGTAGGAATACTGTCCCAGCTTTTCCGCTTCCCCTTCCTCTAGTAACCATCCTGTTACAAATCTGCTAACCTACTAAGAGAGTAATGAGATATACTGACGCAAGAGAAAACAAGAAGTCCTCTCCCAGAGGTCCCTCTGTCACATCGGCAGTCGTAAGAAAGGTTCGGTCAGTCCAATGGTGGAATGTAGGCCAAAGTTGCCATTGTTGGAGTCCCATGTTTCATGGACAGGGGCTTTTATTATTAATGCTCTGCCAGGCTCATTTATTAGGATTGTGGTTTTAAGGCAAACAAAGTGCATTGATGCTGTATTCACCAGAAGTAAGCCATACTTTTTCATGGTCAAAAGTTGGAAGTTGTATATTAGAATGCTGATGAAATTGAACTTGGGAATTACGCAGTCAGCGGGAGGAAGTGCTGATCTTGGACACCCACTCCAAAAGGCCAATATAAGCTAAAAGTACCTATTGTGTTCATTGTGCCAGTTAAATAGATGTGATCAGTACTCTTGGGGTATTTAGGGATAGAGGCATGTGGGTATCCTGACATAACATAAAACTATAAAGTGTAGAAGAAATACGGAGGCATCTCAGGAAATGGCAGGAAGATTTTAGGAATACAAGTAGCTGACTGGAAAGTCCAGAAAACTCAGAAATGCCACATAAGACGTCTCTTGTACTGAGGATCTTAAGATTGTTCTTGTGTGTAGTAACAATGTCACTGAAGAACTTGATTCACAGGAAATTTTAAAATTTACTCATTTGAGACAGGGTTTCTGTTGCCCAGCCTGCAGTGGTGTGATCATAGTTCACTGCACCCTTGAACTTCTGGGCTCAGGCAATCCTCTGCCCACAACCTCCAGAGAATCTGGGACTACATGTGCATGCCACCCACATCCAGTTAATTAAATTTTTTTTTCGGGGTCCCAGGCTGGTCTCTTAATTCCTGGCCTCAAGTGATCCCCCTGCCTTGTTCTCCTAAAGTACTGGGATTACAGGTGTGAGCCACCATGTCCAGCTCAGATTAACATTTTACATCCCAGTGGCAGCCCAGTATAAACAAGGGAAAATCAGGTGGGCTTTTCAGTCTCAAATGGCTAACGTTCTAACATGTTTCTGGCTATGGGGGCTGGATGGGTAATGGTGCATTTGCAAAGCTGGGGAACCAGGGGATGGTTTTGTGGGAGGAGCAAAAGTTGAATTTGAGGAGGCGGTAAGATGTTAATCGACATATCCATGAAGACTGATGGGTATTTCAGGTCTGGTTTAGGCATATGGAGAAGTGAATGGTATTCTGAGTAGAATAGATGAAAGGAATGGAGGTGCTTACACAGTAAGTGGTAGGCATCTGAGCAAAGCGGGGAAAACAAAAGGTTGAGACTTTAGGGTAACTCGAGTAACTTATATGTGCAATGGCAAATGAGACTCGAGCAAATACATGCTCTTCCTTACCGAGATGATGCAGCATTTGTAAATAATAAATTTATAATTTTTTCTGCTCCCATACCGAAATTAAGTCAAAAGTACTTAAGTCACCGTTGCCAAAGTCCCGTGGTTTACAGGAAAGGGCTTGCGTGGCTGGTATTTTGTTCACTATGCCATTGAAACAGCTTTGGCTCATGGCTGTAATCCCAAACACTTTGGGAGGCGGAGGCGGGCGGATCACCTGAGGTCATGAAGTTGAGACCAGCCTGGCCAACGTGGTGAAACTACGTCTCTACTAAAAACACAAAAAGTCGGGAGTGGTGGCGGGCGCCTGTAATCCCGGCTACTCGGGAGGCGGAGGCAGGAGAATCGCTTGAACCCGGGAAGCAGAGGTTGCAGTGAGCCGAGATTGCGCCACTGCACTCCAGCCTGGGCGACAAGTGAAAGTCAGTCTCAAAAATAAAAAAAAAGAAACAGCCTTTCCTCAGCGTAACACTATTGTAACAGCCAGGAGCTTAGGATGACTGGTTCCACTCTTTATTCACAACAGCAGTTTATTTGTGGTACTGTAATGGAAAGGGCACGTTTCCTAAGTTACAAATGTGGTTTGGAATCCCACCTTCCACTAGTTGTGGGATGATACACACATTATTTAGTGACTATTCACTTGTAAAATGGTAATACTTAAGACACCACCCCATCCTCATATCTGAGTCCGTAATCTCCACCCAGTCTGTAACTTGAAGTTTTCCTTCTTTCCTACCCCTTCATTTCCCAGTATAGTAGTTTACCTATTCAATTCCCGTTGCATGACTTCCAGCTCAGTGTCTGAGTTCGTACTTTTACTTCTTAGTGTCATGAGCCACTGGAATTTGTCCCAATTTCCCATTTTGTGTAGTTCCTCACGGCTCCCAGGATCTCCCTTATCTCAGGTGCAGTGGCAATTCTTGGTTGGAAACTAAAAGATGGAGTTGAGTAAAATAGTAAAGTGTGTATCATTGATTTTTACAGGAAATGGCTTTAGTCAAGTAAAGCGCCTAAAGTTGGTGACTCAGGATAAGTAAATGAAAGTATTCCACTCACCTTTTCCTACAGAGGACTACACTGAAAGATTCTGCAGAGGGTTGAATGTCCGTCCAAACACCTGGCACCTAGTAGGTGCATATCACTTTGGTAAACGAAAGAACTGGAAAACTGCCTCAGACACCCACACACGGCCAACGCCCGCGCGCCCTTCTTCCTCCCACAGCCCCACTCACGTGGGCCTCCAAACGGCATTTATTGGCCGGCCTCGCGCAACGAGACGCGATGGACGTGATCGCCGCCCTCATCTTCTGCCGCGAACTTCCAGCGGGTGACGCTGTCCAATCGGAAAGCACCTTTCCGCCGGCGGGGGCCTCCGTCTGCCCCGAGCGGCGAGGGGCGGGGCCGGCGCGGGCGCAGAGGCGTCACGCGCTCCATGGTAACGACGCTCGGCCCGAAGATGGCGGCCGAGTGGGGAGGAGGAGCGGGTTACTCAGGCTCAGGCCCGGGCCGGAGCCGGTGGCGCTGGAGCGGGTCTATGTGGGTCCGAAGCGTTTTACTCCTGTTGGGCGGGCTCCGGGCCAGCGCCACATCTACTCCCGTCTCCTTGGGCAGTTCCCCTCCCTGCCGGCACCACGTCCCCTCTGACACTGAGGTAGGGCGACAGGGGCGGGAGCGGGCCCTGTCAGGGTAAAGTCGTCCAGAAGGAGCAGGCGTAGGAGGTAGTGACTGGGAGAAGGTGTCCTGGATGAGAAAGCGAAATCGGGGCAGAGCCTGAACTCTTACAGGCCTGGGACCCGCTCTCAGCTCCCTACACCCTGCAAGTTGGCTGTTAGGCGCTCAGAACAGTATCACTTCGGTGCGGAGGGTTGTGCTTAGCAGTAGCCCTGGAGGAGTGCTTTTCAAACTTGAGCGTGCATCACAGTCACCCGACGCACACGGTCCAACACAGATTGCCGCCCCCAGTCCCCCACTTAGTGACTCAGTGGGTCTGGGATGAGTCCCCAGATTGACAGTTTACGTTCCCAGCTGGTTGGTGATGTATGCTTGTCCGGGGACCACTTTAGGAACCGCTGACCTGAAGTTTCGGGAAGATACTGAACGGAGAGCCAGACAGAGGCGTTGGGGGGATGTTGGGGGCTCACTGGAGACAAACTTCAGGTTTCTTTTCACGTTGTGTCGTCACTCTGTTTGCTTTACCCGATTCCTCTGCTCTGGAAGTGCCTGCCGGCCTCCCGTCCCATTTTTCTCCCTGCTTAAATACTTTGTCTCATTTCAAGTTCCCCAACCTCAAGGCAGCCTGCCGAAACTCCCACAGCGGAATGTTCTTTTCATTAAAAAGTACATCGTATCTGTACTCCCTCCTAGCATTTAACCAAGTACTGCTATGTGGTAATGGCTTATTTTTTTTAGGCGTATCTTGCCTTTGCAGTTAAATTGTAAGGTTCCGTGGGATGAGGTTTGTGTTTCATACTTTGATTCCTTCACAGTATTTAGGTCAGAGGTGGGTCCACGATAATCCATATTCCTTGAGAAAAGGAGGGAGAGTACCTGGGGGCAGGGCTGCATGCTGATACATACACGTTCAGTTCAGTCCAGAAATCTAAAGACACTCATTTTTATGGTAATTTCCCAAAATGTTACATGCATACTCTTCATAACCAAGTGAGCCAAAATATTAACTTCGGAGTTTATAGCTTTTTTGCAGCTTTTATCATGACACTGCATTTTGGCTCAATTCTTTTAAAAAAAGTTTCCCACAGAACCCTGCACTTCTCTCTTTTAATTTGGATTAAAATAAGAGAAAGAGTCCTGGTCCCTAATACGTTTCCCTGGTTCCTCATAGAGTATGTAAGTACCCTGTCGTCCTCACCATTCTCCTTGCTTTAACGTGGACACAAGAGTATAGGCAGGAACTACAGTGTTCACTGTGGTTATGCTAATGACTACACCTCTGTTCAATGCTTCTGGGAATTACAGAAACTTTTTTGTTTTTGGTGGTGGTGGAGAGCTCCAAAACAGTTTACGTTTTAACTTGTTCACAACTAAAACTTGGAAGTTTTGTTTTTACCTTTTATTATGCCGGTACAAACAACATCAGAATAATGTGATGAACCCCCATGGACCCATCACCTAGCTTTAACACCTAGCTTGAAGGTTCTGCCATTCTTGTTTCATATACTTTCAGCCATTCCCCAACCCCCTACTTGAGTTACTGTTCTTTTGAAAAGGTTTTTGGTAAAATTTACATATATTGAAATACCTCAAATGTATCCGTGCACATTCACATAAAGCATGCAACCCATCACAACGTAGAACATTCCCACATCTCCAGAACGTTCCCTCCTGTCCTGTGCCAGTCACCTGTCCACCTCAGGCAACTAGTTTTCTAATTTTTTTTTAAATACTAGATTAGTTTGGCCAATTCTAGAGCTTCGTGTATATGAATGGAATTATATGGTATGTACTCCTCTGTATTTGGCATTTGCTCAGCATTATGTCTGTGAGATTTGTGTTGTATGTGATAGTAATTTATTCCTTTGAATTGCTGAGTATTCCACTGAATACCTATATCACAATTTGTTTTTCCGTTATCTTGTGCAAAGATGGGTATTTTGGTTGCTTCCAGATTTTAGCTATTATAAATAAAGCTGCTGTCAATATTCTTGTACGTAATTTTTGTGGATATATGTTTTCATTGTTCTTGGATAAATACCTAGGGGTGAAATTACTGAGTGAAAGGGTAGGTGAATGTTTAGAAAAAATACTAACCCTTTCTCCAAAATACTGTACCATTTTACACCCCCATCAACAAAATATTAGTTATGGTTGCTGCATATCCTCACCAACAGATGTCCTTTCTAAGATATCTTTAAATACCCCAGGTCATAAAAATATTCTCATGTGTTCTAGAAGCCTTCACTTTTAGGATTATGATTCATCTCAAATTAATTTTTATATATGATGTGAGATAGGGGATCAAGATCCTTTTTTTTTTTTTTTTTTTGCCCCATATGGGTATTCAGTTGCCATATGTACCTCAGTAATAAATATTTAAATCAGACAGTATTGTAAGCCTTCCTGCTTTGTTCTTCCTTTTCAAAATGATTTTGACTATTTTAAGGCTTTTATATTTCCATATAAATTTATGTATTTATTAGCAGGGGGAGGCTCAAAGACAGATCAATATAAATTTTAGAGTCAGCTTCTCAGTTTCTTCAAAAAATCCTGATGGATTTATGATTCAGACTGCATTTACTCTATAGATCATTTGGAGATAATTGACATCGAACGGTATCAAGTCTTTCAATCCATGAACATAATATATGTTTCTCCATTTATTGAGGTGATGCATGATTTCTCTCAGCAATGTATAGATCTTGCATTTTTTTCTTCCATTTTCTTTTCTCTTTTTTTGTTTTTGTTTTTGTTTTGAGACAGAGTCTTGCTCTGTCACTCAGGCTGGAGTGCAGTGGCAGAATCATAGTTCACAGCAGGCTTGAACTCCTGGGCTCAAATGATCCTTCTGCCTTAATCTCCCAAGTAGCTGGGACTACAGGTATGTGCCACCACACCTGGCTAATTTTTTATTTTTTGTAGAGACAGAGTGCAGGCAGGTCTCGAACTCCTGGCCTCAGGCGATCCTCCTGCCTCGACCTCCCAAAGTGCCAGGCTTACAGGCATGAGCCGCCGTGCCCAACCGGATCTTGCATGTTTTTTGTTAAATGTTTTCCTGAGTCTTTTATTTTTTGATGCCGTTGTTAGTGGAATTATGGTTAAAGTTTTCCAATTGTTTGCTGCTAGTATGTAAAAATACACTGCTAGTATGTAAAAATAATTTTTGTATATTAACTTTGTCTTCTGAGACCTAGCTAAACTTGTTTATTCTAGTAGGGTTTCCTCCCTTACAATTTTTTATGTTAGCAATGTATTAACTATAAATAGGAACAATTTTTGTTGTTGTAGTTTTGTATCATTTATGTATTTTTTCCCCCTTATTGCTCTGGTGAGGACATCCAGTTCCAGGCTGAGCAAAAGTGAGATAGCGCACCTCCTTGCTGTTTGTTCCTGATCTTAGGACCAGTCCTTGACCATTAAGTATAATGTTAACTTTACATTTTTTTATAGTTCCCTTTATCAGACTGAGAAAGCTCCCTTTGGTTTCTGGTTTCCTGAGGGTTTTTATCCTGAATGGGGACAAATTTTGTCACATGCTTTTTGTTTTTTTCTGGTAATTATTGAGATAATCATATAGCTTTTCCCTTTATGAACTGTTCTGTGGTAGATTACATTGCTTTTTCCAGTAGGAAATCAACATTGCAGTTTTGGGATAAACTTGGTCATGTTGGCTTTGGCAATTTTCTTTAATGTTTGTTTCTATTTCGTTGTTTTCTGTTCTTTGTTATTTCCTCTTTCTACTTATTGTGGATTTAGTTTGCTCATATTATTAGGTGGAAACTTAGATCACTGTTTTTTAACCTTTTTTTCCTTCTAATGTCAACATTCAAAGATATAAATTTCTTTTTTTTTTTTTTTTTGAGATGGAGTCTCGCTCGGTCGCCCAGGCTGGAGTGCAGTGGCCGGATCTCAGCTCACTGCAAGCTCCGCCTCCCGGGTTCCCGCCATTCTCCTGCCTCAGCCTCCCGAGTAGCTGGGACCACAGGCGCCGCCACCTCGCCCGGCTAATTTTTTGTGTTTTTAGTAGAGACGGGGTTTCGCCGTGTTAGCCAGGATGGTCTCGATCTCCTGACCTTGTGATCCGCCCGTCTCGGCCTCCCAAAGTGCTGGGATTACAGGCTTGAGCCACCGCGCCCGGCCTCAAAGATATAAATTTCTAAGTACAACTTTATCCGCTCTTCACAAATTTTGACACTTGGCATTTTAATTATCGTTTAGGTTAAAATTTTTGGTTTTTTTGGTTTTTTGTTTTTTTTGAGACAAAGTCTTGCTCTGTTGCCCAGACTGGAGAACAGTGGTGCAATCTCAGCTCACTGCAACCTCCACCTCCCGGGTTCAAGCGATTCTCCTGCCTCGGTCTCCCAAGTAGCTGGGATTACAGGCGCCTGCCACCACGCCTGGCTAATTTTTGTATTTTTAGTGGAGATGGGGTTTCACCATGTTGGCCAGGATAGTCTCGATCTCTTGACCTCATAATCCGCCTGCTTCAGCCTCCCAAAGGGATTACAGGCGTGAGCCACCACACCCGGCCTAAAAAAGTTTTTTAAGAGACAAGGTCTCGGTTGGGTGCAGTGGCTCATGCCTGTAATCCCAGCAGTTTGGGAGACCAAGGCAGGTGGATCACCTGAGGTCAGGAGTTTGAGACAAGCCTGGCCAACATGGCGAGACCTGTTTCTACTAAAAATACAAAAATTAGCCAGGCATGGTGGCGGGCACTTTTAATCCTAGCTACTCTGGAGACTGAGGCAGGAGAATTGCTTGAATTCAGGAGGTGGAGGTTGTAGTGAGCCAAAATTGTGCCACTGCACTCCAGCCTGGGCGACAAGAGCGAAACTCCATCTCAAAAAAAAAAAAGAGACAACGTGTCCCTCTGTCACCCAGGCTGGAGTGCAGTGATATGATCATAGCTCACTGCTACCTCGAACTCCTGTATTCAGACAGTCTCCCTGCCTCAACCTTATGAGTAGCTAGAACTTCAGGCACATGCCACCACACCTGGCTAATTTTTTATTTTTAGTTTTGTAGAGACAGAGTCTTGCTACGTTGCCCAGGTTGGTCTTGAACTCCCAGTTTGAAGCAATCCTCCTGCTTCCGTTTCCCAAAGTGTGGGGATTACAAGCGTGAGCCACTGCACCTGGCCGAGATTATTTTATTTATGGTTTAGAATATGATCTATCCTGTTTAATTTTTCACATGTACTTATAAAGAATATATATTCTATAGTTATTTTTATTTTATTTTATTGTTTTAGAGATGGGATCTCAGTATGTTGCCTGGGCTGGTCTCGAGCTCCTGGACTCAAGCAGTCCTCCTGCCTTGGCCTCCCAAAGTGCTGGGATTACAGACATGAGCCACTGTACCTGGCCTATTCTATACTTACTGAATATAGGTTTCTATACATGTTAATAAGTTGAGGTGATTGATACTTTAGATTTTCTCTATTAAAAATTACTGGCCAAGTACAGTCACTCATGCCTATAATTCCAGCACTTCTGGAGGCCAGGGTGGCAAATCACTTGAGCTCAGGAGTTCAAGACCAGCCTGGGCAACTTAGTGAAACCCTGTGTCTACAAAAAATACAGAAATTAGCTGGGTGTGGTGTTGTGCACCTGTAGTCCCACCTACTTGTGGGGGCTGAGGTGGGGGGATCACTTGAGCCCAGGAGGTGAAGGCTGCAGTGAGCCAGGTTTGTACCACTGTGCTCCAGCCTAATAATGACTATATTAATTCAAGAGAAAATAGGTGTATTTAGCTTGCTTGTGGTTCAAGCTTACATGTGTATCTTTTCATTTTCTTACATTTACCTGTGTGTATGCATGTGTGCTTGTGCATTTTAGGCATTACAATATATATCTTTTGTTTATTGCATGTTTTTATTTTTGAGACAGAGTCTCTCTCCATCGCCCAGGCTAGAGTGCAGTGGCACAATCTCGGCTCACTGCAACCTCTGCCTTCTGGGTTTAAGGAATTCTCCTGCCTCAGCCTCCGGACTAGCTGGGATTACAGGCACCCGCCACCATGCCTGGCTAATTTTTGTATTTTTAGTAGAGACAGGTTTCGCCATATTGGCCAGGCTGGACTCAAACTCCTGACCTCAAGTGATCCACCCACCTCGGCCTCCCAAAGTGTTGGGAATACAGGTGTGAGCCACTACGCCCAGCCTATTACATCTTTAATGTTAATATTATCATACATGTCTGGGGCATGATGTTGAATAAGAGTGGGAAGAGTAGACATCCTTGTCTTGTTTCTGATCTTAGAGGGAAAACATTACCTTCCACTATTAAAAATATTAATTGTGGAGTTTTTGGGTAGGTATGCTTTATAAAATTAAGAAAATTCCCTTCTATACCTAGTTTGCTGAGAGTTTTTTAAAAAAATAATGGATGGATGTTGAATTTTGTTAACTATCTTTCCTGCACCAGTTGATACAATCATGTGGCTTTTCTTCTTTTCTCTGTTTATATTACGAGTTACATTGATTGATTTTTTTGAATGTCAAATCAGCCTTGCATTCTTGAGATGAACCTCACTTGGTGATGATTTATTACCCTTTTTATATTTTGCTGGGTTTGAATTGCTAATATTTTGTTGATGATTTTACATCTATATATTTTTATTTTTTTAGAGACAGGATGTTACTCTGTCATCCAGGCTGGAGTATAGTGGCACAATCATAGCTCACTATACAGTCTTAAATGACTTCGCGTAAGCAATCCTCCTGCCTCAGCCTCCCAGTTAGCTAGGATTACAGGTGAGAGCCACAACACCTGGTTCATTTATTTTTATGTTTAGTGGATATGGGGTCTTGCTGTGTTTCCCAGTCTGGTCTGGAACCACTGGGCTCAAGGAGTCTTCCTACCTTGGCCTCCCAAAGCTCTGGGATTGTAAGTGTGAGCCATTGCACATTTATATCTATATTAATAAGGGATATTGATCTGTAGTTTTTTTTAATTTTATTTTTTCTATTTTATATTTGTGTTTTTTACCAACTACTTGCAAGGATATTGGTCTGTAGTTTTCTTTTCTTCTGTAATAATAACTTCAGGTTTATCAGGGGAATCCGCCCCCAATATTTCAACATAGGTTCTTTCTGTTTTCCCTAAGTGTCAGCTGGCTGAGAAATAGAAAGAGTACAAAGAAAGGAATTTTACAGCTGGGCCTCTGGGGGTGACATCATATATTGGTAGGACTGTGATGCCCACCTGAGCCACAAAACCAGCAGGTTTTTATTAAGGACTTTAAAAGGGGAGGGGGTGTACGAACAGGGAGTAGGTCACAAAAATCACATGCTTCAAAGGGCAAAAAGGAGAACAAAGATCACATGCTTCTGAGGCCAGTAAAGATCACAAGGCAAAGGGCAAAGCAAAGATCACAAGGCAAGGGCAAAATTAGAATTACTGATGAGGGTCTGTGATCGGCTGTGCACGTATTGTCTTGATAAACATCTTAACAGAAAACAAGGTTCGAGAGCAGAGAACCAGTCTGACCTCAAATTCACCAGAGTGGGATTTTTTCCCCACCCTAATAACCCTGACCGTACTGCAGGAGACCAGGGCGTATTTCAGTCCTTATCTCAACCGCATAAGACAGACACTCCCAGAGCAGCTGTTTATAGACCTCCCCCCAGGAATGCATTCCTTTCCCAGGGTCTTAAATATTCCTTGCTAGGAAAATAATTCAGTGATATCTTCCCTACTTACACATGCATTTATAGGCTGTCTGCAAGAAGAAAAATATGACTGTATTCTGCCCGACCCTGCAGGCAGTCAGACCTTATGGTTGTCTTCCCTTGTTCCCTAAAATAGCTGTTATTCTGTTCTTTTTCAAGGTGCACTGATTTCATATTGTTCAAAAACACATGTTTTACAATCAATTTATACAGTTAGATACAATTATCACAGTGGTCCTGAGGTGACATATATCCTCAGCTTATGAAGATAACAGGATTAAGAGATTAAAGTAAGACAGGCATAAGAAGTTATAAGAGTAGGCTGGGGTGATGGCTCACGCCTGTAATCCTAGCAGTTTAGGAGGCTGAGGCGGGCAGATCACAAGGTCAGGAGACCAAAACCATCCTGGCTAACACGGTGAAACCCCGTCTCTACTAAAAATACAAAAAAAAAAAAAAAAATAGCTGGGTGTGGTGGCGGGTGCCTATAGTCCCAGCTACTCGGGAGGCTGAGGCAGGAGAATGGTGTAAACCCAGGAGGTGGAGCTTGCAGTGAGCTGAGATCATGCCATTGCACTCTAACCTGTGTGACAGAGTGAGACTCCATCTCAGAAAAAAGAAATTATAAGAGTATTATTTGGGAACTGATAAATGTCCATGAAATTTTCATAATTTATGTTCAGAGATTGCAGTAAAGACAGGTGTAAGAAATTATAAAAGTATTAATTTTGGGAACTGGCATGTGTCCATATTAAAATGAAATACTCACAATTTATGTTCCTCTGCTATGGCTCCAGCTGATGCCTCCATTTGGGGTCCCTGACTTCCCGCAACACAGGTTTGGTATCAGGATAATGCTGGTCTCATAGCATGACTTGGGACATGTCTCATTTTCTTCTATTTTCAGGAAGAGTTTCTGTAGAATCAATGTTGCTTCTTCCTTAAGTGTTTAGTAGAATTCACTAATTAAGCCATCTCAGTCTGGAATTTTCTTTTTTGAAAGTCATAAACTATGAACTCATATACTTTGGTATTGGACTATTCAGGTTATTTATTTCTTCTTGACAGTGTTTTATTAAGTTATGTCTCTCAAAGAATTTCATTTTAAGTTGTCAAATTTATGGACATGAAGTTTTTCATAACATTCCTTTATGATCATCTCTAAATGGCTGGAAAGTCTGTAGTGATATCTTCTGTGTAGTTTCTGACATTGATAGTTTATATTCTCTCTGTCTTTTTTTTTTTTTTTTTTTTGAGATAGGATCTCACTGTGTCGCCTAGGTTGAAGTGCAATGGCATGATCACTGCTCACTACAGCCTTGAACTCCTGAGATCAAGCAATCCTCTCATCTTAGCCTGCCAAAATACTGGGATTATAGGAATGAGCCACCATGCCAGCCTTAGTGCTTTCTTTGAGTTTAATTTTTTTTTCTTATTATCCTAAGGTGGAACCTTAGATCATGAATTTGAGATCTTTTTTCTAAAATAAACATTTAAAGCTATCAGTTTCCTCTAAATACATACTACTTTAGCTGTATCCCACAAATATTAACTTGTTGTAATTTTATTTTCATTTAGTCGTAACTATTTTCTAATTTCCCTTGTAATTTTCTCTCCCAACTAAGGGTTATTTAGAAGTTTGTTGTTTGATTTTTCAGAAATATTTGGGGATTTCCCAGATTTTGTTCTGAAATTGCATTATAGTTGAATTTTGTTATTGATAGAGAACATCCTTTTTACCAGTTCTTTTATGTCTTAAAGTTTGTTTTATGGCCCAAAATATGATCTAACTAGGTGAATGTCCCACACGCACTTGAGCAGAATGTATAATACAAAATATTGAGTGTTTGCTCCAGTGATTACAATGTATGTAGTGTACTTATGATATCTACTTAGTCATGTTAAATATAGGAAACTTTCCATAGCATAATTTTATTCATTTTGCTGTTGTTGTAATATAATATTGTAAATATAATATATTAATATATTACTTCTTTATATATTATAAATCTCACAATTAGGCCAGCACGGTGGCTCATGCCTGTAATCCCAGTACTTTGGGAGGCTGAGGCTGGTGATCACCTGAGGTCAGGAATTCAAGAGCAGCCTGGCCAACATGGTGAAACCCTGTCTCTACTAAAATTACAAAAGTACAAAAATTAGCTGGGCATGGTAGCAGGTGCCTGTAATCCCAGCTACTCAGGAGGCTGAGGCAGGAGAATCGCTTGAACCCAGGAGGTGGAGGTTGCAGTGAGCCGAGATTGCGCCACTGCACTCCAGCCTGGATGACAGAGAGAGACTGTCTCAAAAAAAACCCAAAATAAATAAATTTAAAAAATAAAAAATAAACTTCACAATTAAAAATTTTACAATTTTTGCTTTAAATATTTATTTGCCTCCAAAGAAATTAAAAGAAGAAAAGAAGTGTGTATAATTGTATTGAGGGTTCCCAAGACCACTCCAGGTTTGGTGATTGCTAGGTGGCCTCACTAGACTCAGCTTGTAGTCATACTCACAACTGAGATTTATTATGCTGAAAGCATATAAAGTAAAATCAGCAAAGGGAAGAGGATCATGGGACAATGACTAGAGGAAATTAGGCAGAAACTTCCAAGAGTCCTCTCCTAGTAGACTCACTCAGGACCTGCTTAATTCCTTCAGCAGTGAGTTGTGACAGCGTGCACAAAGTGTGGTCTACTAGAGAAGATTACCTGATTCTTAGAGTTCAGGGTTTTTATTGGAGGCTGGTCATGTAGACAAAATTTCAGCCACTGAAATTTCAGACTCTAGAAGCAAGTAAATGTTCAGCATAAACCATATTGTTTCTGCAAATAGTTTAGACACGAAGAGCCATCCTTATAACCTAGTGAAGTTTTAGATCAGTGTAGGGAAGTGTTTACACTTCCAGGTGCCAGCAAAAGGTCAACCTTGCAAGCAGGCATTCCTACAGAGAGCAATCTCTGACCTGCTATGTTGACTCTTCTGCACAATAGTCTTTTATATCTATTCACATATTTACCATTTCCAGTAGTTTTTATTCCTTCCTACAGAAGCAAGTTACCCTTTAGTGTTATTGCCATTCCCACGAAGAACTTCCTTTAACATTTCCTGTAGTGTAGGTCTGCTGGTGATGAATTTTCTCAGATTTATCTGAAATGTCTTTGTTTCCTCTTCATTTTTGAAGGGTAGTTTCATTGGATATAGACTTCTGTGTTGAATTTCTTTTTTTTAGCCCTTTACTGTTTATTTCATTGTCTTCTGTTCTTTATTGTTCTTGATAGAAAGTTGGTGCCATTCGTACTTCTCTTTCCTTCCTATATATAATGTTGTATTAATCTGTTTTCACACTGCTATAAAGATACTACCTGAGACTGGGTAGTTTATAAAGGAAAGAGGTTTACAATTCCACATGGGAGGCCTCAGGAAACTTACAATCATGGCGGAAGGTGAAGGAGAAGCAAGGACCTTCTTTACATGGTGGCAGGAGAGAGAAGTGCAAGCAGGGGAAATGCCAGAGGCTTATAAAACCATCAGATCTTGTGAGAACTCACTCACTATCGTGAGAACAGCATGGGAAACACCCCCACGATCCAGTCACCTCCTTCCCTTGACACATGGGTTTACAATTCAAGATGAAATTTGGTTGGGGATGCAGAGCCAAACCATATCAAATGTGTTGTTTTTCTCTCATGGCTTTCAATATTTTATCTTTATTTTTAGATGTCACAAGTTTGCCCATTATGCACCTGGGTGTTTTTTGTTTGTTTTGGGGGACAGAGTCTCACTCTGTTCCCCAGGCTGGAGTGCAGTGGCACGATCCTGGCTCACTAAAATGTCCGCCTTCTGGGTTCAAGTGATTCTCATGCCTCAGCTTCCCGAGTAGCTGGGATTACAGTCGTGAACCACTGTACCCAGCTTGTTTGTTTTTCATCCTGCTTGAGGTTTAGTGAACTTCTTGGATCTATAAGTTGATGTCTTTCACCAAATTTGAATTTTTTTAGCTGTTATTTTTTTCAAATATATACTCCATCTCCTAATTTCTCCTGTCCTTGTAGGACTCTAATGACATATCTGCTAGACTGCTTGGTATCCATTCTCTGAGGCTATGTTTTTGTTTGTTTGTTTGTTTTGTCTTTTTCATTTCTCTTCTTTGGATTGGATAATATCTAGATCTATCTTCAAGTTCACTGATGCTTCTGCCGTCTCCAATCTTCTTTTAATTCTTTCTAGTGAAAAAAATTTTTTTTTGAGACAAGAGTCTCGCTCTGTCGCTCAGCCTGTAGGGTGATGGTGTAGTCTTGGCTCACTACAACCTCCCTCTCCCGGGTTCAAGCAATTCTCATGCCTCAGCCTCCTGAGTGCTGGGATTGCAGGTGTGCACCACAATACCTGGCTAATTTTTGTATTTTTAGTAGGGACAGGGTCTCACCCTGTTGGGCAGGCTGGTCTAGAACTCCTGAACTCAAGTGAGCCACCCACCTTGGCCTCCCAAAGTGCTGGGATTACAGGTGTGAGCCACTATGCCTGGCCCCAATGAATTTTTCATTTTAGTTGTTATACTTTTAAGCTCTAGAATTTCCATTTGGCTCTTTTTTCTTTGGTTCTTTTCATAGTTTCTCTTCTGAGGTTCACTGTCTGCTTACTCATTATGTATATGTTTTCTTTGAAATTCCTGAACACATTTAAGCTGCATTAAAGTAATTGTTTAAATTCAGGTCATCTTAGGGTCTGTTTCTATTCCCTGCTTTTTCCCCCATTGTGGATCTCATTTTCATTTTGTTCTCATTGCTGCTGATTTTTTTATTAAATAATGAACACCATAGATAATACATTGTAAAGTCTCTGGATTCTGTTGTATTTCTCTGAAGAATTTTTTTTTTTTTTTTTTTTTTTTGTAGCTGGCGTTTAACTTAACTGTGTTCAAAATTCCAAAGTCTATCTCCTGTTGTTGGCAACATTTATTCTTTGCTAGGTTTTATCTCATACATATGTAATTTCATTGTCAGCCAGGGAATTTGGTGGTCAGTCAAATATTTGACTGGGTTTCATATGCAGATTTTGGGGTACCTTCTGTGGCTTCTTCTCTTGCAAGATTTCATCTCTAACTTCTAATTTTCTGGTGATACAAGTTCTGAACATTTTGCTGTAGCTCCTCAAGCCAGTGAAGCTGTGACCTCCTGCCACTCCAGGAGGCACAGATTGGGTAGTGCTCTCAAACAAAAGTTAGACTTGCACATCTCAGAGATATAATTCCTGTATTCCAAGGGTAGATTCTTCCAGATTCTACCTGTCTTTCTCCCTCCCCCAAATACTGTCAGACAGTATATTTTGTCTGGACTTTGTAATGTGTTATCTGCAGGGAGGTTACTCATGCAATGGGTTCCTAAAATGTACCATATCCATTTGCTGTGCTCAGACATTTCTGATTTTTTTTTTTTTTTTTTTTTTTTTGAGACGGAGTATTGCTCTGCCGCCCAGGCTGGAGTGCAATGGCGCGATCTCAGCTCACTGCAAGCTCCACCTCCCGGGTTCTAGCAATTCTCCTGCCTCAGCCTCCCAAGTAGCTGCAACTACAAGCACGCGTCACCACGCCTGGCTAATGTTTTTGTATTTTTAATAGAGACGGGGTTTCACCACGTTAGCCAGAATGGTCTTGATCTCTTGATCTTGTGATCTGCCTGCCTTGGACTCCCAAAGTCCCAAAGTGCTGGAATTATAGGCGTGAGCCACCGTACCCGGCCTCTGATGGTTTTTTAAGGGCCATAAAATAATCTGTTACCTGGAGACAGGTTGGAATAGAATGAGTAAAAGACTGGAGGTAGGGTGTCAGGCCATTGTAGCAGAGCAGGCAATAAGTATTGTGAAAATCTATGACTGTCACTATATTATGTTAATAGATCAAACATATAGTTGTTTTTTACAAAATATAAAATTTTATTTTCTTGTATAAATCTGCAGAAATAGTATAAAAATGAAAATGTGGTTGTCCATTGCTGGAATTATATGAATGAGATAGTATATAGCTTACTTTTAGTTAAGCTAACACAATTTTTTCTTTCGTACATCAAGAGTTTCATAAAGTGTTGATACTGCGGAGACCTTTCTTGTCTTCTTTTATTCATCCCTGAAAAAATCGTGTAAATGGTAAATGAGAACTGGAGAAAAAATTCAAAATGAAAAATTCTTTCATAAATAAATTTTTGTCCTCTTTTAAAGTAATCGAAGATACTTTTGGTCTCTTCCTGTCATTTTCTCGAGACTCAATTTGGCAAAACTAGAATTTATATAAGAAACTACAAATAAGTGACAGAGAACTCTAAAAACTTTTTGGCAACTACTGTATCCATAATGATTTAGTCATGTGACTTGAATTTATGGTACTTACCTTCCAAATGGTAGTGCTTGTTTGGGAGATCTTTGAGGTTCAAGAATGCTGAAACGGTGGAATATGGGCCAGGGAACTTTTTCTCTGGGTGTTACACTTGAAATTTAGTTCATTAATTTTAAGTTTGGATCGCAATGGGTTAATCTCTATGTCTTAAAAAGTTTTCAAATCTGTTCCCTTTTTTCAGGTTATAAATAAAGTTCATCTTAAGGCAAATCATGTGGTCAAGAGAGATGTTGATGAGCATTTAAGAATCAAGACTGTTTATGATAAAAGTGTTGAAGAGTAAGTACACCATTTTATTGCCTTTTTCACTATTAATCTAAATGTTAAATGTATTTTCATCTGTTACCTGAAGTTTTAAAAATTCATAGATAAAACTTAAAAAGGACTAGTGTAGCTTCAGAATTAAGCTGAAAATGCATTTTAGTCTGAAAATATGAAAATATGGGATATGATTAAAGCCTATACATTATGAATAATTTTCTTTGACCATCTCCCTTTCCTGGTAAATCATGAATAATTTAAACAGAACAAATGTGGATCTACTTGGACGTGGACAGTAACAGACCTGGAAGGTACTCTTCAATAAGTACTAGTGTTACGGGAAAGAGGTCCGCCTCAGACTCCAGGAGAGGGTTCTCGGATCTCTCACGAGAAAGAATTAGAAGCAAATCCATACAGTAAAATGAAAGCAAGGTTATTAGAAAAGTAAAGTAATAAAAGAATGGCTACTCCATAGGCAGAGCAGCCCCAAGGCCTGCTGGTTGCCCATTTTTGTGGTTGTTTCTTGATTACATGTGCTACGCCTCTGAGAGGTAATTCTTATGTTTTTATGTCATTATTTTCAGGTTGCTCCCTGAGAAAAAAAATCTTGTAAAGGTATGTAATAAATACTCGTAACTTGAATTGGACACTTAAAATTTTATTGTATGCAAATTCTACTTCAGTGAAGAAAAATATATACGTGACTCTTGTGACTGAATAAAAGGTGTTGGTAGTGAAAGTGTTTATCATTTCACAAAAGGTGTCTTTGTGATGCACTCATGAAAACTTTGTTGGTATTTGGCATTAAATTAATCAGTCTCGTTTTTTTGCTTGCTTTCTCAAGTTTTTGGGGAGCAAATCATGCAGAGAATAGGGTAAAAAAGACAATTTTTGAAACACATTGAGAACACTGTTCTTTTGGTGGAAATGTTTATTTTCCTGAGAATTGATTGACTTGATAACCACATCAGATTTTTAACCGTATGGAGACACACACACCCACACACATACACACATGCACACAGGCACGCACGCACGCACGCACATGCACGCATGCACACGCACATGCACGCACACACACGCAAACATGCGTGCAGACACATGCACACGCGCGCACACACACAAACGTGCACACACACACGCACACACACGCACACACCCACGCATATACACGCACGCACACAGGCACACACACATGCACACACACAAAGCCAGCTCACCATGGGCCACAGAAATTGGTGAGTTTAATGAAAGGTAAGATTTTCTTTACATAAACTATCTTACTGTTGGAATCATCTAAGTCAGTCCATCATTCATAGTAATCTAGATTAATAGTTGAGATATATTGCAGTTTTGTTAAAGGTGTAGTATTGAAGGAAGTTAATATTTAATTAAAAATTAAAAACAGTTGAGATAAATGTTTTCTGGCTTTCTATTTAAGTGGGACTAGGGAAAGAAATTTCTGCCTGGTGCTGTTTTCCCAAGCTGAACTAGAAAACGGGGGAAATTCTTTTCCTCCTAGGCTTCCTCTCTTCCTACGCCTTACCATACAACCTTGACTAGTATCTGTATTCCAGAATTATAAGGCTTTTTTCATTAATATGCTGTATTTGCTTGTTTAAAATATAATTTATATCTTCCTTATAATTCTGTTTCTTTTTTTAACTTTTATTTAGAACAAGCTTTTCCCACAAGCTATTTCTTATTTAGAGAAGACTTTTCAGGTCCGTCGACCTGCGGGCACCATCTTACTTAGCAGGTATGCCACATTCAACACAGATGGTTTTCTTCAGCCATTTAGTACTCTGCCTCTCCCTATCTATGAATATGACAAGGTATGAAACTTATACTATAACTTTATTATGCTTGTTCTTAGAGACCAAACTGCAAGGTATTTAAAAAGAATAAAAAAAGTGCCTGCTGGATAATCATTCTTTCCCTGACCTTTCATTGTGAGATGGTCTACTGCATTTTTTCTGGGTGTAGTTGTCCTCTGTTCTCCAGATCACCTTTTCCCCTCGTTCATGTGTATACAGTGTTGGCTTTATGAAGTATTTGGGTGTTTAAAAACACAAATCAAGAGGATTTCCTATAGAACCCGAATTCTTTCTTAACTACTTTCCTAACTAAAATAGTAACATTATTAATGAAGTAATATAGCAGCTACCAGTTGATTACCATGTTTTTAACTGCTATAAAATATTCTCTTTTTTGTCTTTAAACTTTGATGTACAAATGAACTGAAGACAATGTGCAACAAACCAATACCTCCGGAAGGAAAACGACCCTCACAGGTACTGCACCGGGGAGTGCGCCGCGCACACGAGATGCGGCCCTGTTGTTGTTCCAGAGGAACATCTCCAGGTATTTCGCCCTGCTCTTGGCAGCACTTTTACACTTGAGATTTTGAATTTGTGAGTGTCCCAAAATTTTTACAGATTCAAGTTCAAAGTCTAGTAGCTTCCTTGGTCTACAAAAAGTAATCACAGATGTGCTGATTTTATTCTTTCATTAGCTTTCAAGTGAGTTGAATGGTATTTTCTTTCTTCACTGCTCCCCAGAGACCTCCCTGCCCCATTTATCTTGGTCTGCTGAGTCAGTTTAGCTTAGAACGTTGTCTTGTCTTCCAGAATATCTTTTAGCAAGGCATATACCTCAGTTTTTTAAGGACAGTCTGACATCTCTTAAGATAAAAAATATGTATGCTTCAAGCCAACCTAGAAGTTTATTCCATAAAATACTAATGGCTATGTAATATATGTTTAAAGGTGTTCTTTGCAAAACTATAAATATGCCTATTTAGGGTATTAGTTTTGCCTATTAGGGTGTGGTATAACCATGTAGTGGAATACTTTGCAGTTGTTAAAAAGTGAAGGAGATCTCTATGTACTGACTTGGAAAGATATTTAAGCTCTTACATGAAAAAAAAAGGTTGCAAATCAGTATGCACAGTTAGTCCATTTTATTTGAAAGTATAGAAACACAGACAATAAAAAATTATCAAGCAATCTGGAAGTATACACATGTTAAATCTGGATACATATAAAAATGTTAATCGTATCTTTAAGAGATTGTTGGGGAAAGTGTTTTTCTTTTGTAAGTTCTGGAGATTTTTGTGATGTTCTGATTTCTCATATTGAACATATATTACTTATATCAAAAAAATAAAAAATTTAGGCTGGGCACAGTAACTTACACCTGTAGTCCTAGTACTTTGGGAGGCCGAGGCAGGCAGAATACTTCACTCCAGGAGTTTAAGACCAGCCTTGGCAACATGGTGAAACCCTGTCTCTACAAAAAATATAAAAAGTTAGCCAGGAGTGGTGGTGTGCACCTGTAGTCCCAGCTACTTGGGAGGCTGTGGTGGGAGGATTGCCTGAGCTGGGGATGTGGAGGTTGCAATGAGCTGTGATCTTCTCACTGTACTCCAACCTGGGTGACAGAGTGAGACCCTGTCTCAAAAATAAATAGATAAATAAGAATATCTCAGACTATGCCTAAGCTAAGCTATTGCTTAAAAAAAAAAACTAGAAGGTCGGGCACAATGGCTCCCACCTGTAATCCCAGCACTGAGGGGGCTGAGGCGGGCGGATCACCTGAGGTCAGGAGTTCGAGACCAGCCTGGCCAACATGGCGAAACCCCATCTCTACTAAAAATACAAAAATTAGCCGGACATGGTGGCGGGCGCCTGTAAACCCAGTTCCTCAGGAGGCTGAGGCAGGAGAAGCTTGAACCCAGGAGGCAGAGGTTGCAGTGAGCCCAGGTCACACCACTGCACTCCAGCCTGGGCGACAGAGCAAGACTTCGACTCCGGCTCAAAACAAAACAAAACTAAAGTAAACTAAACAAATAAATAAGAATACAGCAATATTGTCATTAACCATAGTCACTGTGCTTTACAATAGATCTCTTGAACTTATTCCTTCTAACTATAAACATGTATTCTTTGACCAGCATTTCCTTAGCTCCCACTCCCTAAAGTAATTGATTTTAAAAATCATAAATGCATGTGTTAGAGAAGGAAGAATAAACAATGTGTATTTTCTATTAAATGAAATGAGAATTTGTTGTTTTTTTTCCTCTCTCTACAAGCATTGCTTACACCTTAAAATAATAATTTACTGATTTTTCTGTTTCTAATTTGGAGATTATGATTACTTGGGAATTTTGATAGAAGTAGCTTTCAAAAAAGTGACCATTACAGAGGCAAATAAGATTTGCTGGGCAGGGCGCCATGACTCATGCCTGTAATCCCTTAATCCCTGCACTTTGGGAGGCCAAGATGGGAGGATTGCTCGAGGCCAGGAGTTCGAGACCAGCCTGGTCAATATAGTGAGACCCTGTCTATATATATTTAAGAAATATTTTAGGCCAGACACGGTGGCTCACGCCTGTAATCTCAGCACTTTGGGAGGCCGAGACAGGCAGATCACAAGTTCAGGAGTTCGAGACCAGCCTGGCCAACATGGTGAAACCCTGTCTCTACTAAAAATATAAAAATTAGCTGGGCATGGTGGTGGGCGCCTGTAATCCCAGCTACTTGGGATGCTGAGGCAGGAGCCGAGCCGAGATCACGTCACTACACTCCAGCCTGAGTGACAGAGTGACTCTGCCTCAAAAAGAAAATGTTTTTAATAATAAAAGATTTGCTTGGAAGATTAGAAACAAGGGGAGATGACTCCTACCCTATATTATATGAATTTTTAACAAGATGTGAATTACATTATAATAGGAAATATATTTCTATTAGATAAATTTTTTTTTACCATTTAGTTTAGAATTAATTATAGATTCAAAGAAAGTTGCAAAAAAAAAAAAGTTTCTTTTAGGGAAATCCCTTCATCTAGTTTCAGAGTTTTAAAACCTTTTATATTTCTGTCTTTTCAGCATCCTGTTTGGTTGGCCTTCCTTTGTCAATACCAATTATTTAATTGAAGTTATAGGTTTATGATCATTTTATGTAAAGTGGACATTTCAGTAAAATAAATTCAGAATTAGAGCTAAGTATTGAGTGGACAGGGAGGTATGGATTTTGATAAAAGTTTAGGGATAATACAGATTAAATTGTACTGTGTTTATAGTGTAGATTTTACTGTGAGATTAAATGCCACTACATCTAACTTTGTGTCTGTTCTGGCTTTCTGGTGTCCCCCGTGGGTGCAGCAATGCAGGGTCTACCGCGGTGGTAAGTGGCCTCATCGAGCAGTGGGTGTGCCAGACCAAGAAGGCATCTCAGACGCAGACTTTGTTCTTTACGTTGGTGCTCTGGCCACTGAGAGGTGCAGCCAAGAAAACATCATCTCTTATGCAGCCTATTGTCAGCAGGAAGCAGACATGGACAGGTAACTTTCCTCTGGGACTGAGTTTCCAAGATCGAATGTGGGAACTTTTAAAGCAAACTGTTTTTAGGAAGCAGACATGGACAGGTAACTTTCCTCTGGGGCTGAGTTTCCGAGATCGAATGTGGGAACTTTTAAAGCAAACTGTTTTTAGGAAGCAGACATGGACAGGTAACTTTCCTCTGGGGCTGAGTTTCCGAGATCGAATGTGGGAGCTTTTAAAGCAAACTGTTTTTAGGAAGCAGACATGGACAGGTAACTTTCCTCTGGGACTGGGTTTCCAAGATCGAATGTGGGAACTTTTAAAGCAAACTGTTTTTAGGAAGCAGACATGGACAGGTAACTTTCCTCTGGGGCTGAGTTTCCAAGATCGAATGTGGGAACTTTTAAAGCAAACTGTTTTTAGGAAGCAGACATGGACAGGTAACTTTCCTCTGGGGCTGAGTTTCCAAGATCGAATGTGGGAACTTTTAAAGCAAACTGTTTTTAGGAAGCAGACATGGACAGGTAACTTTCCTCTGGGACTGAGTTTCCAAGATCGAATGTGGGAACTTTTAAAGCAAACTGTTTTTAGGAAGCAGACATGGACAGGTAACTTTCCTCTGGGACTGAGTTTCCGAGATCGAATGTGGGAGCTTTTAAAGCAAACTGTTTTTAGGAAGCAGACATGGACAGGTAACTTTCCTCTGGGACTGAGTTTCCAAGATCGAATGTGGGAACTTTTAAAGCAAACTGTTTTTAGGAAGCAGACATGGACAGGTAACTTTCCTCTGGGGCTGAGTTTCCAAGATCGAATGTGGGAACTTTTAAAGCAAACTGTTTTTAGGAAGCAGACATGGACAGGTAACTTTCCTCTGGGACTGAGTTTCCAAGATCGAATGTGGGAACTTTTAAAGCAAACTGTTTTTAGGAAGCAGACATGGACAGGTAACTTTCCTCTGGGGCTGAGTTTCCAAGATCGAATGTGGGAACTTTTAAAGCAAACTGTTTTTAGGAAGCAGACATGGACAGGTAACTTTCCTCTGGGGCTGAGTTTCCGAGATCGAATGTGGGAGCTTTTAAAGCAAACTGTTTTTAGGAAGCAGACATGGACAGGTAACTTTCCTCTGGGACTGAGTTTCCGAGATCGAATGTGGGAACTTTTAAAGCAAACTGTTTTTAGGAAGCAGACATGGACAGGTAACTTTCCTCTGGGACTGAGTTTCCGAGATCGAATGTGGGAACTTTTAAAGCAAACTGTTTTTAGGAAGCAGACATGGACAGGTAACTTTCCTCTGGGGCTGAGTTTCCGAGATCGAATGTGGGAACTTTTAAAGCAAACTGTTTTTAGGAAGCAGACATGGACAGGTAACTTTCCTCTGGGACTGAGTTTCCGAGATCGAATGTGGGAACTTTTAAAGCAAACTGTTTTTAGGAAGCAGACATGGACAGGTAACTTTCCTCTGGGGCTGAGTTTCCGAGATCGAATGTGGGAACTTTTAAAGCAAACTGTTTTTAGGAAGCAGACATGGACAGGTAACTTTCCTCTGGGGCTGAGTTTCCAAGATCGAATGTGGGAACTTTTAAAGCAAACTGTTTTTAGGAAGCAGACATGGACAGGTAACTTTCCTCTGGGACTGAGTTTCCAAGATCG
The DNA here is from genome assembly GCF_049350105.2 of Macaca mulatta. Taxonomy (NCBI): domain Eukaryota; kingdom Metazoa; phylum Chordata; class Mammalia; order Primates; family Cercopithecidae; genus Macaca; species Macaca mulatta. The sequence goes on along the minus strand of NC_133407.1, from coordinate 955,215 downwards.
AATGTGGGAACTTTTAAAGCAAACTGTTTTTAGGAAGCAGACATGGACAGGTAACTTTCCTCTGGGGCTGAGTTTCCAAGATCGAATGTGGGAACTTTTAAAGCAAACTGTTTTTAGGAAGCAGACATGGACAGGTAACTTTCCTCTGGGGCTGAGTTTCCGAGATCGAATGTGGGAACTTTTAAAGCAAACTGTTTTTAGGAAGCAGACATGGACAGGTAACTTTCCTCTGGGGCTGAGTTTCCAAGATCGAATGTGGGAACTTTTAAAGCAAACTGTTTTTAGGAAGCAGACATGGACAGGTAACTTTCCTCTGGGGCTGAGTTTCCGAGATCGAATGTGGGAACTTTTAAAGCAAACTGTTTTTAGGAAGCAGACATGGACAGGTAACTTTCCTCTGGGGCTGAGTTTCCGAGATCGAATGTGGGAACTTTTAAAGCAAACTGTTTTTAGGAAGCAGACATGGACAGGTAACTTTCCTCTGGGGCTGAGTTTCCAAGATCGAATGTGGGAACTTTTAAAGCAAACTGTTTTTAGGAAGCAGACATGGACAGGTAACTTTCCTCTGGGACTGAGTTTCCAAGATCGAATGTGGGAACTTTTAAAGCAAACTGTTTTTAGGAAGCAGACATGGACAGGTAACTTTCCTCTGGGGCTGAGTTTCCAAGATCGAATGTGGGAACTTTTAAAGCAAACTGTTTTTAGGAAGCAGACATGGACAGGTAACTTTCCTCTGGGGCTGAGTTTCCGAGATCGAATGTGGGAACTTTTAAAGCAAACTGTTTTTAGGAAGCAGACATGGACAGGTAACTTTCCTCTGGGGCTGAGTTTCCAAGATCGAATGTGGGAACTTTTAAAGCAAACTGTTTTTAGGAAGCAGACATGGACAGGTAACTTTCCTCTGGGGCTGAGTTTCCGAGATCGAATGTGGGAACTTTTAAAGCAAACTGTTTTTAGGAAGCAGACATGGACAGGTAACTTTCCTCTGGGGCTGAGTTTCCAAGATCGAATGTGGGAACTTTTAAAGCAAACTGTTTTTAGGAAGCAGACATGGACAGGTAACTTTCCTCTGGGACTGAGTTTCCAAGATCGAATGTGGGAACTTTTAAAGCAAACTGTTTTTAGGAAGCAGACATGGACAGGTAACTTTCCTCTGGGGCTGAGTTTCCAAGATCGAATGTGGGAACTTTTAAAGCAAACTGTTTTTAGGAAGCAGACATGGACAGGTAACTTTCCTCTGGGGCTGAGTTTCCGAGATCGAATGTGGGAACTTTTAAAGCAAACTGTTTTTAGGAAGCAGACATGGACAGGTAACTTTCCTCTGGGGCTGAGTTTCCAAGATCGAATGTGGGAACTTTTAAAGCAAACTGTTTTTAGGAAGCAGACATGGACAGGTAACTTTCCTCTGGGACTGAGTTTCCAAGATCGAATGTGGGAACTTTTAAAGCAAACTGTTTTTAGGAAGCAGACATGGACAGGTAACTTTCCTCTGGGGCTGAGTTTCCAAGATCGAATGTGGGAACTTTTAAAGCAAACTGTTTTTAGGAAGCAGACATGGACAGGTAACTTTCCTCTGGGGCTGAGTTTCCGAGATCGAATGTGGGAACTTTTAAAGCAAACTGTTTTTAGGAAGCAGACATGGACAGGTAACTTTCCTCTGGGACTGAGTTTCCGAGATCGAATGTGGGAACTTTTAAAGCAAACTGTTTTTAGGAAGCAGACATGGACAGGTAACTTTCCTCTGGGACTGAGTTTCCGAGATCGAATGTGGGAACTTTTAAAGCAAACTGTTTTTAGGAAGCAGACATGGACAGGTAACTTTCCTCTGGGACTGAGTTTCCGAGATCGAATGTGGGAACTTTTAAAGCAAACTGTTTTTAGGAAGCAGACATGGACAGGTAACTTTCCTCTGGGACTGAGTTTCCGAGATCGAATGTGGGAACTTTTAAAGCAAACTGTTTTTAGGAAGCAGACATGGACAGGTAACTTTCCTCTGGGACTGAGTTTCCGAGATCGAATGTGGGAACTTTTAAAGCAAACTGTTTTTAGGAAGCAGACATGGACAGGTAACTTTCCTCTGGGACTGAGTTTCCGAGATCGAATGTGGGAACTTTTAAAGCAAACTGTTTTTAGGAAGCAGACATGGACAGGTAACTTTCCTCTGGGACTGAGTTTCCAAGATCGAATGTGGGAACTTTTAAAGCAAACTGTTTTTAGGAAGCAGACATGGACAGGTAACTTTCCTCTGGGACTGAGTTTCCAAGATCGAATGTGGGAGCTTTTAAAGCAAACTGTTTTTAGGAAGCAGACATGGACAGGTAACTTTCCTCTGAGGCTGAGTTTCCAAGATCGAATGTGGGAACTTTTAAAGCAAACTGTTTTTAGGAAGCAGACATGGACAGGTAACTTTCCTCTGGGGCTGAGTTTCCAAGATCGAATGTGGGAACTTTTAAAGCAAACTGTTTTTAGGAAGCAGACATGGACAGGTAACTTTCCTCTGGGGCTGAGTTTCCGAGATCGAATGTGGGAACTTTTAAAGCAAACTGTTTTTAGGAAGCAGACATGGACAGGTAACTTTCCTCTGGGGCTGAGTTTCCAAGATCGAATGTGGGAACTTTTAAAGCAAACTGTTTTTAGGAAGCAGACATGGACAGGTAACTTTCCTCTGGGGCTGAGTTTCCGAGATCGAATGTGGGAACTTTTAAAGCAAACTGTTTTTAGGAAGCAGACATGGACAGGTAACTTTCCTCTGGGGCTGAGTTTCCGAGATCGAATGTGGGAACTTTTAAAGCAAACTGTTTTTAGGAAGCAGACATGGACAGGTAACTTTCCTCTGGGGCTGAGTTTCCAAGATCGAATGTGGGAACTTTTAAAGCAAACTGTTTTTAGGAAGCAGACATGGACAGGTAACTTTCCTCTGGGACTGAGTTTCCAAGATCGAATGTGGGAACTTTTAAAGCAAACTGTTTTTAGGAAGCAGACATGGACAGGTAACTTTCCTCTGGGGCTGAGTTTCCAAGATCGAATGTGGGAACTTTTAAAGCAAACTGTTTTTAGGAAGCAGACATGGACAGGTAACTTTCCTCTGGGGCTGAGTTTCCGAGATCGAATGTGGGAACTTTTAAAGCAAACTGTTTTTAGGAAGCAGACATGGACAGGTAACTTTCCTCTGGGGCTGAGTTTCCAAGATCGAATGTGGGAACTTTTAAAGCAAACTGTTTTTAGGAAGCAGACATGGACAGGTAACTTTCCTCTGGGGCTGAGTTTCCGAGATCGAATGTGGGAACTTTTAAAGCAAACTGTTTTTAGGAAGCAGACATGGACAGGTAACTTTCCTCTGGGGCTGAGTTTCCAAGATCGAATGTGGGAACTTTTAAAGCAAACTGTTTTTAGGAAGCAGACATGGACAGGTAACTTTCCTCTGGGACTGAGTTTCCAAGATCGAATGTGGGAACTTTTAAAGCAAACTGTTTTTAGGAAGCAGACATGGACAGGTAACTTTCCTCTGGGGCTGAGTTTCCAAGATCGAATGTGGGAACTTTTAAAGCAAACTGTTTTTAGGAAGCAGACATGGACAGGTAACTTTCCTCTGGGGCTGAGTTTCCGAGATCGAATGTGGGAACTTTTAAAGCAAACTGTTTTTAGGAAGCAGACATGGACAGGTAACTTTCCTCTGGGGCTGAGTTTCCAAGATCGAATGTGGGAACTTTTAAAGCAAACTGTTTTTAGGAAGCAGACATGGACAGGTAACTTTCCTCTGGGACTGAGTTTCCAAGATCGAATGTGGGAACTTTTAAAGCAAACTGTTTTTAGGAAGCAGACATGGACAGGTAACTTTCCTCTGGGGCTGAGTTTCCAAGATCGAATGTGGGAACTTTTAAAGCAAACTGTTTTTAGGAAGCAGACATGGACAGGTAACTTTCCTCTGGGGCTGAGTTTCCGAGATCGAATGTGGGAACTTTTAAAGCAAACTGTTTTTAGGAAGCAGACATGGACAGGTAACTTTCCTCTGGGACTGAGTTTCCGAGATCGAATGTGGGAACTTTTAAAGCAAACTGTTTTTAGGAAGCAGACATGGACAGGTAACTTTCCTCTGGGACTGAGTTTCCGAGATCGAATGTGGGAACTTTTAAAGCAAACTGTTTTTAGGAAGCAGACATGGACAGGTAACTTTCCTCTGGGACTGAGTTTCCGAGATCGAATGTGGGAACTTTTAAAGCAAACTGTTTTTAGGAAGCAGACATGGACAGGTAACTTTCCTCTGGGACTGAGTTTCCGAGATCGAATGTGGGAACTTTTAAAGCAAACTGTTTTTAGGAAGCAGACATGGACAGGTAACTTTCCTCTGGGACTGAGTTTCCGAGATCGAATGTGGGAACTTTTAAAGCAAACTGTTTTTAGGAAGCAGACATGGACAGGTAACTTTCCTCTGGGACTGAGTTTCCGAGATCGAATGTGGGAACTTTTAAAGCAAACTGTTTTTAGGAAGCAGACATGGACAGGTAACTTTCCTCTGGGACTGAGTTTCCAAGATCGAATGTGGGAACTTTTAAAGCAAACTGTTTTTAGGAAGCAGACATGGACAGGTAACTTTCCTCTGGGACTGAGTTTCCAAGATCGAATGTGGGAGCTTTTAAAGCAAACTGTTTTTAGGAAGCAGACATGGACAGGTAACTTTCCTCTGAGGCTGAGTTTCCAAGATCGAATGTGGGAACTTTTAAAGCAAACTGTTTTTAGGAAGCAGACATGGACAGGTAACTTTCCTCTGGGACTGAGTTTCCGAGATCGAATGTGGGAACTTTTAAAGCAAACTGTTTTTAGGAAGCAGACATGGACAGGTAACTTTCCTCTGGGGCTGAGTTTCCAAGATCGAATATGGGAACTTTTAAAGCAAACTGTTTTTAGGAAGCAGACATGGACAGGTAACTTTCCTCTGGGACTGAGTTTCCGAGATCGAATGTGGGAACTTTTAAAGCAAACTGTTTTTAGGAAGCAGACATGGACAGGTAACTTTCCTCTGGGACTGAGTTTCCGAGATCGAATGTGGGAACTTTTAAAGCAAACTGTTTTTAGGAAGCAGACATGGACAGGTAACTTTCCTCTGAGGCTGAGTTTCCAAGATCGAATGTGGGAACTTTTAAAGCAAACTGTTTTTAGGAAGCAGACATGGACGGGTAACTTTCCTCTGAGGCTGAGTTTCCAAGATCGAATGTGGGAACTTTTAAAGCAAACTGTTTTTAGGAAGCAGACATGGACAGGTAACTTTCCTCTGAGGCTGAGTTTCCAAGATCGAATGTGGGAACTTTTAAAGCAAACTGTTTTTAGGAAGCAGACATGGACAGGTAACTTTCCTCTGGGACTGAGTTTCCAAGATCGAATGTGGGAGCTTTTAAAGCAAACTGTTTTTAGGAAGCAGACATGGACAGGTAACTTTCCTCTGGGGCTGAGTTTCCAAGATCGAATGTGGGAACTTTTAAAGCAAACTGTTTTTAGGAAGCAGACATGGACAGGTAACTTTCCTCTGGGACTGAGTTTCTGAGATCGAATGTGGGAGCTTTTAAAGCAAACTGTTTTTAGGAAGCAGACATGGACAGGTAACTTTCCTCTGGGGCTGAGTTTCCAAGATCGAATGTGGGAACTTTTAAAGCAAACTGTTTTTAGGAAGCAGACATGGACAGGTAACTTTCCTCTGGGACTGAGTTTCCAAGATCGAATGTGGGAGCTTTTAAAGCAAACTGTTTTTAGGAAGCAGACATGGACAGGTAACTTTCCTCTGGGACTGAGTTTCCAAGATCGAATGTGGGAACTTTTAAAGCAAACTGTTTTTAGGAAGCAGACATGGACAGGTAACTTTCCTCTGGGACTGGGTTTCCAAGATCGAATGTGGGAACTTTTAAAGCAAACTGTTTTTAGGAAGCAGACATGGACAGGTAACTTTCCTCTGGGACTGAGTTTCCAAGATCGAATGTGGGAACTTTTAAAGCAAACTGTTTTTAGGAAGCAGACATGGACAGGTAACTTTCCTCTGGGACTGAGTTTCCAAGATCGAATGTGGGAGCTTTTAAAGCAAACTGTTTTTAGGAAGCAGACATGGACAGGTAACTTTCCTCTGGGACTGAGTTTCCAAGATCGAATGTGGGAACTTTTAAAGCAAACTGTTTTTAGGAAGCAGACATGGACAGGTAACTTTCCTCTGGGACTGAGTTTCCAAGATCGAATGTGGGAACTTTTAAAGCAAACTGTTTTTAGGAAGCAGACATGGACAGGTAACTTTCCTCTGGGACTGAGTTTCCAAGATCGAATGTGGTAACTTTTAAAGCAAACTGTTTTTAGTGTTAAGATTACAGGAATCTTGGATTTGCCAGATTGCCTCTGGTAGACAGGAATAGCACGCTGCCTGGATTTGGAGTGTGGTTAGGAGGCCGTGATTAGACTGTTATTAATGGGATAACCCAAGTTTTTAGTCAAAGTGAAAGAAAAGTGAAGCACTTCGTTTGACTTTTCTCCCTGCGGTTCCTCTTCCATTTTGAGCCTGTTGTTTTTGCCAAAATTCCAAAGAAAAAGTCTACTGTCAAGTGAGCCAAGTACGGTGGCTAACACCTGGAATCCCAGGTCTTTGGGAGGCTGAGGTGGGAGGATCACTTCAGCCCAGGAGTTTGAGACCAGCTTGGGCAGCATAGTGAGACCTCATCTTGACAAAAAATAAAATTGGCCAGGCATGGAGGCACACACCTGTGGTCCCAGCTATCAGGAGACTGAGGTGGGAGGATTGCTTGAGCCTGAGAAGTTGAGGCTCAGTGAGCTGTGATCATGCCACTGCACTCCAGCCTGGGCAACAGAGCGAAACCTTGTCCCCCACAAAAAAGAAAAAACAAAATGGCTGGGCACAGTGGCTCACACCTGTAATCCCAGCTCTTTGCGAGGCTGAGGCGGGTGGATCACTTGAGCTCAGGAGTTTGAGACCAGTCTGGGCAACATGGTGAAACTCTGTCTCTACAAAACACACAAAAATTAGCCAGGCGTGGTGGCGTGCGCCTGTAGTCCCAGCTACTCAGGAGGCTGAGATGGGAGGATTGCGTAAGCCTGGGAGGCAGAGGCTGCAGAGAGCTATGATTGTGCCACTGTACTCCAGCCTGGGCCACAGAGCCAGACCCTGTGTCCAAAAAACAATAATAATAATAATAATAATAATAATAATGGTAAGTCCACTGTCAAGAGAATTTTCTTTGCAGGTGACTACCACTCTAAGGAAACAATTTGAACTTTAATTTTAGGACCTATGTGCTAAAACTGTTAAGAAAGGTGTTAATAATGACTATTCATCTAATTGTCGTATCATTTGTTATATGTAATTCACTTAGCTAAATATCACTTAGAAATTCAGAGTTCTCTTTATTTACAAAAGATTTCAAAAACTTTCCCATGAAGCAGCCCAGCTTTGAAATGAAAAGTTATATATGCAGAAGATTGCCTGTCACACACCAGACAAGTCAATTAAAGGCAGCAGGAATTGCCATATGTCTCAGAATAGGTTGTATGTAACATTCTCAAATCTAGGTGAGATTAGATTTGAGATTAGCTGACTTCAAAGGGAGTCAGCTAGTCTTTTTTTTTCTTTTTTTTTTTTGTGACAGAGTCTTGCTCTGTCACCCAGGCTGGAGTGCAATGGCAGGATCTTGGCCCACTGCAACCTCTGCCTTCTGGGTTCAAGTGATTCTCCTGCCTCAGCTTCCCAAGTATTTAGGACTACAAGTGTGTGCCACTGCACCCAACTAATTTTTGTATTTTTAATAGAGACAGGGGTTTCACTAAGTTGGCCAGGCTGGTCTTGAACCCCTGACCTCAGGTGATCTGCCTGCCTCGGCCTCCCAGAGTGTTAGGATTACAGGTGTGAGCCACTGTGCCTGGCCTCAGCTCGTGTTTTGACTGATAGATGGATGTTTAACACCTCAGCAATGGTCCTTTGATACATATGAATTAGTTATACGAACTTCTCCTAGATTTGTTAGAAGAAAAAGCAGTATCTTCAGGTTTTTGTTTTTTTTTTTTTTTTGAGACGGTGTCTCGCTCTGTTGCCCAGGCTGGTGTGCAGTGGCGTAATCTCAGCTCACTGCAAGCTCTGCCTCCTGAGTTCAAGTGATTCTCCTGCCTCAGCCCCCTGAGTAGCTGAGGCTACAGGTGTGCGCCACCCGCCTGGCTAATTTTTGTATTTTTAGTAGAGACAAGGTTTTGCCATGTTGGTCAGGCTGGTCTTGAACTCCTGACCTCTGGTGATCCACCTGCCTTGGCCTCCCAAAGTGCTGGAATGACAGTCATGAGCCACTGCGCCTGGCCTTAAGTTCTTCTTTTTCAAGAAAGTGAAACCTTCCTTCACAATTGCTATATTGCATTAATTCATTTCGTGAATATTTGAGTGGCCAACAGACGAGGTAAACAAAATACAGATGTGTACCTGCCTCATGGAACTTACGGATTGCAGAGGGAGACAGGTATTAAATGTTCCTGCAAATAAATATGTGATTTCAAAGTACGATAAATACTTTGTAGAAAATAAATAGAGTGTTGTAACGTAGAGGAGAATAAAAGAGAAACACCTTGTGGATCTATTGAGCAAGGAAGACCGCTTTGAAAAAGTGAAACGTTAGCTGAACATTGATAGGCTGTTGCCAAATACAGAGATGTGGGGAGAGCTCGTGAAGGCAGAAGCCATGTGCGCCTGTTGCTTCAGGAGCCCCTCAGTGGACACTGTTGGGGGACAGGTGCTTGGACAGGCAGACAGGATTGTTTTCTTCTAAGTGCTGTAGGAAGCCCCTGAAGGGTTTTAAGCCTGGAAGCGAAATCCGTTTTGTATTTTAGAGGTCACTGTGGCAATTTTTAAATAAATGAATTGTATTCATACTTTCTCTAATTCTAAGTCTATTGCTATTTCCTATGAAGAAAATATACAATATTTAACAATTTAAATAATATAAATGTACTTTGTAAATAGGCAGTTATACTTTGATGAGCTTTGTGGTATTTCTATGTAAAATGTTAAGACAGTGGTAGGAGAACTGAGCTTGGGGTTCATCAGCAATGTTCATTGGCCACAGCTTTGGAAAGACAGGGAGGCGCATGGTGGAACTGAATTACTTTGGACTCTTGAGTCCTAGTCTGCCTTTGGACTTTCAGGTTCTAGGCACAGAGAGAGATGCAGAAGTGTGTAGGTTCTAAAGGGTGTAGAATTTGGAAGAAGGCGATGGGAAGGTAGAAATATTTATGTGAATGTAGGCAGTGTTGGAGCAGGAGAAAGGGAATAGCAAACAGATAAGAAGGGTCAGCGACTTTCAGCAACTTGAACCATTCACTTATTGCCCCATTTGATAACTGTTTTCCTCTCTACCTGCTTGTCTCTGTGCCCATAGATATACTGAAATGCTGAAGTCAAATATGGATTTTGCAAGTAAAATAGTGTTGGAATTTGAGCCTTTCAGTTCATTCTTTTTTGGGTATTATATTGATATATTTCAAAAATTCGCATTAAAGTATAGTCAACTGTGTCCTTTTGTGGAAACAGGTATTGATTTGCCATGCCATAGGAGGGCAGAGGATACATGTCTTAAAAGTAAAAGATAGTGAAGGTACAAAATTACATTTGATATTTTGCGAAGATTTTTCTGTCCTTGAGCAGTATTTGATGGAGAAGTAAATGTTAATAAATATTGTTCTGGAATATAATTTAAAAATTCAATGTCTATTTTGACAGGCCAATAGCAGGATATGCTAACCTGTGTCCAAATATGATCTCTACCCAGCCTCAGGAGTTTATTGGGATGCTGTCCACAGTGAAACATGAGGTTATTCATGCCCTGGTAAATTCTACCGTTACTGTTCTTTCCTTCATGCCCTGATTTTCTGCTTAGTATGTTCTCATTTTTATACATATATTCCATTTTAGGATGATGTAGATTCCTAGGTTCATGTTCAATAAAAATACAAAAATTAGCAGGGCATGGTGGTGTACACCTGTGGTACCAGCTACTTGGGAGGCTGAGGTGGGAGGATGGCTTGAGCCCAGGGAGCTTGAGGTTGCAGTGAGCCAAGATTGTGCCACTGCACTCCAGCCTGTTGATAGAGGCAGACCTTGTATCAAACAAACAAACAGAAAGATTTATAAAGCTTTTTCCTCTTTTAAAATTCTAAGATTGAAGAATTAACGATACTGAAAGGCCTATGAAAGTATATAGATATGGCAGAGCCCTGGGCTGCTGCCACCGTTTTTTGTTTGTTTTTTAAGACCCCATCATGGCCCACTGTAGCCTCAACCTTCTGGGCTCAAGTGATCCCACCTCAGCCTCCCAAGTAGCTAAGACTGCAGATGTGCACTACACTCGGCTAATTTTTTTTTTTTTTTTTTTTTTTTTTTGTGGTAGAGATAAGGTCTCGCTATGTTGCCCAGGCTGGTCTCAAACTCCTGTGCTCAAATGATCCTCCCACCTCAGCCTCCAGAGTAGCTGGGACCACAGGCACGCACCACCATGCCCTGCTAATTTTTGTATTTTTAGTAGAGATGGGGTCTCGCCATGTTGCCCAGGCAGGTCTTGAACTCCTGGGCTCAAGTGATCCCCCCACCTCAGCCTCCCAAAGTGCTGGGATTACAGGCGTGAGCCACTGCGCCTGGCCCTTCGGCTGCTGCTGCTGATAACCGTGTGAATATCCTTATAGGGAGGCAGTAGTAATGACTACCACTTCCTCAAATTAAAGGAAAGGAAATAGTCAGCTAAATACTTTTTTACATGTATATTTGAACACATACGAATGTTTATCTTCCTAGTAATTTTTAATTAAATTTATCTGTTGTAGGCAAGTGTCAGTCTTGGCCATGCATCTCAGTGTGCTGCTTCCATCTTTTCAGCTCTGGTCCAGCTCTTGTTCGGAATTGACACCTGATAGCTGATACCTTCTCAAAAAAGGAAGAAGGGCCGGGCGCAGTGGCTCTCGCCTGTAATCCTAGCGCTTTGGGAGGATTCTTCTATATATATAAGAAGGCCAAAATAACTTTAAAATGCAGACTGACTTTGAGAACCATTTCATAATGTACGCACACACACACCCACACAGCAGACAGGAATTAAAAACACAGCAGTTGCTGCTCTTTATGGTTTTAAAACTCTAATGGTGCCTGGAAATATAATTATAGGACAGTAATTGATGTTTATAGTATTTATACTGAATATAAATGTAAAATATATAATGTGTTTTAGAAAATTTCTCGTTAGAGGCCGGGTGCGGTGGCTCAAGCCTGTAATCCCAGCACTTTGGGAGGCCGAGACGGGTGGATCACGAGGTCGGGAGATCGAGACCATCCTGGCTAATACAGTGAAACCCCGTCTCTACTAAAAAACACGAAAAACTAGCCGGGCGAGGTGGCGGGCGCCTGTAGTCCCAGCTACTCGGGAGGCTGAGGCAGGAGAATGGCCTGAACCCGGGAGGCGGAGCTTGCAGTGAGCCGAGATCCGGCCACTGCACTCCAGCCTGGGCCATAGAGCGAGACTCCGTCTCAAAAAAAAAAAAAAAGAAAATTTCTCGTTAGAAATATTTACCTCAAGTAATTAGAATTTAAAATTTATAAATATGGAACACTAAATTGTTGTTCAATTCCAACGTATGAGAAATTCCTACGGAAGCACTAGTGTGGGGCTTCTATGAACCAGTTAGTATCAGTGCTCTCCTTTGATCTCAGGCCTGTAATCAGCCTTGACATTTTTCACTTGAAGACATTTTAAACTTTTTCTTATAGGGTTTCTCTGCTGGGCTGTTTGCATTCTACCATGACAAAGATGGAAATCCTCTCACTTCAAGATTTGCGGACGGCCTCCCACCTTTTAATTATAGGTATTTTTGTTGTTGTTGTTCTTGCTTTCCTCTTTTAGGAGGGTGCTAAGACTAGAATCTGAGAATCACAGCATATTAGATGCCATAAATAATAATGTCTTCATGGCAAACCTAAGGAAATTGTAGATATTAAAACAACATAGGATATAAGAGGCCATTTTATGGAAAACATAACTTGTGAGATAGGCAATATTACATAATGGTGTAAGTAAGGAGGAGAGAGATACCCACACACAAGGACCATTCTTAAGCTGATAATTTGCAGTGCCTGCTTGCATTGAGGATATTCCTCAAAAGCATCATACCTTCCAGCCAGGCACAATGACTCATGGCTGTAATCCCAGCACTTTGGGAGGCCAAGGTGGGCTGATTGCTTGAGCCCATGAGTTCAAAACCTGCTGGGCAGCATGGCAAAACCCTGTCTCTACAAAAAAATACAAAAATTAGCCGGGCATGGTTGCATGCGCCTGTGGTCCCAGCTACTTGGGGTGCTGAGATAGAAGGATCAGTTGAGCTCAGGAGGTTGAGGCTGCTGTGTGCTGTGATCATGCATCTGCACTCCAGCCTGGGTGACAGAGCAAGACTGTCTCAAGGAAAAAAAAGAGAAGCCTTCCAGTAAAAATGAAGATAATGGAGTAAGACGTTCAGTTGTTACAGATGTAAAGAATTGGATTTGGCTTTAACTGTATTTGGGGAAACTGTTAATCTTGAAGTATGAATGGTAAAGAGAGATTGGAGTGATTAATAAGGTAAAAGCTGTTTATTTTATTTTTTATTTTTTGAGACGGAGTCTCCCTCTGTCGCCTAGGCTGGAGCGCAGTGGCCAGATCTCGGCTCACTGCAAGCTCCGCCTCCCGGGTTCACGCCATTCTCCTGCCTCAGCCTCCCGAGTAGCTGGGACTACAGGCACAGCCACCGCGCCCGGCTAGTTTTTTGTATTTTAGTAGAGACGGGGTTTCACCGTGTTGGCCAGGATGGTCTCGATCTCTTGACCTCGTGATCCGCCCGTCTCGGCCTCCCAAAGTGCTGGAATTACAGGCTTGAGCCACCGCGCCCGGCCAAAGCTGTTTATTTTCTGGCTGGCTTTGTTCACTGCTTATGTGTAAACATTGCCTTGCCATGGAAAAACAGGAATTAAAAATAATTTCTCTAAGGCATGGGTACATGAACAGATACGTGATAACAAATACAACAAAATGTTAATTACAGAATCTAGGTGAGCTGGTTATTGATTATAAGGGTGTTTATTAAACAATTCTTTTAATGTTTTGCATGTTTGAATTTTTTTTTTTATTTGAGACAGAGTCTGTCTCAAATAAAAGAGACAGACTTTTATTTGAAAGTCTGCTCTGTCGCCCAGGCTGGAATGCTGTGGCGCGATCTCTGCTCACTGCAAGCTCCGCCTCCTGGGTACACGCCATTCTCCTGCCTCAGCCTCCCCAGTAGCTTGGATTACAGGCGCCTACCACCTCGCCTGGTTAACTTTTGTATTTTTAGTAGAGACAGGTTTCACCATGTTGGCCAGGCTGGTCTCAAACTCCTGACCTCAGGTGATCCGCTGACCTCAGGTGATTCGCCTGCCTCAGCCTCCCAAAGTGCTGGGATTACAGGCATGAGCCACCACACCTGGCCTATGTTTGAAATTTTTATGAAACAGTATTGGAAAAGAAAACCATCTTTATGTTTTCTGTTGTTTTGCTGAGAATGAGAAATTTATAGGGAAAATGGTAGAAGTAGTCTAGGGAATAAGCCAGAAAAAAAAATGACTTAGGTTACAGGGAAAAATAAAAATTGATGTCCATTGTAATTTTCTATAATAGATAAATATGTTACTTTTGTAGCAGTGCTTTTATGTATGCAGGATAGATTTCCCAAACTGGGATTGCCGATTTAAAATCTGTTTACACTATAAATTTTAATAGAAACTGCCATGTTACATTTTTTTTTAAAAAAGGTATAGCAAAGCACATTCCCACCAGATGTGTATGAGTGCTCTTGTTACCACTTTATCAGTATTGGATATTATAGATCTTTTTTATTTTTTAAGCCCAATTTGATGGATTAAAAGATGGTATCTCATTGTTGTATTTCCAGGACTATAGTGTGGTTTTAGCCATTGGCATTTTCTCTTTGTACACTGCCTATTTATTTTCCTTGTCCAGTCTTTTAGGTTAATTTTCCCTTTCTAATCACGTTGTAGAAGTTCTTTATAAATTAGAGATATTACTCCTTTTACATGCTTATTATAAATATTTCTCCTGGTTGTTTATTTTTTTACTTCATTTATCATACTTTTGCCATGTATAGAAAAGTTTTTAAGTTTTTTATCATTAAATTTATCTTTTTTTTTTCTTTTTTTGAGATAGAGTCTCACTATATTGCCCAGGCTGGTCTCGAACTCCTGGGCTCAGGCAAGCTTCCTGCCTCAGTCTCTCAAGCAGCTTGGACTACAGTCATGTGCCACTGTACCCAGATGTTTTTTTCTTTGTTGCTTAAGGCCTCAAAAGATTGTAAAAATATTCTCCTAAATTTATTCCAGTACATTATTATTTGATTTATTTACATTTATAGCTTCAATGCATTTGAAAATTTTTTTGATTTATGTATTTTGGGATTCTTTTGTAAGGTGCATATATGTTTATAATTGTTATATCTTTATGCTGGATTTAACCTTTTTTTTTTTTTTGAGGCAGGGAGGGTCTCACTCTGTTGCCCCGGCTCAGTGCAGTGGCACAATCACAATCATGGCTTACTGCAGTGTTGATCTTCCCAGGCTCAGGTGATCTTCCCACCTCAGCCTCCTGAGTAGCTGGGACTACGGGAGTGTGCCACCATGCTCATCTAGTTTTTTATTTTTATTTTAAATTTATTTTATTATTATTTTTTGAGACGGAGTCTCACTCTGTTACCCAGGCTGGAGTGCAGCGGCGTGATCTCGGCTCACTGCAACCTCCACTTCCCAGGTTCAAGCGATTCTCCTGCCTCAGCCTCCTGAGTAGCTGGGATTATAGGCATGTGCCACCACACCTGGCTAATTTTTGTGTTTTTAGTAGAGATGGAATTTCACCATGTTTGCCAGGTTTGGTCTCATACTCCTGACCTCTAGCGATTTGCCTCCCAAAGTGTTGGGATTACAGGTGTGAGCCACTGCACCTGGCCTATGTAGTATATCTTTTTATCCTTTTACTTTCCAGCTATTTGTGTTCTTTAGTCTAAACTATATCTCTTGTAGATGTATAGTTAGAGCATGTTTTTAAATTCATTTTCCCAATTAACCCTGTTCTGCCTGCTACAGTGGCTGTCAGGTTACTGGTTTTCACCATGAGTGTGGGCTGTCGGTTTTCAAGGCTGCCCCAAAGCTGGAGAGAGGGCATGGAAACGCACTGCACTGTTCCTGTTTCTACAGAGATTCGTCCATTTTTCATGAATAAATGCTTTCTGCATTGCTATAAATCTTTGATTAATTTCCAAAGTTTAAAAAGTTGATTTCACCAATTTGGGTAGTTTTCTCATTGCTTTCATAGAGGAGAGAAATTTGAGAGATTTTTACTCTGTCATTTTTGCTTATATCTTTCTGGAATTTATTTTTGTATGTGGTGAAAAAGGGATTTAACCTTTTTTTTTCTAAATGAATAATCAGCTTCACAGCACAGTTATTAGATACATTCTACTTTCCCACTAAATTAATATGGCATTTTGTTGGTTATGTTTCCTTATATCCTTGGATATCTGTGAACTTGCTTTCATTTTATCCTGTATGCTTGTCAAAAGGAAGTAATTCGTCATCTTAGCCAAGTGCTAGCTATGTGAACTTGAACAAGTTACTTCATCTCCCTGAACTTTTGTCTCTTTATCTGCAGAATAGTGATGAAAATCTCATAGGGTTGTTGAAAAGATGAAATTTGAAAATATTTATCAAGGCTAGGCCCAGTGGCTCACACCTGTAATCCCAGAGCTTTGAACGGCTGAGGTGGAAAGATGGCTTGAGGCCAGGAATTCGAGGCCAGCTTTGGCAACATAGCAGACCTTGTCTCAACAAAAAATAAAAAATAAATTGAAAAAAATGTTTTGGACTGGATTTCATTCTGTCACCCAGGCTGGAGTGTAGCCATATGAACATAGCTCACTGCAGCTTTGAACTCCTGAGCTCAAGTGATCCTCTTGCTTCAGCCTCGTGAGTACCTGGGACTACAGGCATACACTACCATGCCTGGATTATTTTATTTTATTTTATTTATTTTGTTTTTGAGACAAGGTCTTGCATCTGGAGTGCAGGGGCACGAACATGGCTCACTGCACCGTCAACCTCCTGGGCTCAAGTGATTCTCTGACCTCAGCCTCCTGTGTAGCTGGGACCACAGGCCTGCACTACTGCGCCCAGCTAATTTTTAAATTTTTTGTAGAGACAAGGTCTTCTGGTGTTGCCTAGGCTGGTATCAAACTCCTGGGCTCAAGCAATCTTCCCACCTCGGCCTGCTGAGGTGCTGGGATTACGGTGTGAGCCACTGCACCCAACCAAAAAATTAAATTTAAAAAAATGTAGAAAGGAAAATACTTATCAAGTACTTTGCTTGGACTTGGTACGTAGGAGGTTCTCAATTATTTTAATTTCATATTGATATTTATAAAGACTTTTTACAGTAAATGTAAATATTTTTACATTTAAAATGGTGAATTTTCAATAATAATTGTGTTTTAATTCTGTAATTACAGTCTTGGATTATATCAATGGAGTGATAAAGTAGTTCGGAAAGTGGAGAGATTATGGGATGTTCGAGATAATAAGATAGTTCGTCACACCGTGTATCTCCTGGTAACACCTCGTGTTGTTGTAAGTATTACCAAACTTCACGTCTCATGAGCCATCTGTTCTTTTCCTTTACTGTGGTCCTTTCTTTACTCATCATTATTGTTTAAGAACTTATAATATTTTAGAGCCTATAGTAGGAAAAGTCATTTAAAGGCTGTGCAATAAAGCTACGGGCCACGAGAAATCTGCGGAAATGGAAACTTGTCAATGGCTCTCACGGCGCCTATCCCACCCAGTGCTTTAGGCCAGTGCCTTCTCTGTTGTGATGCCTCTTAGGACCACTGGTACTATTTCTATAATGACTGATCATTTTCTTTGGTGTCTGTGTTAGTCAAGGTTCTCCAGAGAAACAGAACCAATAGGATGTGTGTATATATCATGTATGTATACACAGAGAAAGAATATGAGAGAGGAGGGGAGGAAGAGATTTCTTTTTTCTTTTTTTTTTTTTTTGAGACAGGGGCTCACTCTGTCACCCAGGCTGGAGTGTAGTGGTTTCGGCTCACTGCAACCTCTGTCTCCTGTGCCAAAGTGATCCTCCTACTTCTGCCTCCCAAGTGGCTGAGACTACAGGCACGCAACACCATGCACAGCTAATTTTGTTTATTTTTTTTGTAGTGATGAGGTCTCACTATGTTGCCCAGGCTGGTCTCGATCTCCTGGGCTCAAGTAGTCCTCCTGCCTCAGCCTCCGAAAGTGCTGGGATTACAGGCATAAGTCACCACACTTGGCCAAGAGATGACTTTCAAGGATTTGGCTCACATGACTGTGGAAGCTTGGCGAGTTCAAATCTGATGGGATAGGCCAGCAGGCTGGAGACTCAGGGGAGAGTTGCCCTTGGAGTCCAAAGGCAGAATGACTTCTTGTTCAGGGGAGGTGGGTCTTTGTTCTCCTCCGACCTTCGCCTGGTTGGGTGAGGCCTACCCACATTATGGAAGGTGATCTTTTCTTCAGAGGCCACTGATTGCAATGTTACTCTCATTCAAGAAAACACCTTCACAGAAACATCCGGAATATCTGGGCCAAATATTTGGGTACCATGGCTATTCTCCTTTCCCCTTTTCCTTGACTTTGTACAGCTCTCTGACTTATAAAGTTTTGCACTGCTCTTGGGCTATTTCCCATCTCTGGAAATCTCTAACTAAAGGACAGATAGAACCCAGTGAGCAAGGTTTTATTCTACTGAGCAACTTTTTTTTTTTTTGAGACAGTTTCCCTCTTGTCGCCCAGGCTGGAGTGCAGTGGCACGAGCTCGGCTCACTGCAACCTCTGCCTCCTGGGTTCAAGTGATTCTCCTGCCTCAGCCTCCCGAGTAGCTGGAATTACAGGCGCCCGCCACCAAGCCTGGCTAATTTTTGTATTTTTAGTAGAGACGGGGTTTTACCATGTTGGTCAGAGTGAGACCCTGTCTCAAAAAAAAAAAAAAAAAAAGAAAGAAAAGAAAAAAGGAAATTTCATCCTCCCCTCATCTCATATTCATTCTTTCTCTGTGTGTACATATATGTAGATGTATACACACATCCTATTGGTTCTGTTTCTCTGGAGAACCTTGACTAATACAGACTCCAAATGATCAGTCATTATAGAAATAGTACCACTAATCCTAAGATGTATCACAACAGAGGGAGCACTGGTGACCTCAGGTGATCTGTCTGCCTCAGCCTCCTGAAGTGCTGTGATTACAGGTGTGAGCCACTGTGCCTGGCCAGAATAGATTTTTTGAACAGCTAAAAGTGACAAACCTTTAGTTAGACTAAGAAGATGCAAATAACATAAGAAATGAAAGAGGAGACATTACAGCTGAAACCAGACACACAAAGGATCATGAGAGACTATTATAAACAATTATATACCAACAAACTGTATAACCTAGAATAAATGAACAAATTCCTAGACAAATACAACTTATGAAGACTGAATCATGAAGAAATAAAAAATCTGAACAGACCAATAATGAGTAATGAGATTGAATCAATAATAAAAGTCTGCCATCAAAGAGAAGCCCAGGACCAAGTTCACTGCTGAATTTCACTAAATGTTTAAAGAAGAACTAATAATCCAGTCCTTCTCAAACTTTTCCAAAAAATTGAGGAGGAGGGATTACTTCCAGACTCTTTTTACCAGGGCAGCAATACTCTAATAACAAATTTAGACAAGGCGATAAGAAAAGAAAATTACAGGCTAATATTCTTGATGAGCATAAGTACAAAAATTTTGCAACAAGATACTAACAAGCTGAATTCTACAACACGTTAAATAGGTCATCCATCATGATCGAGTGAAATTTATCCCCAGTGTGCAAGGATGGCTGAACATAGCAAATCAGTAACTGAGAAAGGATGGCTGAACATAGCAAATCAGTAACTGACAGAATGAAGGACAAAAACCATATGATCATCTCAATAGATGCAAAAAAATCATTTCACAAAATTCAGCATCTTTTTATGATTAAAAACTAACCAAATTAGGTCCAAAAGGAAGGTACCTCAGCACAATAAAGGCCATATAAGAGACACCCACAACAAACCTTATACTTATTAGTGAAAAATGGAAAGCCTTTCCTCCAAGATCTGGAACACTCTTACCACTTCTGCATAGTATTGGAAATCATCGCAAGAGCACTCAGGCCATAGAAATAAATAAAAGGCATCCAAATAGGACTGGAAGAAGTGAAATAGTTGCTGTTTGCTGATGACGTGATCTTATATATAGAAAACCCTAGAGACTCCATCAAAAAATTGTGAGGATTAATAAATACAGTAAAAGTTGCAGGATACAAAATCAACACACAAAAATTAGTAGTTTTCTATATACTAACAGAAAACTACCTGAAAAAGAAATCAAGAAAACAGTCTCATTTACCATAGCTACCCCCCGACAAAAAAAACCCAAAATTCTTAGGAATAAATTTAACTGGGGAAGTAAAAGACCTGTACACTGAAAACTAGATGAAATAAATTGACACAATAAATACAAAGGTATCCTGTGTTCATGGCGTAGAAGAATTAGTATTGTTAAAATGTCCATGCTACCCAAAACAGTCTACAGGTTCATTGCTATCCCTATCAAACTTCCAATGTCATTTTTCATAGAAGTAGAAAAAAAATCCTCAAATTCATATGGAACCACAAAAACACCGAAAAGAAAAAAAAAATAAAGCAATCGTGAGCAAAAAGAACAAAGCTGTTCAGGCAGTGTGATGCCTCCAGCTTTGCAGTATTTCAGACTGTACTGCAAAGGAATGGCAATTGGTCAACTGGCAAAGGAATGTTATGGTCCTGGCATAAAAATAGGCACATTGATGAATGGAACAGAATACATTATGATTATTGACTTGATTATGATTAACCAAT